>NC_058130.1:114270036-114337150 GCF_016433145.1 Gracilinanus agilis | reverse complement strand
GACTGGGAATGGGGGCTCGGGCGGAAGCGCAGAGGCAAGCCCCCCGCCCACCCCGTCTCCGCCCCGGCCCCGCCCCGCCCGGCCCGGTCCGATCTGGCTGGCCCGCACTCACCGGGGATACAAGGGGCCGTCTCGCCTCAGCCGCCTCTTCCGTAGCTCTTGCGGCCGCCAAAGGTTCTCCCGCAGTCTCCCTCCTCCTCCTGCAGCCGCCGCCACCGCCCAGGCCGCGCCCGCACCCCTCTTCCGCTTCCGCGAGTCCTTGCCCCAGGCCGGGCAGGTGACTGGGCCGCCGCGGCCGCTGGGCGAGGGGCGCTGGACCGCCGAGCCTCAGCCGCCGTCAATGCCGTAACTGTCGGAGCTCAGATCCCAGAACTTGGGACGGAGTCCGCCAAGGGCCAAGAGCCCTGAGATAAGAGGAAACGCGATTCAGGAGGGAAAAGGCACCCCCAGACTCAATGCCCCCACGACCCCACCCCAACACATAACTTCACAGTCATCAATCTATCAATATACCCACCCTATTCCCGTTTCCAAAAAGTAACTTTGCTTTGAGTAATCAATCCAACAAACGTTTATTAAGCGCCTACAGTGTGCAGAACATAGAGTACTAGCCACTAGGGATTTTCAGGTTACGACTAAGATGGAGATTAGAGTATGGAATTTGGAGTGAGAATCCCTTCCCTCCCTTCAATAGAAATCGACATCTGTAAAATGACTGACGTGAACTAAATCAATTCCAAGGTCTCACCTCCCAATTTTATGATCCTCTTCTTTTTCCTATCTCCTACTACTTCAACAATCAATTCTCTTTTTTTTGCACCTACTGTTGTGATTCTTTAAGTAACTCAGGGAATCTTAAGAATGGAAGACATAGAGCATCGTAGTATTTAAAACTGGAAGGGAGCTCAAGGACGACCTAGTCCACCTCACTAATTTTTACAGAAAAGGACATTTATCTCTAGACACATGAAATCACTCAGGTCAGGAAAGATCAGAGGCAGAATAAGAACCCAAGTCCTCTGACCCTAAATCCTGTGCCCATTCTACATCACATAGCCTCTACCTTTTCCAGCCCACTTCTACCATATAGCAAGAATAAGAAAAGTAGACTAGCCTTTCTGCAGTTCAAATCACCACTTTCATAGCTTACTCCACTCAGGTTTTCTTGTTTCTCAGTCTACAAGCATTTATTAAACACCTTAAATGTACCATACATTGTGCTAAACTCTGTGAACATATTAAAAAAAAAAAAGGAGGGGTTGGGGAAGTTCCTGCTCTCAAAGAGCTCACAATCTAAAAAAGAAGACAACATGCAGACATCTATAGATATACTCAAGATATATTGTAGATGATCTCAAAGGGAAAGCACTAAGATTTAGGAGGACTACATTTCTCCTGGTTTTCTGGTTCCTTCCTTTGATAACTACATTGGATGCCTCATTGTGTTAACTGTGAGTTTATGAAAAGCTATGTCAGTAAAGCAAAAGTTCTACCAGGACTGCCCCCACCTGGAAAAGCTTTTAATTTGGGCACTGAAACTGATGGAAATTATCCATTAAGGTAAGGAAGAAGTTCTATTTGCACCATTGGATGGGAAATATTCATATTCAATGAAATCAAAGTTCTTTTAAAGTTTGAAGAATTTCTGTCTTTTTTTTTCCATCTGTTACAAGTTGGCTTCCTCACTAAGCTAAGTAATAGACATCTAAAGAGTTCACTGTAGGGTGTTCTCTCCACTTTGGAAAGTTGGACATATTTGAGCTAAAGCAGAGCTTTAGGGACCTCAGTAGTACATGAAAATAATAACAATCACAATAAATTATATGAAAAAATGTAAACCTCAGTCTACCTCTCTGACCCATCTCTCCTTACTTCTAACTTCATAATATAAATCCTCCAGTTTGGCTGGTTTATTTAAATGTTGCCTTTTACTTTTTGACTAGCTACACTTTTAAGTTTCTCTCTTTAGCTCACCACGGTCCTCCTCCCCTTGCATTTATCTGAATCTTCCCCATTGCTCAGAGTCTAGCTCAAGTTTCATCTTTTCCTTCAAGCATTTACTTGACACCCTAACCATAATAATTTCTCCCTCTTCTGAGCTCTTAGCTGTATTTTCTCTACCATCCATTTAGGCTGACAAAACATTCTTAGTTATGAATTACCATGCTTTGACTGTAGTTGGTTAACTAGATAAAAAACTCCATGTGGCCAAGGACTGAATCTTGTATGTGTTATGCTCACCACAGTGTCTTGGCTGGGAGAAGGGAGGAAGGAAGGAAGCATCTATTAAACACTTGCTATATGCCAGATTGTGCTAAACACTGAGGAAATGAATACAAGAAAGGAAGTTAGCTCCTACCCTCAAGAAATTTATATACAAATGGTGGAAGACAGTAGTTAGGAGGAAGTCAATAAATATTTGGTTGATAGATGGATTGGATCTGAGTTTGATTACAATCTGGACTGATAAAGTCTTGTTTGAAAGACTTTGACTTTCATAGTAAGATCCCAATGCAGTCAATTAAGTGATGGCTCTATGACCTAGGTGACTTTGGGCAAATAATAACCTCTTTAGGTCTCCTCATCTGAATTTGATAATAGATGAAGCTCCTTACAGCTCTAAACATATGAAACTATGCAATTGGGGATTTGTAGCTTATTGTGCATAAAACGAAAGAATAAAAGACAATAATAAACAAAAAGTAGAGTATATGAATTAGGAGAAATACAAGTTTTTTTTTCTTTTCTAAAAAATATTATATTACTTTGTTTTGCTTCAGTCTAAGCAATGTGAAAAACTGCTATTTCCTGCCAACAAGTAGAGACTCACTAATTTCTGAATGCTAATGAATGGAAACTCGCAATAACTTTCTGAATTAGATAGTGAAAATATTTTTTATTCTCACCCATCCCCACTCCTCATTTACAGAAGAAATAGGAAGCATCAGGGCAGGGATTTGATCCAGGACTTCTGACCAGAAGTAGAATATTCATTTCACTGCACACTACCCTGGCTCTTACATAAATTAATTCTTTATGGAGCTTTCCTATTTATGGTATTTGTCTTGGATTTCATCAAATGGATTAGATAAGATAGAATAGTTGGTGATTAGAGGTGCTAAAAAGAACTCCATTCATAGAAGCAGGACTCTCAAGCACATACATTTTAGCAAATTTTCATTCTATTTTAAGATGGTTGTGACTTGCTGTGAACTGATTATTAACAAACGGATATTTATCTGGAAACAGAAAAAATACAAATTAGAGCAACTGAGATTGTCACCTCTTCCTACTCACATTCTTGATAAGAATGTTATAAAGAACTTTAACCCATGCTTAAGAGAAAAAATTCATTTGGTTGTGTTTCTAAAACGGAAATGGGTTTTTTGCTGTTTCCTAACATCAAGGCAGTCCAAAGTTTAATCAGTATTAAATAGTTGTCATGGATAGTATGGCTATTATCCAATGTCTAGAAGTGCCATGATAGACACTTGCCTTGGAAAAGGGAAGGAGACAGAAATAAAGCATCCTGTTCAAGGAAACCAGCAGGAGCACCATAGTGAAGACTAGAAAGGAGGGAAGAGGCCTGATTATAAAGATCTTAAATTCCAAACAATCAATTAACAGGTATTTATTGAGCACCTACTTTTAGTGGTTGCCAAGGGATTTATATGCATTATTTCACTTGCCATTCAGTTAATTATTTTACTGATTGGTTTGCAAAGTACTTTATACACATCTGATTAGATCCTTGCAATAATCCCTTTTGGTATGTAATATTTTTCCCCATTCCCCATTTTAAAGATGAAGAAACTGAGGCTGAACTAGGTTAAGTGACTTGCCTAAGGTCACAAATAAGTGTCCAATGCAAGATTCAAATCTCTTATGTTATATTACTCCAAATCCAATGTTCTTTCCACCAGAGGACACCGTCTGTACTCCTCTGAATGAACCAATCACCTTGAGGTATAGGAAGCAGGATAGAATATCCAATGAAACAATGACTGCAATTTATTAATGAGAAAATAATGAGAAAAGACAGAATTTCAAAGCAGAGGCTTAAGGTTTTTTTTTTGAAGTAAAAAGGTGAAGTCTATTTGAATAATTTATGGAGAATTATCCTTAAATCAAGTCTGTGCGAAAGGATTAGAAGAAAAAACAACAAGAATATTTAATTTAGTTGGTTAAATAGAATTTATTAAGTACCTACTATGTTCTAGGAACTGTACTAAGAGATAGAGGGGGGGAAAAGACAAAATACAATCTTAGTTCTCACAAATCTCATTGGGGGAGATAACATGCAAACAACTACATACAAACAAGATATATAGGGGATAAATTAGAAATACTTAACAGAGAAAGGACACTAAGATTAGAAGGAATGATAATAGAAAGCTTGGTAGCATAGTATATACAGTGCCAGGCCTAGAGTCAGGAGGATGTGGATTCAAATCTCACCTCAAAAACATCTTAGTTGTGTGCCCATTGGCAAGCCACTTAACCCCAGTTGCCTAGCTCTTACTGCTCATCTGCCTTGAAACCAGTATTTGTATTGATTCCAAGACAGAAGCTAAGGGTTTTTGTTTTCTTTTTTTTAAAGAAGGAATAATATAGACTACTTACAGACAATAAGTCTTCAGCTGACACTTGAAGGAAGACAGGGATGGATGATAGTAGAGAAGAACATTTTTCTAGGCATTTGATACAACCAATGAAAATACTCAAGAGTTGGGAGTGTCATGTTAAAGGAAGAGCAAAGAGGTCAATATAACTGGATAGCAGAATTTGCAAAGAAGAATAAGGTGTAAGAAGACTGAAAAGAGCAGCATTTATTATTGTGGCAAAGAACTGGAAACTGAAGTGATGCCCATCAGTTGAGGAATGGCTAAATAACTGATATATGCTTCTAATGGAATACTGCTGTGCTATAAAAAAAGACTTATATGAAGTGATATAAAGTGAAGTAAGCAGAACCAGGAGAACATTGTTCATAGTAACAATAGTAAGGTATGATGATCAACTGTGAATGTCTTAACTTGTCAACAAGTATCTATGGCAATTTCAAAGGACTTGTGATGAAAAAAGTATATCTACTGTCATAGAAGAAATAGATGGAGTCCAGATGCAGATTGAAACATACTATTCTTCATTTTATTTTCTCTATGAATTTTCTCTAGTGTAAGAAATATGTGTCTTGTTTCAAAACATGATGAACATGGAAATGTGTCATATGATAATATATGCACAATCTATAACATATTACCTGCCTTCTAGGGGAGAGGGGAAGGGGGAAAGGTGGGAAAGAGGAAGAGATTATGGATAGCAAAATGTCAGAAAATAATTATTAAAAATTATGACAACATGTAATCTGGGAAAAATAAATAAAATATCCAAAAAAAAAGAAGACTGAAAAGGTAGGAAGTGGCCAGGTCATGTATTTTAAAGCAAAAAAATCAATTCAACAAATATTTATTAAAGTCTAACCAGGTACAAGTAACTATATGTGTAGTACAAGTAACTATGTGAGGTATATACAAAGATAAAGAATAACATGTTCCCTGTCTACCTGAGGTTTACAGCCTACTAAGAGGAATATAAAATAAATATATATGTACACACACACATATATATATATACATATATATGCTACAAGTTAGAATATGATAGAGACAAAAGGAAGAACCAAACAAAGTACTATAGAGAAAATTTTAAAGGGAGACAACATTCCCTGGCTTCAGGTGGCAACTAGTGTAATGTGTAGTGAATAGAGTGCTGAGCCTGAAGTTAGGAAGATCTGAGTTTTAATTTGGCCTTAGACATTTATTAGCTATGTGACTCTGGGCAAATAACTTAGCTCTTGTCTTCCTCAGTTTCCTTATCTGTAAAAATAGCACTTATCTCCCAGGATTGTTAGAGGATCAAATGAGATCATAGTAAGTGTGATCTTGCCATCTCTCTCTCTCTCTCTCTCTCTCTCTCTCTCCTATTATTATGTGATAATCAAATTAAAAACTTCAACCGATATTGGCAGATTGGTCCAGTCTGAAGTCCTGAATGTACATAAATGTGTCAGGGAAGAAGCCCTTTCTACTCTGTCTCCTTAGCAAGAGACAGACTGATGTGGCAAAGACTGGCATGAGTTAGGATAGTAGGAAAAACTGCTCAAGTACAACAGGCTGTTGGAGAAAAGAATCAGAGTGACTGGCTGAGTTATCACAAAGGGGAAGGGAACAAGAAAATTATCTGAGCCAGCAAAAGATGTGAAGAGGAAGAACTGCCACTGAGACATCTCACATCACTCATGTGGAGATAATGTTTGCTAAGGGAACAAAATAACCTCAGAGGGCAGTACATGTACTTCAAGAAAAACCCAGGTGCCAGAGGAAATAATAACAGCACTTATTGCTGTGTTTTATGATTCTAAAGCACTTTAGCAAATTAACTTCTGTTAGTTTCCAAATGTACTAATTCACCTTACCCTCTTGGGGGCACATAAGTAATATTATCCTCCAACGAATAATAGATGAACAAATACAAGCCACCCTGAATTTCCTTTGATATCATCTAGTTATACATATAGAAATCATTACCTAACCTGGTTCATGTTTATAGATGTGTGTATATATATATACATACATGCATCTGTAAATATGTACCCTGTGTATGTTTACATGCATTGGAATATATGTGCCATGTATGTATATGATCTACAATATATTTCAGTACATACATATTGCAGCATACATGTATGCATCACACATGGATGTGGGGCTAGAAACATCTGCCTATACACATACATATGCATGTGACATGCATGTGCATCACATGTGTATCTAGAAATATATGTCTATCTGCCCATATCTATGCAACATGTGTTATACATGTGTGTGCACCTAGAAACATGTGCATATACACACATTGTGCATACATATAAATGTCAATGTAATAACTGCTTAAATTGATAAATGTGTGTGTGTATATATATATCTATATAGATATAGATATATAGAGATATATATCACTTTAGAACCTTCTAGTAACCCTGTGAGGTAGGTACTATCCTATTTGCATTTTATAGGGAAGTACACTGAGGTTCCTACAAGCTGAGTGATTCTCTCAGGACCAGATGACTAGTAAGTGTCTGTAGTGAGACTCAAACCCAAGTCTCCAGGACTCCAAATCCAACACCCTAAGCACTTTGACTGTAACGATAGTAGTAATAACCAACACTAAGATTTAAAGAGATTCCAGAGAGTATATGTTGAGAAAGGAGGGGCACAGGGCCCTGACAGGCAAAATCAGTAAAGACTGCAAACACACCGTGGTCTGGGAAAAGAGACTGAACCTGGGACCAAAAGACCTGGGTTTTGGTCCTATTTTTGCCTCTAACTCAGTGTATCACCTTGGGCAGAGATGTTACCTTCTCTGCCCCTCCATCAGTGTATACAGGTGGGAGGAGGAGGAGACACAAATCAAAGGGTTTGGTGAGATCATCTCTAAAATCCAGCTCTAAAATTCTCTGACAAAATGACACAATTCAGTTAGGGCTACGGTAAAAGGAGCTCCCTTCCTCTGAGGCAAGACTGACTGCTTTTAAAATCACTCAATCCCCAAATACACTATATTTCTGTTTTCTCCTCCTTGACTAACAATGTGGAATAAAGTGAATTTGTTCAGTCTTGCTGCAGTAATTTCCCACAGATGTCACTCTTAAGCTCAACCCTCTCCCTGCAAACAGCCTGGTTGTTTTCTATTTACTTCTCCTCCTCCTTTCACATTTCCTGTTCATAGAAGAGCCTAGGGATCTATGGCAGCAAGGGATTATGCATGCAAATAGGAAAACATTGTAGAAACCAGGTTTGAGGAAAAAGGAAAAACCTGTAGCCTGGAAATAAACCGTGTGCCTGCCTGGCTTATGAAAAAAACATTCTATAACAGACCCTTTCCTAGAGCATCCTGGGCACTGTGTTGTGTTGTTGTTTATTAATTGTCTCGGGAGCCACCAGCTGTCATCATGAAAATCTTTTATTGGCACCCTGTAAATATTAAATCAGCATGCTAAAATCAGACCATGTGTAGCAGCAGCTGATGCCATTTTATGGGGACAATATTAGAAAGCCAACAGAAGTGTTACACTACAACTCCCATGATTCCTATTTCTTACAGCTCCCCTAAAGCATGAAGCTGTGCTCTAATTTTAACTCTTTAATTATGGCAGGAGGGAGTTTTACTGATCACTTACTCCCGGATTAATCTTATACCACAAACCATTTTTTGTTGTTGTTGTTAATGATGTGTTTTCTCTACGATCATAATAATCATTGGGATTTGGAATATGAGAATTAGAGCAGCATGGTTTTCTTTGATGTCATCCAGAAGAAGGAGGGACATTTCACCCTTCTCATGGTTAAAGAATGCGTGGGAAATTCCCCAGGAAAGCTGTGTGACCTGTCTGTTTTGCCTTAGCCTGTGGGCTAAATAGAATGGATGTCTTCCTCCTTGCAAAATGAAAACTTGGCCTTTCATCTTTTGCAAAACCCACCCTGGGCTTGCCCTAACCTGTCTACCTACACAGTGTGATTTCAAGAGTGTCAGAAGTGTCTGCTTCCCAAAATAGCTTCTCCATCTGCTTGCCATGTTGCCGGAAATTTCCACTAAAGTTATTATTGAAGGTACTGTGACATACAGCTTCTTTTAAATACATTAACTGAAGAAGAGTAACACTAATCTCATATCAGATTGGCTCACTCTTTAGCAGAGATCATATTCCTGAAGGATTTAGTGACAAGTGAGGTAGTTTTGGGCTAGTTAAGAAGAAAGTCAGGGAAAATTTAGACTAGAGAACCTTCAGCAGCTGTAGGCATTGTGAGTACAGAGTTGGAGAGAACAAGGGAAAACGTAAGGGAAGAATAAGGTTCGAAAGCAGGGCAACAGGACAATAAAATCCGATTTTTCTACCTAACAATTTTGTCAAGAAACAACCTGGAAATGATCAGGTGAACGAATACATAGAATTTCTAGTTTCTAACATCTTTGCATTTGAAAACTCCTTCAGTACCATATTCTTGCTACCTGATACTAAGAATGGTCCTTTACTTTCCAGGACTGCTGTGGACAAAATGTCATGTAAAGCATCATATGAATGTGAATTTTATTATTAGAATAATAATTATTATTATTATTACTCCCATCATCTCATAGTCCACCAAAAGTTCATATTGTTGTTTTCATTCCTGTTTTGAGAAACTAGGCAGAATAATAAATGCCATGAATCCAAACTCTTTCTCTCTCAGGACATTCCTCTATGGGAGACGGGCATTTGGGAAGGGAGAATATGGACCAGATTTGATTTAAGATTCAACATAGCTTTCCTTTTCTCCTATTTTCTGCCTGAAGGATGGGCAGAATGCAGGAATCCTTGAAGTGATGCAATGATGAGTAAAAATAAAAAAGACTTACTGGAAATTCTTGTTCTTTGGAAATTAGTTAAAGACATCTTTCCCTGGACTATACAAAGGAGGGAAGGACAATACTCCCTCAGAGGAGATTGACTCATGCTCCTTCCAACAAATCAGATGCATCATTGGCAGCTTATTCCTGTCAGAGGAAAGAAAGAGAAAAATCAAAGGAATGAAACCTTTTGGCCCTCCTCAGGGAGTACAGGAAGATGAATAGGGATCCATTTGATGAGGCACACCTTTGGCAAACAAGAATTACAGGTTACTGGATCATTTCTTTACTCAAGTTTTTATTATTCAGCTACTCCACTTAACTTTAAGGTTCTAAATTAGGTAAAGCTCAACCATCTCAGCACTACTATGTGCTTAAAAAGTTTAGTCTCCAAATTGCCTCCATTCTCTTTTTTTAAACCCTTAACTTCTGTGTATTGGCTCCTTGGTGGAAGAGTGGTAAGGGTGGGCAATGGGGGTCAAGTGACTTGCCCAGGGTCACACAGCTGGGAAGGGTCTGAGACCCGATTTGAAACTAGGACCTCCTGTCTCTAGGCCTGACTCTCAATCCACTGAGCTACCCAGCTGCCCCCCAAATTGGCTCCATTCTTAACCTTCTCTAATCTGATCTACAAACCATTACTGGATTCACTTTTCTAAACCTACATTTTTCATTATGTCATTTGTCTGCTTGAGAATTTGCAGTGTTTCTCTATTTCCTATAGGCAAGTATGTTCTGGAGCCAGGTCAAACTGGTCATGACATTGTTTTATTGATTCTCTAAGCTTAAGAAACTGTTTATAATGAAGCTTAATCTTTTTAAATTTTTTAAAGCCATTACCTTTTTTCTTAGAATCAATACCATGTATTGGTTCCAAGGCAGAAGAGTGGTAAGGGCTAGGCAATGAGGGTTAAGTGACTTGCCCAGGGTCACACAGCTAGGATGTGTCTGAGGCCAGATTTTGAAACTAGGACCTCCTGTCTCTAGTCTCTAGGCCTGGCTCTTAATCCAATGAGATAGCCAGGTGCCTCCAGCTTAATCTTAAAAAAAAAAAAGAAAGAAGGAGAGAGAGAGAGAGAGAGAGAGAGAGAGAGAGAGAGAGAGAGAGAGAGAGAAAGAGAGAGAGAGAGAGAGAGAGAGAGATGTCTTTTATTGGCAGAAAGGTGGGGGACTACACAGAATGTTGCATATGTTTTGTCAGCCAATAAACATTTATTAAGTGCCTATTATATTCCCTGGCACTATGATAAGTTCTGGGGATACAAAAAAAAAAGACAGAGGAGAGCTTCTTCTCTCAAGGCACTCACAGTTCAGAAGGGAGACACCAGGCAAACAATTATGTACAGTCAACTATATATGAGATACATTGAAAATAATCAACAGATGGAAGGTTCTAGAACAGTGATGGTGAGCCTATGATATGGGTGCCAAAGATGGCTGGCAGAGAGCTTTCTGTGGACACTTGGTCATCCTCCTCCTCACCAGAGTTCATTACTAGAAAGGCAGAGGGACTCTGGCGGAGCTGCTCCCATCCCCCTCTCCATGGTGCCTGATAGAAATTTTTTTTCACATGTCCTGGTCCTCCACCCAGTAGCCCAGTGGTTCCCAAACTTTTTGGCCTACTGCCCCCTTTCCAGAAAAATATTACTTAGCACCCTCTGGAAATTATGAAACTATTTATTGAACTCAGAATAAAATGTAATACAAAAAAAGTATGGCCATCACAGCCTCCCTGGATTGCTGCAGCACCCACCAGGGGGCGGTGGCACCCACTTTGGGAATCAATGCAATGGTAGCACACAGGGGTTAAGGTAGGCAACTCACAAGTGGCAGAGCTGGAGGGGAGCAGAGCATTCAGGCCACTCCCCTCCCCCTCTTTACACTTACTGAAGACACTCCTCACTTCACCCACTCCTCCACCCAGCAGCCCATGGAAGCTCTTCCTCCCTGTGTGGAGTAAAGTGGGGGGGGGGCACACCCAGCACTGGAGGGGGAGGGGCATGGCACAAGGTCTCTGGTGGGGGGAGGGCATGGCTAGGCACTCAGTCTGGGTGTGGGGCCTGGCACTACATCTCTCAAAGGTTTGCCATTACTACTCTAGAATTAGGAGGGTTATTTTCTATTCCTTCTTTTCTCAGGAGATGAAGATAAGAAACAAGAGCATTCTAAACATGAATGACACAGCCAGGGAAAATGCCCAGAGTTCGGAGATAGAGCATCTTATTTGGGAACAGTAAGGAGGCCAGTGTCACTAAATTAATGCCAATTAATCTTAAAAGTATGTCCTGGAATATTTTTCCTGAGTTAGGTTGTTTTTTTCCTAACATTTATCATCATAGCCCTGCATGAGATAAAGGTCAAAAGACATATATATCTTTTTTTCATCAATGACCTCTACAATTAGATCCCTAGCTACCTTTCCAACCTTATCCCTCTCCTTACATACATGTACCCTTTGTTTCAAACCAATTAATATATTACATATATTTACAATATATTACATATCATATGCTTTCCTGTCTCCAACCTTTTCTTATGCCACTTTCTCCAGTTAAAGCACTAGTCCTTTGTCCATATAGTTACCTGCTAAAGTCCTACTCATCTTAAGACTTAGTTTGTCATCTTCCCAAGGAAGCCTTCTCTTAGGATCCTAAATATGAGCATAGCACAATATTGTCCTGGGCACTCTTGTCTCTCTCCTAGGCATCTACAAGGTACTTTTTTTCTTGTCTTTCCACTAGGCTTCTCAAATAGCATGTCCAGAAAAAATGCATTAGCTTTTCTCCAAAACGTCCTTCTTTTTCTATTTCTACTGGGGGCATTGACATCCTTTCAGCCACTTGGGTTTGCAAGCTCATACAATCATCCTTATATCCTCACTCTCTCTTATGCCACGTAACCAATCTATTGCCAAAACTTGTCACTTTTGTTTCAATAAAGTCTCTCATATCCATCCCCTTCTCATTGCTTATAAAGCCAATCCCGTTATATCCTATTACCATATGCCACCAGTCAATAAGTCTGATCAATTATAACTCTTCCCTGTCTCTCATGTTGGGGGCAGCCAGGTGGCATAGTGTTTATGGTGCTGGGCCTGAAATCAGGAGTTTACATCTAACCTCAGACACTAAGTGTGTGACCTTGAAAAAGTCACTTAACCCTGTTTATCTCAGTTTCCTCATCTGTACAATGGGCTAAAGGAGGAAATGGCAAACCACTCTAGTATCTTTGCCCAAAAAAACCTCAAATGGGGTCATGCAGACTTGAAAACTATTTTATGTTTATCTTCTCTTCTTCACTTTCATGCCACTTGATTCAAGTTCTCATTGCCAGATTGTTGTAATAATCTCCTAACTGGCTTTCTACCACAGTTCTTGCTTCTCCAATTCATTTTTTTATACAGCAACCAGATTAACTTTTCTAATGAACAGTTCTATGGCAAAGGTACATGATGACCAATGCATGATGATATTTCTGATGTCAGCATCATAGTTTAGGTAAGTAGAATATCAATTGAATGGGGCATATTTTTCCATTTTTTAAAAAAAATTTTACTTACCTGTTATGTAACTTTTTAGGGCCAGAGTAATTAAGCTCAAGTCTCCTAAGGCCCAAAAGAATTCTGTCTCCATTGTGTACCTCTAATTTAGAAGCATAGTACTTTTGTGTCTTGCTTTAAAAATATCATTGTTCACTATTGCCTACAAAGTAGAGTCAAACTCCTTAGCTTAGCATTTAGGCTTCTTCCTTTCTAGACTTATTTCATATTATTCCTTTGCATTTCTTCTCTCTTCTAGCCAAACTGGATTCCCCTCACTGTTTCCCAAAGGAATCATGAGCTTTCCCATCTCTGTGCTTTTTGCTTACATTGTCCTTTCCCCCCAAAATGCTTTCCTCCTGTGCATCCTTTAAGGATCATCTTGAAGGCTACCTTCTTCAGTAAGCCAGAAATAATTAATTTGTCTTTGTCTTCTGAATTCCTTTAATTCTCACTTATTGTATTGTCACATTCTTCTTTGTATTATAGATTTATAAATTAGTCTCATCTCCTCCTGTTAAACTATAAGCTCTATCAGAGCAAGAACTGTGTGTAATTCATCTTTTATCCTCCATAACACTTTGCTCATGGTAAGTAATCAATAGACATTTGTTTTGTTTTTAAAAATCATTTTGTGATTTTTAAATATAAGTGAAAGATGGGCTATTAAAATATGGCATGAAATTATTAGATATGGCATAAAATTGAGGGACAAAAAATCTATTTGCAAGGCTGATAGAAGGAATATATACATGTACAAGCAGGAAACATGGAGGCCTTTGAAATGAAAAGCATGATCCAATTGGCTGAGAAAGAACCACATTATCAGGCATAGTCAATTGAAGACTGGACAGCTGGTCAATAGCTTTTGGCACCAAAATATATTGACCAGCTGGGAGGTCGTTAACGCTGAACAGTTTTATCCTTATGATCACATCTTGGCCAATTAGATTGACTTTGGACACCAAAGGGTGTAATATTTTCAGATATAAATGTCACATGTATAGCCATGTTGTGAGTATTATATGTATGCAAATGTGTTGTAGAATATACTCTGTCTGATAGCACTGGCTTCCTCTGTAGGTCCTGCTAGTTTTTCTGTTACAAAGTGAATGGGCTAAAAGTACAAACGGATTTCTTTAAAAGACAAAACACAACTAATGTGTCATTATACTAGGGGAGTCTGACATAATTTATGCCAGTTTAATTCCTGGGGTTCCTATAGAAAACATTCAAATAATCAAATGAATTCTTTGAGAAATGAGGTAAGATAGAGGTCAGGGGTAAGAGCATAGATGAACACTGGAAGAAGTCCTCTTTTGTTAATGATGGGATACTTCAGTTTTTCTCTTTGTGGTAATATCATATGTTATTGTGCACCAAGCTCCAGGACACTTCAGGACCTCCTCAGTGAGATTCATGAATATTGAAATGAGTTTGGCTTAATAATTTACCCAGAAAAAAGCTGAATATATGAGAAACTATCTATTGTAGCTTATAGTGGGATGGCCAGACAATCCACTGAGATGGTACATCAATATTAACTAAAATATATGGATATATTTATATATATTTGGGTCAAGCATATAAGATAGAGAATTAAATAGATGGGACAGAAATTATTGGTTTGTATTTGGGAAATAACAATAAACCCAAGTTGCTCCCTGGGACAAAAAGACTCCTAGAAAACCGCATTCTCCAACTGAGAATAACTGAGAGTGTCTTAAGAAACAATGGAGAGATAGATGGTATGGACAAATAGGTCACAACACACTTACAATAATGCTCTATCGGGGGCAGCGAGGTGGCTCAGTGGATTGAGAGCCAGGCCCAGAGATGGGAGGTCCTGGGTTCAAATCTGGCCTAAGACACTTCCTAGCTGTGTGACCCTGGGCAAGTCACTTGACCCCCATTGCCTAACCCTTACCACTTTTCTGCCTTGGAACCAATACACTGTTGATTCCAAGACAGGAGGTAAGGGTTTAAAAAAATAATGCTCTATCAGTAAGTGGTTATGTGAGGGATATCATGGAGGAAAAGGAAGGGAGCTAGTCATGTAGTGCTTGCTCTTTGCAAAATGTAAAAATAATTAGAGAAAGGTCTCCACTTCTTTAGAGATGTGTGGGAGGACACAGACAAAAGCTGGCACAGAATGAGAAGGTATTGTGATCTGTACCAATGAAGGGAATACTCACATTGAAGATATCAGAGATTCATTGGCATATAGGTGAAAACAAATCATTTTCCAACTCAAAGAAAAGGCATCACTCTGGGAATGGCTGCTGTACAGTGGCTACATATTATACAACCAAAAATCATTTTATAGATAGCTGCATATTGTCATCAGGATCATAAAAAGCAGACTGAGAGGGACGAGAGCAAAAAGATGGAAGAATGGGAGGTTATAAACCAGAATCTATGTGTACAGTGATAATGCTAAGAACATACATTTGGACTATTTTATGAATGGCACAGAAAAGCAATATGATTTAGAAGAACTATCCTGAATTTGGGAATAGGTCTATGTGCCAAGGAAGGTAAACTTGGGACACTGGAGAAATTACTCACTGGACAGAAAATCAGGATAAATGAGTTTAAATTCTACCCTGACTATATCTGTGTGACGTTAGGCAGGTCATTTCCTGGGTCTCAGTTTGATCATCTGTAAAAATGTGATGATTGGAATAAATCATCTCGAGGCTCTTCTACCTCTAATATTTTAAACAATGATAAAGTGAGAACTTTAAAAACTTGTCATGAACTTTCCCAGATGCCTCAGATTCTGATACCAACCATTTCCCCTAATTTCATTGCATTTATATAATTTATAATTGCATCATTTCAGAATTGAGACTCACAGATAAGGCTTTCTACATTAGAAGAAAATCTTCATCTAAATCTGGAAATCTCATTTACTATTTAAGCAAAAACTTACTTTCATTTCATCTTTATTTACCTATACACATTTGGTTGCTCCTAGTGGCAGATCTTCTTTATCTACAAACTCTGAAGAGTTATTTTGACATTTAATTACATTTAAGAAGAATTTATTAAATGTCTACTGTACAATAGGCAATGTTCAAGGCATCAGAGATACAAAGATAAAAACAAAACATAGTCTTAGCTCTCAAAGAGCTTACAATATATTAGCAGGAACATCATGCAAACCAAGGGTTCTCAACCTTCTTTTGTCACAGACCCTTTTGGCAGTCTGACAAAGTCTAATGATTTAGACTTTGGGATCATATTTTTAACAAATAATTAAAACATCTAGGATTACAAAGGAAGTCAAAAGTTAGTGAAAATAAACTCATTTTCTCCATCAAAGTTCATATTCCCCTTGAAATCTATGGTCTGAGGACCCAAGTTAAGAACTTAGGGTGTAAACAGATATGAAGATACAATATATATATATATATATATATATATATATATATAATAACTTTCAGTACAAAAGGAACTATATATGGGCTGCAAATCATGAAAGATCATATCATTTGAGATATGAAGCCCATCTGAGTCTCTTCAAGGGGAGACACTGAGAACTTAAGGTGGGAAGAGGGTCCCTAGACCAGAGGCCAGCCAAACGGTTCCTTGTCTCCATGAAAATACTCAGTCAACTCACAAAGGGCAAATACAATTGGGTTTCTCCCAATTGTATTTTACAGGCGATCTGCCATCAAAGTCCAATTTGTTTACTGTTGTTTCATTTTTGGCTTCTGAGAAGAGTATTGGCCCCAAATCTGCAAACTAGGTTTTCAACAGATTAATTCTGTCTGTGTGTCTCTGTGAAAGTGTCAGAATGGAGATGTTCTCTGTCTTGACCTTGCTTGATCTTACACTGGCATTCCTCCACAATCATTACCACCTTGACTACAGGGTTGGGTCCAGTACAATTCAACAGTAATTCTTTTGTTGTGAACTTGGTAGGCGAACAGTGCGAGCAGAAGGCATGATGATGAGCTGTAGTCTCCGAAGGACGAAGGGATCTACATTTCCCGAAGCATAGGTTGTTCTGAACCACTACTTTTTCACAGTCATCATGTATTATTGTCTAAAAAGGCAAATGGGTTTCAATTAGTAATTAACTCAAATCACTTTAACATAGCTCAGATAGCAATAGCTCCATTGTGCTTTAAAAACACCCTAAGAGAGAAATAAAGACTCATGGCTTTTATATCAGCTTTACAATAAACTTACGTAGACTTGGGGTCAGCTCAAAACAACTTTCTCCATTGAATAAATAATTTTAAAAGAGATTTTAAAAAAGAAATTAGACTTTGGAAAGACAATACAAAAAATGTTCTACTTCATCTTTTCTAACACACCTGGATATCCTTAAATATTAGATAATTTATTTGTATTTGGGAAGGACCAATCAAAATTATTCTCTTAGCCAATTTATAATAATATATAATTTTAAAGCTTAAAATATGAGCTTCCTTCTCTAATTTGAAGAGCTTATAAATTCACCATGTGGCAGAGATATTATAAATGCCTCGAAATCCCCACTGAGATTATAATATTTTGTCCCAACATGATCCTGGGTACCTGGCCTTATGTGTCCTTCAAAATATGGAAATATTGAATTCTTTCATTTTAATTTAATTAGTAATAGATTCAAAATAAGAGTTGAGAAGGGAATTTGACTGCCTGCTTCTTATGAGCAATTTTTCTAATTATACACATGCAACAAAGCGGTCATTATTATTTCATAATTGACTTGTCATTGTTACATACCCTTGCCTTTTCAGGCAGAATGCTTAACTGCCTTCTACAGTCAATTACCTTGTAATACTGTCTGCTTAATTGGCTACCATTACTAGACTATAAAATTTTAAGCTACACGGTGTTGCTTCCAATTCAGTATCCCTGCCTTTGAGGACTTGCTTTCCAACCCATCACATCTGTAACTCAAATTTCTCATTTTTAATTTAATATTCAAAATATAGGGGCACCTGAGTTGGAATAAGAAGATAATAGCCCGAGACTTGATCTTCATATTGTCAACTAGAAAGGATAATCACAAATTAGCTCATGTAGGAATTAGGAGCACTGTTTAGCGGTATGGAGATAACATGTTTCTCTGCTACCTTATACAATTAGAAACCCTCTGCCCTCTTTCCTCAACTCAAATGAAAGAGTAAAACTTATTTCTAGTAATGTTAGTTATTATTATTTTTGGTACCATTGTCAGTTCTACCTTTGTATCATTAGCCATGCATCAAGATAACACTAGAAAGCATCTGAGGAAATTGGTGACATAAGTAATAATAATAACAATAATAATAGCAATGACATATTTATATAGTGTTTTATAGTTACAAAGCACTTCCCATACAATATCTCAGCAAAACCATTACTTTAAAGAGACCTTGAATAATTCTTGAGGACAAAAACTGTGAACTCAGATATTCAAATCTATTTTGCATAATGTTAAATTATTAATATTTTGGTACCATTATCTCTTTTACCACTGTACCATTAATTATGCACCAAGATAACACTAGAAAGTCTCTGAGGAAATTGAATAAGGGATAACAGTAATGGTAGTAATAATAGCTTACATTTATATAGTTATATATCCTTTATACATATAAAGGAGATAGATAGATAGATAGATAGATAGATAGATAGATAGATAGATAGATAGATAGATAGATAGATAGATAGATAGATATACTTCCCATACATTATCTCGGCAAAGTCATTGCTTTAAAGAGACCTTGAATAATTTCTGAGGACAAAAACTGTAAACTCAGAGAGTCAAATCTATTTCTCATAATGTTAATTATTAGTATTTTGGTACCATTATCTCTCCTACCACTGTACCATTAATTGTGCACCAAGATAACATTAGAAAGTCTCTGAGGAAATTGAAGAAGGAATAGCAGCAATAGTAGTAATAATAGCTTACATTTAAATGGTTTTGTATCTTTTATATATATGTATATATACATATATATATAGCTAGATAGATATACATATATATACTTCCCATACATTATCTCAGCAAAGTCATTGCTTTAAAAAAGATGTTGACTTTAGACTGAAGACCAAAACTGTGATCTCAGAGGGAAGAATACGTGAACTCAATTCTGAGATCCTCTATTTCATTCTAGTACTTACCTGGGAGAAAGGCACTGTCCTACAAGTCTCCTGGTATACTTCATTGCTTTTGATGGGTAAGATGACTTCCTGTGAAGCTGAGCTCTTTCTAAACAAGAAGTAGTGCCAGAATTTTTGTGCTTCTTCCTGGAGAGGAGTTTTCTCGTTTTCCTTGCCATCAGGCTCAGCATCTGCTGGGGTTCTAGGTTTGAAGGCCTCTCTAGCAGGATCCCTTACTTCCAGATGCCTTTCTGGCTTCTGTTTCTCAGAGGTATACATAAACCTGAATAGCATCTCTCTTTGCTCTCTGGGAGCTTCTGCTAGCTCAGGAACTATCTGGTGAGGTATGGCTACAAACAAGTCTGGCTTTTCCTGGGCATCCTCATCAGCACCTGCTGATAGTGCTCCAAGTCCCTGATCACCCTGGGCATAAGAGAGATGCTGGGTTCTCTTGTCCCTGCCTTGCTGCATTTGTTGCCTGGACTCTCCTAGACCTAAGATCACCAACAGCTGAAGCAGCAAGAGATACATGCTTTTCCTTCAAGTTCCTGTCTAGTTTCTAAGTCAGTAGCGGGAAAGGAAAGGCTCAGGCAATTCTGTAGGATTTGAGTAGAAAGAGGAAATGGTTATATATAGCAATTCCTTGGTGATGGTGGGAAAGCAGGTGGCCTAGAGTCTGGCAAAATAAACACATTTCTTGTTGACTCCAATTATGAAGTGCTAATGGCTTCCTGCTTTTTTTCTTTTGTTTTGTGTATTTTTGAAGACCCCAGTGAAAGCCTATTACCTAGGGGGTAATTAGCTGAAGAGTTTAGATGCATTGTTTAGCTATGGTCTAGGAACTAAGGGAAGTTCTAAAATGTATATTGGCTCAATGAAATGATTGTTGGGCTTTATTTCCCATGCTATAAGCTAAGACAGGTGTTGTCATCAATTGGTTGGTTATGCATTGTACTTTGTGGAGAACTAGTTCAAGAATCAATTATCTGTTTCTCAGGAAATGTACTTTGCAAGGTAGGCTTTTTGGTTGTCTCTGATGTCATAATAAAATGTACCAATACATTTTAAAAACACCTGGAGAAGGAGAGACAGATGGACAGACAAACAGAGACAGAGTGAGAAAAAGAGAGACAGAGACAGAGAGAGACAGAGACAGAGAAGCAGAGACAGAGAGAAGGAGGGAGGGAAGGAAAGAGACGGAGAGGAGAGAATTAATATGAATATGTTCTAATAAAAATATCAAAGACAAACCTGACTACATTGCTATAGTATTGTGTAAAGCATATTTTGCTAATATTTCTCTTCTCCCTTTACTCTGTTTGGTAATTTCATCAGTTCTGGAGGGTTTAACTACCATCACTATGCAGATAACTCTCAGATCTATAGATCCAACTCTATTCTCTTCCCCAAATTTTAATTTCCTGATAGATATTTCAGACAGGATGTCCCTAAGATAACTTAATATCAGCCTGCTTGAAACTGAACTGATCGTATTTCCCCCGAACCCTCCCTTCTTCCAAACTTCCCTATTTCTGTCACCACCATTTTTATCTCCCCGTTTTATAACCACAGCATTATCTTTAACTCTTATTCTTCCTTGCCTTACATCTCTAATCAGTTGCCATAGTTTTCTATCTCTCAATTCAAAAAGCTACCACCCTTGGAGAACGGCTGAACAAGTTGTGGTATATGATTTTAATGGAATATTATTGTGCCATAAGAAATGATGAACAGGACAATCACCAAAAAAATCCTGGAAAGACTTATATGAAGTGATACAAAGTTAAGTGAGCAAAACCAGAAGAACACTCTATATAGTAACAGCAATAATATATGATGATTAGCTCTATTGACTTAATTAATTCAATGCAAGGATTCAAAGCAATTCCAAGAAACTCATGATGAAAAAGTTTATTCACCACCAAAGAAGGAATAGTCTGAATGCAGATTGAAACACAACATTCTTCATTTTATTTCTTTCATAAATTTTTTCTCTAGTATAAGTGATATGTATCCTCTTTCACAACATGACAAACATAGAACTCTGTATTGCATGATGACACATATCAATCTATATGATATTACCTGCCATCTTGGAGAGGGGGAAGGAAAGCACATGGACACAAAATGTCAGAAAATGATGATTAAAATTGTATCTACATGTAACTGGGGAAAATATAAAAGAAAAAAAAAGCCTCCACTTTAGCCTAGGCCTTGTCACTTCTTTCCTGGATTATTAAAAGACTCCTAATTGGTCTCCTTGATTCATGTTTTTCCCCACTATGGTCTATTCTATCCACTGCCAACAAAGCAATTTTCTTTAAGAGCAAATCTGACCACATGATTCCTCTACTTAATCAACTCCAGGGCTTCTTATTGCCTCTAGGATAAAAATATAAACTCCTCTATTTAGTTGTACAATACACACACTATTTAGTTGTACATATGCATGCATGCATATGCGTGTATGTATGTGTGTGCTCATGTGTGTGTGTATGTGTGAAGAGAGACAGAGACAGAGAGAGAGAGAAGAGAGAGAAGAGAGAGAGAGAAAGAGAGAGAGAGAGAGAGAGAGAGAGAGAGAGAGAGAGAGAGAGAGAGAGCTAGTTGGCTCAGTGGATGGAGCACTGGACCTGGAGTCAGGAAGACTCAAGTTCAATTCCAGTCTCAGACGTTAGCTATGCCACCTTGGGCAAGTCACTTAACCTCTATTTGCTTTAATCCACTGGAAAGGGAAATTTTATATCATTCTTATATCTTTGCTAAGAAAACCCCATGGATAGTATGACCCACAGGGTCACAAAGTGTTGGCTATGGCTGGACAACACCACAAAATCATTTAAGCTCTTCCATAATATGACTCTAATATACCTTCCTAGATTTTTCTTCCTTCTGCTTTATACTCTACGTTCTACCCAACTTAAATTACAAAGGAGTCCTTAATTTCCTCTCATTTTCTTCCACCTCTGTATCTTCTCCATTCCTCAAAATTCCTTTCTTACTTCAAGGCCCTGGCTCAAGTTCCACCTTTTTAGTGAAGCCTTCCCTCCTTCCTCATCCACTCTTTTTTAATTGACAATTTATTTCATAAACATCCATTAAAAATATGCTATATGCAAAGTAGAGAACTAGATATGAGGGATACAAAGATTACACAAAGCAGTCTTCTAGGTTCCTTGGAGAAAAACAGAAAAGAAAATAAGGAGAAGTCCCTAAAAAACGAAGATCAGGAAAAGAATTACTTTAAGGCAGGAAGGACTTCAAACAAATTTGAACTTGTTAAAAAACGTTGTGAAAACTGTACTTTAATATAATTGGTTTCCTCATATGTATGTTGAGGTTTTTTTTTTGCATTTAAAATCATTTTCTTGAGAAGAGATCTGCAGGTTTCACTAAACTTTAAAAGGAACTTTTACATTTAAAAAATATTAAATAACATCTTCCTTGGAATAGCTAGGTAGCATAATGGATGTGGTGCCAGGCCTGGAGTTTGGAGGACCTGAGTTCAAATCTAGCGTCAGAGAATGACTAGCTGTATGACCCCGGGCGACCTCTTCTTCCTTATTTTCTCATCTGTAAAAGCCATTGAAGAAGGAAATGATAAACCATTCCAGCAGCTTTGTTAAGAAAACCCCAATATTTTGAATCAGAGTTTTATGAATATGTGTTATATCCCCTGTAAGCTTCATGATGATCATGAAGGCATATATTTCAAGCTGGAAGGAACCTTAGAGGTTATCTAATCCAACTCCTTCATTTGCAGGTGAGGAAACTGAAACCGCCAAACATCAAGCAACTTGCCCAAGGTCATACAAGTAACACATAGCAGATATTTTAACTTGGGTTCTCTGATTCCCCTTTTAGAGAGCTGCCTGGGAGACCAAAGAATTAAATGACTTGCCCAAGTTTACACAACCAGTTATATGTTATAAACAGTTTTTGAAACCAAATTTATCTGACTCTGAAACCAGCTCACTGTGTCATGCTTCCTCTCAAAGTTCTACCTAAACTTTATGCCTCCCCAAATGCCTGATACTGTGCTCTCTAGAGAACAGGTATTCAATAAGTATTTTTTAAATCAAATTTTGGTGATTTAAATTCAATTTCATTATAGCATTTGGTCAGCCCAAACTCTTATTTTTCAACATTGAAAACCATCTTGGCAGGTCCATCTGGAGCATGTTCCTTAGGTTTGAAAACAAGTGGTATGTACTACAAAACCCGTCTTTTGTGTCACAAATTGGTGTCCTCCTGGAGGGAACATTTGAATCTGATTGGGGCAAGAGTGTTGCAAGCCACAGGTGGCTTAACACCTCTGCTCTAAAGGATCAAGTTTCCTTGATCACAACAACAGAATATTTAAAAATGCCTTTTTGACATATAGTGTACTGCTAAAGAGAGATCACTCTTCACCACTGTGTTCCTCTCCTGTAGACAATAAATTCACTTGAGTGTGTTTATCATTCATTACCAAAAAATATATAGAATAACCATTTTGTAGTTCTCTAAGAAAAAACAAGTGGCCCCCAGATCCACTGCTAATATGGACATTAGGATCTCTCCCAATTTGGCGAAGGCAAATGGAGAGCAGGCCAGGGATGAGGCATCTGAAAACATCAACGAAGCTGTTTGGTTCAAAAGTATAACACAACTGTTAGAGCAATTAATGCTTGAGGCTCCAGAGAGAGGAAGCCCTGAGAGATTATGACCATAGTAAACCTGCTTCCTGGACCAACAACTGGGTTTAGAGAGCATCAGTCTCATAATTCATCTTGCCTTAGTCCAACTCACCCTCAGCATGAATGTCTCCTTTCTGCAGTTTTTCCTGGCACCATTTTCTGAGGATATCTTCTATTGTCTCTGAAGAATGCCACAAAATTCAGACAGACAGACGGACACACACACACACAAACATACACACACACACACACACACACACACACACATATATATATATATATATATATAGAGAGAGAGAGAGAGATACTTCTACAAAATTCTCAAATCAAAGGTAATTTTAATTCATTTTTATTTTAAAATTGAATGCCATGATGTACTTTAAAAAGAGAGAAGAGAGACAGTGATATCCAGTATTAATAGTGTGGTATGCCAATAGGATGACTAGGCAACTGCTTGTCTGCCTTCTTCTGTGCCTTCAGGAAACAGCAAGGCTGAGGATCATTTTTTTGTCGAAGAATCATAAAATCTAGAGGTGGGGGGGGACCATAGGCACCGTCTAGTATAATCCACTCATTTTTATAGATGAGAAAACCAAAGCTCTGAGATAGGAAAGTGCCACCCAAAGGTCATAAGGCTGGTTGGTGCCAGAGGCAAGACTAAAATCCAGATATCTTGACTCTAGTCTAGTTCCTTTCACTCTGTCTGTCTGTTCCTTGCTTATAATAGTGATAATGATCACTGTACTTACACAGCACCTTAAGGTTTGCAAAGCACTTAGCAAATATTATCTTATTTAACCTGATAGAAAACCTGGGAGCTAGATACTAATATTATCCCTAATTTATAGGTAGAGATACTGAGGCAAACAGAGGTTAAATAACTTGCCCAGGAGTCACATAGCTAGTAAGTTTCTGAGGCTGATTTTGAACACAGGTCTTCCTGACTGTATAATATGCACATACATTATATGTAATATATTCATATTAATATATGTGCAAATAATACAAAACATATGTGTATGTGTGTATGTATGCATAATATGTATGTATATACTTGCATTTATCTTTCTACTCCCAATAAAAGAATAAAGGATATCTACAGATTATATATAATTATACACATGTATCAAATGCATACATATACACAATATATACCTATTATGTAATATATACATATGGCATGTATGTATACATCATACATGTGTATTTATATATCATATAATCAGAAACTCTGATAGAATGTAAATTATTAATGCATTTCAAAAGAATGATTTCCTCCCCTTAATCTCAAAGTTGAAAGACACCATTTAAAAAAAATAAATGTAATTAATTAATTAATTAATTAAGAATATTTTCCCATGATTACATGACTCATGTTCTTTCTCTCCCCTCTCCACTCCCTGCTCCAGGAGCCAATGAGCAATTCCACTGGACATATAAACCAATTTTTACCTGAACAAGAATATACTACAATATACTTAACTAATGGTTATCTAGCCTTTCCTTAAAGAGCTCAGATGACAAAGAATTCACTAGTCCAATCCAACATAATTTTAAAAACACCTACTACACTACTACATAAAATACTCTCTACATAAAATGCTGTTCTAGGAGCTGGAAATATAGACAAAAATAAAGAATTGTCCTTGACCTCAAATAGTTTACCTTTAATACGGGGGGCTAAAAGTAAGCCTTGGGGCTTAGTATATCAGAAATTCATTGTCCCTACCTCCCATTTTTGGGCAGTTAGGTGGCACAGTGGACAGAGCATTGGGCTTGGAATCAGGAAGATCTGAGTTCATATCCAGCCTCAGACACTTACTAGCTATGTGATCCTGTAAAAATGAACTAGAGAAAAAAATGGCAAACCATTGCAGTATCTTTGCCAAGAAAACCCCAGATGGGGTCAGGAAGAATTGGACAGAGTTAAAACCAATGAACATCAACAACAACAACAACCTCCTTCCCCGTTTTATTTACCTCTTTTATAGGTCAATATTTGAAAGTCTGTTCAGTTACGGAGAGAGAATGAGGAGAAAAGAAGCTGATGACAACTCCATTCTCCAGGACATCATCCCCTTCACTTGGCAAAACACAAGCAATGTGCTTGAAACATATATAGACAGCTGAACAAATATAGACAAAATTAGAAAACTAAATCAGGTTTATAACACTTTCATTTCCAAAGTGCTTTCATTTGGTAATCTCATTTGATTATCATATCAATTGCGAAAATTAGGTGTAAAGTAGTCTCTTTAAGGCCCTTTTCATAAGGAGTAGTTAATGATGGAAAAAGCAGAAAAATGTGATTTTGTGTTAAGGAGAAATTTTTTATTAATTGTCGAAGGATGTAGGCTATTGCTGTTGTTATAGATGAACATTTTTGATACCTAATATTAAAAGAAAATAACTTTTAATGTAAACTTCTAAAATGTGTACATAAATAAACAGTTTTCAGTTGGAGTTTGGACAATAATGGAGAGAAAATGATCTGTGGTATAGATTTGATGGCTTGAGCCTTTATTAACATAGTGGAACAATGAACTCTGCTGTCCTCATTTCCTGAAGCTTCCACAAAACTAGCAACCTCTCCCTCCATCACTTTTAGCTTCGTCTCAACTTTGTCCCTAATCCACAAATTCCCTGCACATAATAAATGATTAATAAATGTTTTATATAAACCCAAGGTTTGGGATCAATCTCTTCTCTAAACTTGTTCTCACCCTACACCTCCTTTTAAAGGGGGAAAATTATTTTTAAACTGTTTTATGGGACTTGAAAAATAACTCAATTCCTGTAACAATAAAA
Source organism: Gracilinanus agilis (assembly GCF_016433145.1). Lineage (NCBI taxonomy): Eukaryota > Metazoa > Chordata > Mammalia > Didelphimorphia > Didelphidae > Gracilinanus > Gracilinanus agilis. Next base: position 114,310,567 of record NC_058130.1, on the reverse strand, counting down.
TCTTTGGTAGGCAATTATTATAATATGAAATTCTAGATTAAAAATATGTGTGTATTCACAAAGTTAATGATCCCAAGCCTCCTAGAAACTAAAAAACTAAAATCCTTATTTTAAATACCAATATTCTGATGGTGGTAGTATAAGACTTGTCTCCAAAGAAATGAAAATTAGTGTCAGATGGAGGGCAAGAGAAAGGAACATGTTAAGAGTGAACAGGCTCCAACAAATTACATCTAAGAAATTGAGAAGCAGAGTATGTTAGCGTAGGTGGCTAAGCAGCAGGAATGACAGCCCCAGAGCTCCATGGGAATTTTTTTTCTTATTACAAGAAAAGACAAGAAAAGAGTTCAGCCCTTTTGGTGGAACCTATGTGTGAACTTATGGGACAACATGGATGAGAGTACCATGGGATGGGTAGACATCGTGAGTTGTCATTTGCATCAGACATTGTGTGTTAACTGCTATATACAGTGATTAAAAGAAATCAATCCCTGCCCTCAATGACTTAGTGTTTACTTTCTGTATATTTTATATTTGTGTATATATGTATTGCCACTTCCACTCTACTCATAGTTGAGGAAATTAGAAGGTCTGCCACGTGACCATTCAGAGTGGAAACAGTCTGAGGTCTCAGCCGAGAACCTTCAGCACCAAGTTCAAAGCGGGGAATTTTAGAGATTCTAAAATCCAGAGGCAAGGAAGGAGTGCATTACAGCTATGTGGGATAGTTTGAACATAGGCAATAAGACTAGAAATCCAAAGATGGAATATGGTGTGTGAGGATTTGCAAGTAGCCCCTTTGGGAAAGTAAATTGCATGTTTGTACTTATATACATGCACATGTAATAAGTCATATATATATAATATATTAGTATAAATAAACTTGAATTACAGTGTTTTCTTTACAGCCCAATAGAATTCACATATGCATATATGTACATACATTACATATATACAAATAATAAACATGATATAATGAGATTGTGATTATGGTGAGTTAATCTATGTAAAGTGTTTTGTGAACTTTAAAGCTTTTGTCAAATTCATAAGGCTATCATTAAGATTCATGTATATGTGTATATATCCTAAGAAAATGAGTCTGTCCAGTGTATTTTAATATCTACCCAAAGAAAAGCAGGCACATAATAAATAAAAAAGAATGAAGGATAAAAACCACCCAATAATAATCTGATTGGCCTGAGGCACTTTCCACTGAATTTTGTTCTTTTCAGTCTTTAGGAGCCCCAAACCAGTTTGAAAGTGAATGATTCTTGAGAGTTTAAGTGGAGCGATCAGATGATCTTCCATTGTTCTGTAATAGATAGTATTTTCCCAAATATCTATACTTCATTCCTTGAAGGCCATTTCATTTTGAGGTATATCAAAGTTGTGTTTTTCTATAATTGCACTTCAGGCTCAAATGACAATGGCAAGATGGTTTACTCACAGTGAACTCAGTCCTTATGCAAAACGAGGAAGTCATTGGAATTTGTTTTGGCGCCCTCCCACTATAGTTTCATGACTAAGTGCTGACTCGGGTTTCTAGTGCTTTCATATTGGCTCTTCCTGTCCCATTTCCCTTGGGTTCCCCCCCCAATTCAAAATTTCACCCTCATCTACTCCGTACCCCCTGTACCCCCTCCCAGCCCCCACCAAGAAGTCTCAAATCATCTAATCTAACCAAACATACCAAAGTCCTCATCTAGGATATGTCTCATCCAGTGAGTTTGGCTGGCAAAGATTCTGGCAAACTTATGGCTTGAATTCAAATCAAGCATTTAGTGCTTGCTCTTTGAATGACCTTGATCAAGTTCCCTTCACCTGGCTGGGGTCTTTAGTTTTTTCTACTATCAAATGGTAATGAAGATTCTAAAATTATTTCACAGGGTTGGTGAGGAAAGCATTTTGCAAACCTCCAAGCCCTATAGAAATGTGTTAGGTCATTTTGACACTGTGATGATCCTATGATTTAATTGATGTGAAAAGTTCTTCTGCATATATGATGCATATAGCAACCGATTCAAGCTTACTCATCTCCTTTGACTCATGTTCAGTTTCCCTCATAAACCTACCTAATATGCTAGATCTTTTGACATTCTCTAAAACAGAGAGCCAATATCTGCAGAGACTATGGATACTGATGTTGTGCCTTAAATTCCAATGGAGACCTGGGAAGATTTTTCTGAAGGAGAGATAAGGCATGCTTTACTCAGTTAACAGATAATGTAAAAAGAACTTAGTTCTGGAGAGCCCAGTTTGTTTAGTTTGTTTGTTGCCAGGTTTCAGTGATTTTTAGAAAGGGACTTTATCTCAACTCTAGAGGTATCATTTGAGAAGACTGAGGAGAAAGAGTAAAAGACAAGCCTGTGAGTGAATTATAAAGAGGAGAGATAATATGGACATGTGGCAGAGGAGTGGATTGGAGTTAGGACCAGGCTAAACCAGCAGATGTAATGATTTACACTGGAGGATAGAGAAGTATTGTTAGCAGTTCTGCTTTTCCAGAACACAGAGTTGACTCAGAACTCCACTGCAATTTCTATACTTTGTTTAAATGTCTATATTTACTTATTACTTAATTCAGCTAGTAAATTACATGCCATTTAAAGTAAGAACTCTGTAGTTGGAAACTGAAAGAGGGGGAACTAGTTCATGAGAAAAGAAATATCTCAGCTTCATTTAGGGACAGACACTGTTCGGGTTAGTGAGATTTGTAATTTTCGCAATTTCTGAGGTTATTCAAGAGTATACTGACTAGTTTGCTTTTGAGCCTATTGAAAGGAAATTTATAAGATTTGTCAGTAGCAGAATAGAGATGGACTCACTTCCCCTGAGAACAATGCTCATCGCCTAACATCACTCACAAATGCTCTCATCGGTCTCCATATGTGGGAGCTTCCATTCAGTTTTTTTAAAAAATCTTAATCTTCCATCTTAGAATCAATATTGTATATTGGTTCTAAGGCAGAAGAGTGGCAAGAGCTAGGCAATGAGGGTTAAGTGACTTGCCCAGGGTCACATAGATAGGAAATATCTGAGGCCAAATTTGAACCCAGGACCTCCCATCTCTAGGCCTGGCTCTCAATCCACTGAGCCACCTAAGTGCCCCCCATTTTCATTCAGTTTTTTAAAATTTTCCCATTTTTTTGGAATTCCCCCAAATAGATATTCCACCATTCATGTCAACACACTATATTCCACAGAACAATAAATGCAAATTGTCTATCATTGTTGCTCTTGCTTAATGCATTAAATGAAGCATTTGTTAAGATGATGCTTATGTGTATGTGGTGCTGATTTAGGGCATGATATTCTTTGCCTCTACATATAATTGTCAGTTGATGGCTTCAGACTAACTTCCTCTAGCTGTACTAATATATCAATTACTTTCTATTAATGTTCTCCCTGGTGCTTTTTCAAAAACAGTGAGGTCATCAAGGTACTCTAATATTTCCAAGAAATCTTGATTTGGGAGCTACCATTTCCTTCTATTCTGCAGGCTTCTACAAAAGTTATATGGATGCTAAAGGGAGAGAAGTACTGGGTATCACCTTGATACTGACAGTATCCTATTAGTATTTTAAATAGACTGGCATGAATTCTAATGAATGCTAGAATTCCAGTGATATTTAGTGAATCTAGAGTAGTGATTCCCAAAGTGGGCACCACCGCCCCCGGTGGGTGCTGCAGTGATCCAGGGAGAGCAGTGATGGCCACAAATGCATTTATCTTTCCTATTAATTGCTATTAAAATTTAAAAAATTAATTTCCAGGGGCGCTAAGTAATATTTTTTCTGGAAAGGGGGTGGTAGGCCAAAAAAGTTTGGGAACCACTGATCTAGATACCAAAGCCCCAGTGTCCCCCTCCATGGCTGACACCATTAACTCCCTTGGGAAATTTCAAGCTTGTTTTGATGTATGGTAAATATGGATACTCTTTGTTGCTCATTCCACAGAGCCCTAATCCTGTAATCGGCTATAAAAGTCTTTTTCTCCTGTGTATCTCATGAAATGATTGAAATATGACTGTGACTTTTGATTCATTGTTCAAAACAAGAGCGTGCTCCACATTTTCACTCTTTACCATCACTTCCATGTGGAGTCCTGTGAAGTAAGCAGTTATGAACTCATCAGGAACTGGTGTCTCCTCTGGAATTGTGGTTGGTCATAGTGTTGAATAGAGCTCCTAACTCTTACAAAGTTTTTTGTCTTTATAATATTGTTACATTATTCTCTGCTTGCTTTGAATATACAGTTCCTCCTAAGGTTTTTCTGAATCATCCCCTTTATCGTTTCCAACAGAGCAATAAATGCCCCAATTGCATTCATCCATCATGACTTGTCCAGCAATTTCCCAATTGCTGGGAACCCTCTCAGCATCCATTTCTTTGGCACCACAAAAAAAGAGGTGATTTAAAAATGTTTTATTATATAGGTCTTTTTCCTCTTTCTTTGACCTCTTTGGACTATAGGCTTAGTATTAATATCAATGGACCAAAGGGTGCATATTCTATTTTAAAACTGAATTATTATTGATCTATTGAGGTCTTGAGATAACTTCCCATTAGAGTATAAGTTCTTCCCTAGGTAGAGGCTAATAATAAAATAAAATAAAAATAAATAAGATAAGGCCTTATTTGCCTTAGTTTCCATTTTGAGTATTGGACAGAGCACTGTGCTAGGTGATGGGAAAAGATAAAAAAAATTAGATAAAACATTTTTTTCTCTCATGGAGTTTACAGTCTTGTAGGTGCCTGTGACAAATACATGGTAGGACAAAATATCAACTTCATCAGAGAGGTCCAAACAGTGAGGTTCAAGGAGTAAACAGCCTTTGACTGTGGGGTTAGAGAAAGTCTCTGTAGGTAATGCTTAAGTTGAAGTTGGGCTTTAAAGGCTGAATAGGAATTTAATGATAGATAGATAGATAGATAGATAGATGTTGGATTGGTGGATAGATAAATAGATGGATGGATAGATAGATAGGTAGATGGATAGATGGATGGATAGATGGATGGATAGATGGATGGATGGATGGATAGATAGATAGATAGATAGATAGATAGATGTCAGATATTCGATATTAAAATCAATATAAATATTAAATAGATATAAATCCCCTTTGATGTCTAGCACAGTGCCTTACCCATAGTAGTGCCTTATAAATATCAATTGAATTGAATTTTTCAGGTAGTAAGAAGCTCCATTTCTGAACTTAGTCACATTCTGCCACTTTGTCTCTGAATATCACCAAGTGGTTGCATCCTCCTCTGTACTAATTCTCTTTTGAAATGTAATGTAATAAGAGTATACCTTTTTGTAGCTGGAAAATGATTCCCCTGTAACTTGTATGATAATGGTGTAGTATTCCCAGCAGTTATGAGTGTGGGGGTACCTGTATGAATATGGCTTTCCCACTGAAATCCCAAAGACCTTTTCTACCTCACTAGGCCCCTTGCATGCATGAGAAGCCTGTTCAGGCAAAATACTTTGTCCCTTTAATCTTGTAACACATGGACAAATGATTAAGAGCACATGGAAAACAGTTCCACAGCTAAGCTAAAATTCAGATGGGAATGAGAGAACAACTTGCACAGCTTTCAACTGACTCAGGGCCAAATGTGGGACAGAATGTGAGGAAAATATGCCAAAATAGAGGGCAGATGGGGGAGGGGAGGAAGTAATAGGGAAGAGCTAGAAATAATCATCCTTTGTATTTACCTTGATAAGCCTTTTTCCAAGGCACTCAAAGGATGCTGAAGAAAAATACTGTTGGTTCTCATAATAATCCAATGAGGTAAGTAAAGGGAATATTAATATATCATTTTATGAAGGGGTTTTCATTCAGATTTATATCTTCAAGTCTTTATAAATAAAAAGTTGGCTTGACTACCTTGGCAATGCTTATGCAGAAATGAAATATTATTAAAGTGTCTATAATGTAAATATTAACATATTATACATTTTCCCCACTTGAGGTGTAGAATTGAAATAATAATGTAGCAGGAGACAAGCTGTGAAAAATATTGAAGAAAATTTGAAAGCAAAGCAAAACTTTCCAGTTAAGTTTGGCTTCTTCTGTGAACCTGAAACTTGGCCCAGAATTGCCATAAGGTTGGTGAACCCTGGGCCAAATTTGAGGGAGTTTGGCTCAGTTTGGTACAAATGTGTAACTCTAAGAAAGCTTTTATTTGCTGAGACTCACTAAAAGCAGATCCCACTGGGTCATAAGGGCATGAAATCTCTTGACAAGGAGAACATTTCCCCCATGTTGATCACAGTTCCTGTTGGTTTGGCTATCTTGAGCTTCCCCACCAAATCATTCAAATTCATTCACTCACTCAATCACATATTAAACAAACACTTATTAAATGTTATAGTTTAGCCCTTATAGATCTTATAGGGAAGTCAGGGAATATAATATCACATGACAAATGCACTATAGAGAAGCAAAATAACTAGTAATTCATATGATTTTTAGGTTTGCAAAGTACTTTACAAATATTATCTTATTTTAGTCTCACAACAACTTTGGGAGGCAAATCCTATCATTTTGAGGCAGAGTTGCCCATAGCCACACAGCAAGCATAGTATCTGAAGTTGGATTTGAACTCAGCTCTTCCTGACTCCAGGTCCAATACTCTATCCACTACACCACATACCTGCCTTTTTGAGTCTGCTTCCAATTCCAAGCTTTTTGTTTTTAACATCTTATTTTATTTTCATGTAGTCACAATTTTTAATAATTGGTTTTTGATATTTTATAATCCATGCTTTCTCCCTTCCTCTCCTATCCTCTTCTTAAGATGACAGGTAATATGATTTAAGTTATACATGTGCTATCATACAATACATGTTTTCATATTTGTCTTGCCATGAAAGATACATGTCACTTATACAAGAAAAAAATTCATGAAGGAAGTGAAGTGGAAAAAATGGCATGCTTCAGTCTGCATTCAGACTCTGTCAGATCCCTCTTTAGCAGTAGAAAGCCTTTTTTGGCATGAGTCCCTTGGAGTTGTCCTGGATCCTTGCATTGCTGATAATAGTAAAGACATTAGCAGTTGATCATCATACATTATTGTTGCTATTGTGCACAATGTCTTCCTGGTTCTGCTCACTTCACTCTGCATCATTTCATATATGTCTTTCCAAGTTTTTGTGATTGTCCTGTTCATCATTTCATATGGCACAATGGTATTCCATTACAATCACATATCACAACTTGTTCAGACATTCCCCAGTGGATATCATTTCAGTTTCCAATTCTTTGCTACCACAAAAAGAAGTGCTGTAAGTATTTTTGTACAAGTAGACCTATCTTTGATCTCTTTGGGCTATAGACCTAGTAGTAGTAGTAATGCTAGGTCAAAGAGTCTATACAGTTTTATGGCCTTTTGGACATGGTTCCAAATTGCTCTCCAGAATGATTTTAATAGTTTCAAGCTCCACAAACAATGTATTAGTGCCTTGATTTTACCATATACCCTCCAACACATCATTTTTCTTTTTTGTCCTATTAGCCAGGGTGCTAGGTGTGAAGTGGCATCTCAGAGTTGTTTTAATTTATATTTCTTAAATTAATAGTGATTTGGAGGATGTTTTTCATATTAATTTCTTCATCTCACTGCTGCTTCATATCCTTTGGTCATTTATCATTTGGGGAGTAACTTGTATTTTTATACATTTGACTCAGTTCTCTATATATTTGAGCAACTCTGAGCTTCTATAATTCTAAAGGAAGGTCTTTTGTCATCTCAACCAAATGCCCTGTGAAGAGTGAGGGAGAAAAAGTCATCAGCGTTGGGGAAGATCAGGGAAGACATCTTGGATGAGGCAGTAGTTTAGTTAGACTTTAAAGCATAGACTATATATATATATAATCATAGATGAAAAGCCAGAAGGAATTTTCAAGGATTTTTAGTCCAATTCCCTTATTTTACAGATGAGGAAACTGAGGCTTAGAGAAGTTAAATAACTGATGCAATGTTACCTAGCTAGAACAAGGTCAGAACTAGGATTTGAACCCAGGTTCTCTGATTGCAAATCTAGTAGTCATTCAAATTTCTGTGAGTGAAGAGAGATAAGAAAGAGGTAAGTGAAACCACAGAAGCAGGAAAATGTGGGCATATTCAGAGAGGACAGAAATAAGTCTAAAGTGGATTGTACAGAAGAGAATAACATGGGATAAAGTATGTCCGAACTTTAGTCTCTCCACCCCCCACATCTCTGATCTCCTCTCACACCTACTTTCTTATCCTATCTTTAAACTTAGAAGGAGAAGAGTTGGACCTATGATGTTACTGGCATGATTTTCTTTACAAAAAAAGTTCCTCTTCCAAAGCAGATTGGCAACTTCTTTGTAAACTCTCATCTTAAAGAGTTGTCTGCTGAACCAAGAATTCAATTGACTTATCTAGGGATGCAGAGTGAGCATGTGTCAGCTGAGAAGAGAAATACTAGCTAAGACGAATCTGACATAGTAATGCTAATATGTACTAGTTTATAAATTACAGGTGAACAGGATCAAAGAATAGGAGATCTAGAGTTGAAAGGGATCTTAGAGATCTTCTTGTGTAACTCCTTCATTTTACAGATCAGAAAATAGACTGAAACAAAGGAATTGACTCACCAAAATTATACAAGTCATGGTTCAAGATGGAACTTGAACTCAGATCTTTTGACTTAGTCTAATTTCTTTCCATTACACCATACATTTCATTTTAGCCAATTTTTGCCTAGTCTTGATCAACCTATATGGAGGATGTTATTATGTATTTCTCTTTGCCAAAAAATCCTCAGTGGCATTATTCCCTTCTTGTAACTTGTACTAATTTCTCTGGCTAACTCCATCTCTATGTACTATTTTCTTTACAGTAACCAAGCCTGCAACACAGGAATCAATGGGTTAACTCACTGAATCTTTATCCTAACTATTCAAAACACTTGGTGATGTAAAGAAAGATGAGCAGCTAGGTGGAAAAAATGAATAGGGTCCAGAGGCTGGAATAAGGAAGAGCCAAGTTCAAATCCAGCCTCGGATACTTATTAGATGTGTGAGCCTAGGCAAGTCATTTAATCCTGTTTGCTTCAGTTCCCTCATTTGTAAAATGAGCTAGAGAAGCAATAGGAACCACTATAGCATCTTTGCCAAGAAAATCCCAAATGGGTTCACAAAGAGTTGAGCATAACTGAAATAACTGAACAACAACTAAGGAAAGATAGAGGGAACTTGGCTCACACAGAGGGAAAGCAGTGGCTTTCAACCTTGAGCTCCTCTTTCCCTATTTCAGTGAGCTACTCTTATTGACTCACTTTCTGAAGAAGTTACTCACATTTAAAAAATGTATTTCTTTTTACAAGCATTTATAATTTGAGTATCATTGTGCCCCTTTCTACTACTGGGTAAAAATAAAAACAAGATTCTCCTTGTAAACATTCATAATTAAGCAAAAAAAATTCTCTCATTGGCCATGTCTGAAAATTTTACGTTCCTTTCAATTAGTCAAAAAGTATTGATAAAGCATCTACTATCTGCCAGGCACTGTGCTAAGTGCCAGGGACACAAAGAAACATAAAAGACAGTTCCTGTCCTCAAGGAGTTCACAGTCTAATGGGAAAGACAACATCCAACCAACTGCACAAATAAGCTATTTACAGGTTGAATTGGAAATAATCAACAAAGAGAAGGCATTAGAATTAAGGGGGATCAGGAAAGGCTTCCTGAAGGTGAACTTTTAGCTGGGATTTGAAGGGAGCCTAGGAAGGCAGGAGGTGAAGCTGAGGAGGAAAAATATTCCAAATATGGGGCACAACTCATGAAACTGCCCAAGGTCAGGATATGGAGTATTTTGCTCAAGAAACAAAAAGGGAAAATGTCATTGGATCTAAGATCCAATGGGGATCTTAGGGAAGATGGGGAATGGGAGTGGGGGGTAGTATAAGATGTAAAAAGTCTGGTAAGATGTGGGGACAGAGTAGGAACAGATTATGAATGTCAAACAGATTTATATTTTATCCTAGAGGTAATAGGGAGCCACTGAAGTTTATTGAGTTACATGGTCAGACTTGCTCTCTAGAAAGGTCATTCTGAAAACAAAGTGGAGGATGAAGTGGAATGAGGAGAGACTTATGGCAGGAAGATGAACCAGCAAGCTAGTGCAATAGCTCCGTGGTGAGATGATGAAGGCTTGAATTAGAGTGACAGGAGTGTCAGAGCACTTCCTTCTCTTCCTTCCTTCCTTCCTTCCTTCCTTCCTTCCTTCCTTCCTTCCTTCCTTCCTTCCTTCCTTCCTTCCTTCCTTCCTTCCCTCCTCTCTTTCTTTCTCTTCCTCTTTCATTCTTTCTCCCCTTCTTTCTCTCTCTCTTTCTTTCTCTTTCTCTTTCCTTCTTTCTTCCCTTCTTTCTCCCCTTCTTTCTTTCTTTCTATCTCTCTCTTTCTCTCTTTGTTACTTTGTTTCTTTGCTTTGCTTTGCTTTGTTTGCTTGTTTCTTCCTTCCTTTCTTTCCTCATCATCATCTAGTTCAGTGTCTGCCACATAGTAGGTGTTGTTTGTGGACTGGTTGATTGATTCTGAGAAAGGGACAATAAAATCATACTATATTATTTGGGGAAATGTTCCTTTCACAAGCCCTATACAGAAAGTGTTGGTTGAATTTTATTTCTTTCTGTCTTATTAAAATAAACAAAGCTTTATTGCTAAGCTGAGTATAAGATCCATAAAACACATACTTAGAGAATAAAAAGTAAAGTTTATGGAAGTTATGAAGCCACCATATTCATTTCCTTTTCTAAAGCCATGGAATTGTACATTTGGAAAGGACTTGAGAGGTCTCCTACTCCTTATTTTACAGACAAGAAAACTCAGTTCTACAGAAATAGTGACTTATCCAGATAATTAAATGGGATAATTTGTAGAAAGTGCTATGTAGTGGAGAGCTAGGTGACTCAGTGGATTAAGAACCAGATGTAGAGATAGGAAGTCCTGGGTTTAAATCTAGCCTCGAATGCTTCCTAGCTGTGTGACCCTGAGCAAGTCACTTAACCACCATCACCTAACTCTCTTACCGCTCTTCTGCTTTGGAACCAAAACATAGTATTGATTCTAAGACAGAGGTAAGGGTTTGGGGGTGTGCATGTGGAGAAAGTACTATGCAAGCAGTAAAGCATTACATGTGACATCATTTATTATTATCATTATTACCCAGGTCACAAAGGTAATTCATGGTCAAAGTTGGACTAGAACTCAGCTCTCTCAACTCTATGACAAGATATTAGAATTACAAGATATACCATCTTCTACCTCCATGCATTTCCTCTTATGTCTATAGTGTATTCCCTTCTCACTTTTGCCTCTTAGAATCTGATGTTTTCCAAAACACAGCCTGGATAAAACCTTACCTGGGAAGCATTTCTAGACATTTCTAGCTGGGACTTCACCCTTTTCAAAGTCATTGTATATATACTTACATACTGTGTACATACTACATTTCCTCAGTAGAAGTTGAGGTTCTTTTTGTGCCACTGAATCCCATAGTTCCTTGGACATAGTAGGTACTTACCAAATGTTTGTTGAATGTAATAGTTCATTTAAGTAAATCTTTCAGGACTTAAATAGTTTGCATGGAGTAAAAGTGTGTAATGGATACTTCTTGAATGAATTGAATGTAGTAAAGGAATGATAAATTACAGTCACCAAATCATTGAATGTCAATGCTAGAAGAGAACTCTGAAGTCATCTAGATCAACCCAAATAAAATTCTCATCTACAATAAGTTTTGACTATTCATCTAACTTCTGCATGTCTTTCTGTCAGTTTGGCGGTGTGACCCTCCTGTAATCCCAGAATCATTTTTCTCACCCTGGTTAGTTGACACACAGTAATTTGTCAAGCAGAACGCAACAAGTCAGTTTCTTGATTCCCATAGGAAAGAGGAATGGGGGAAATGGTAGTGGCAATAGCAATGAGTTTGGTGGAAGAAAGAAGGGAATACTTCTTTTTCTCACTTTGGAAAAGTAAAAATGGGAAGCTGAGGACTGTGAAACCAGCTCCTACAAGTATTCAGCACTTGTTATTATGGTACTGTACTATGGTATCACATTTGTATCACATACAACTAAAAGTTATTTTGGATAGAAAAAAATAACCAAAGGATACACTGAACTCCTTTCTCATTGACCCTTAAATGGCATAATTGGGGATAGAAGCTTCTGTATTAATGTATTGGGGCCCCCCAAAAAATTCTTCAAGTGGAAAGTCAAAGGAAGTATCAACCATGTCCATTAATTACATATATTTTATTAGCTTTGGTATAACAGTAAATAGAGTGCACATAGCATGCTACTTTTAAAGAAACAGGATTAGCACCATTCTATAACTTCAGTTATCCAAAACCAGTATTCATGAAAGTAAATCCTTTGTCTTCATTGTTATATTAAAGTGTAAACATGAAGAGAAATGTAAATAAACCTCTAATTCCTTTCCAGCAGCCTTTTAAAAGAAATAATGATTAGTAAGTATATTCAAGTCTAGTTTTAACTGACATGGACTGAGAATTTTGTTCTTCAAAAGTAGTCATGGATCCCTAAAAACAAACCTATCACCCTATCTATAAACATAGGGCCTGGACCTGTGATTTTATTGGTATTAGGAACTCTTATATGAAGAAACTCCATCTACAAGGCAGATCAGTATAACCACAAATTATAGTCTCACAGAGTTGCCTAGAGCAAAGAGAAATTACATGGCTTCTCTAGTTGCACAGTTAATGAGTATGTCAGAAACAAGACTAGAATTCGTGTTCCTGTTCAAGGGCTAGCTCTCTAACCATTGTGCTACTTTGCTTTGCTTTTTTATATAGAATGACAAAGTCCATTTCCCACACTCTAAGGTAGGTCTTGGGACTGGGAATAATGCTTCTATAGGGAGCCTCAATTCAAATTATAGTCTGAGTTATATATCAACTTCTCTTGCTACCTCCCTTGCATACTCTAGAACCTGTCACATTTCTCTCTCTTCCTCTTTCCTTTCTTATTCTTCTATTCTCTTCTTCCCACTATCCTCCTTCATTTCCTATCAACACACCTCTGCCATAGCCTAGAATGGGTACCATGGTTAATAGAGTATACTTAATAAGGAATGGGGTAGAAGGACTCATGCCAAATAGTCTTACTTTCCTCTCATTTCAAGACCTGTCCTGAGGAATAAATGAATGCAATAATAAATGATGACCTACACCCAACTCTTCCTTCTCTTCCAAATTTTATTGCCCCATCCTAGCCCTGCTAGTCCATGGGTACTTGTTTCAAAATTCTCCTAATATTTATGAATATTATCAAAATAGCATTTTGATAATATTTATGATTTAATTAAATATCATTTAAAATTATCACTGTAGATAGACACAATCGAAATTTAATACTTTGTTGAGCACTCACATGGTTATGTATTGTTTACTTTATTTTCAAAATTCTTTCCTTGAAAAAATTCTTTAATTCCAGGTTCCAAGGTAAACAACAATATCTCATGAATTCAGGGGTATATTAGAGAGGCAAAAAGATCACTTTGCAAACATATTCCTCACACATTGAGCATTTATCTCTCTTCATAGAGAGCTTCTCCAGTTCTCCCAATCATTTGATCCTTCACGTAAACAGTTCTTACTTCCATCATTTTCTCTCTCACAGTCATTACTCCTCATATATCAAAAGATGGTGGAATGGAGTATAACACCTGTCAGACACCAGGTTTACCAGGTTCTCTTTTTTAATAACAACTCAGATTAAATGCCACTGTGTCAGCTGAGTACTGGTCAAGAGAGTTGAACCTGAGAATTATCTATGAGCTAGGATAGAAGATCTAGTATCTTTTTGGCAAAAAATAAAAGCAATGAAAAATGTCCAGTTGTCAAAATGATATTTCTATAGACAAAAATAGGGCTTTGGTTTCTAGATCATAAGAAGGTCTAAATTTCTTTAAACACTGTCGGTTTGTCTGATGCATCATTCTTACAAAACATGTTATTGCATGAACACATTGGATGACTTTTAAAATAATTTTGATATTAAAATTATACTACTGAAGTAAGCCACATATTTTGTAGTCATGTTGAAAAGATAAAAAGAAAAGAAGTATTTTTAGAGGCAATTTGATTTTGGAATGAAATTCTCAAGTTTTGAAACTCCTTTTAGAACCATGGGAATAAAAGAGTATAGCCTGCTAGGAATTTCACTTGCTTCAATATCATTAATATGTTTCTCATTACAGTTGAGATCACATGTAGGTAGGTGCCTTGACAATCATAAATGCCATCTAATAGCATGTCTGGAACCAGGTCAAAATATTCTGGATTCATCAATGTATCAAGATTCCCTTTATAGAACATGAGGAATCTACAAGAGTATGTGTTCATAAGGCATCTTTAACCAACCATATGATCATCTATTTATTTTTTAGGAAACAGCCTTTCTGTTTATCTAGAAGCCATGTATGTCTTTGATAAATGCCAATCAATGGCACAAATGTCAAAAAAGAGAAGTTTATGTGAGTTCAATTTCATTAGAGCTCTGCACGGAGAAACCAAACCATTACCTTGGCATGAACCAAAGTGAACCTTCCTTTCAGAAAACTGATCTTCTTGGGTCATATATGATTCACAATCTTCCAAAGAGTAGGAAGTCCAGTCTATTGACATTTATGTGCTTATCTGAGCCCATATCCAAGATCAAAGTTGCTTGCTCTGACTTTTCATAGAAGTATATACACCATGCATGACTCATCCATCAACAGTCTTTCTTTTTAAGTATTACTCATTACCATAAGAATTGCCAGTATTTTAACCTATTGAACCCCCACTCCCAGCCTCGCCCTTAAAGGTGATAAAAGGATCCAACTTTTTCTTGTTTTTCCATTTTTGTCTGGCTGGTATAGTTGGTTTTATTGAAGCTGAATTGAAAGAGAGGCAGGTCCATTAGAAGAAACTTGTAATACAGGTTTCTTGGTAATCTCTCCTGAGATGATAGGCAAATGAAATCAAAAGCCACACAGTAAGAAGGCAAGAAGCCAGAATTGACTGAGATCTTGAATGATTTCCATTTAAATAAGGAAAATTCTGTATCTTTTGTTTGTCAGGGAAGGAAGGGATAGAAGTCCAAGATAAGGTACAAGAATGGTTCTGTTCTTGCAGGAGGTAAATGTAGGTAAGAGGGGAAACTATTGACCAAAATTTGCAGTCATACTTCATTTTTACAGAAGTCTCTCATAATCCACAAGAAACAAATTTACCAAGTACCTGGCCAACGATTTCATTTAAAACATATGTTAAACATGGCAAATCAATCATATATGAAAAAAATCAGTTTGTGAGGGAGCTCTGGTGGACATCTCCAAGGCTACTTGTGTTCATAGTTTCCTGGCACACATATAGTTGTGAGCTTTATCCTTCCTGCAGTCTTTAGCTTGCCACTTTCCTCTTCTTTTTACCAAAACACAACTCTTTCTTTTTTTTAAATGTGGGGGTGCCTCTCTCTTCCAGTTTGTGAAGGTTACAGGTTCACCTCCATCCCATTCCCAGCGACCTGCATTCTCTTGGTCATTCAAACCTACCATAAAACAAAGAAATATGTCAAAGTGTCTATTCTCCTTGAGACAGGTACTTTTTTTAGACCATTGTCCTAAATTTATTGTATTGACTATATGCAAGAAAGGGTCTTAAGGCCTGAACCACAGGTAAGGAGTACTTCCTACACTCTATTAGAAATGCATGTATTGCATGTGGAATTCATGTTTGTTTGTTTTTCTCATTTTTATCTATGGTTGGTAGTTTTGGCTTTTATGTTTCAAATGAAAAGCCATATTTCATAACTTACCTTGGGTTTTTTCTTGCCTTTTGTTTACATCTTGAATTGTTTTCTCATCCTTACTATTCAAAAAAACCTGGATTCAAGCCCCAGTTCTTCTGCTTATTATGTCACCATGGGTGATTCTATTACTTTTCTTAGACTGTTTTCTCTTTAATAAAATGGGAATAATAGTATCTATACTACCTATTTCATTAAGTTGTAAAGGAAGTATTTTATAAAACTCATATCACTAGAGAACTGCAGATTATTGTAGGATCCAGAAACAGGAGATTTTTTGAACTTACTGAATTTACAGTTTAGAAGGCATGAGATTTTCTCTGTTTTACATGGAGAACTGTATAAGTATAAATTACTTAGAACTATAAGAATTAGAATAATGAGACCTTAGAGCTCATTAATCTGATCACTTTGTTTTATAAAGGAGGAAATCAAGGCCCAGAGAATCAAAATGACTTATCTCAGATAACATGGTGAGTTAGTGACAGAACTAGCAGAAAACAGAGGTCTTTGTACTTCTTTCTTCATCATTCCCCTCAGCCTTCTCACCTGGACAATGTATTTGTCACCATGCTCCAGAAGCCTTTTCTTTTTACCTGGAAGATCCCTTAATGCTTGAAACTCTTTCTTCTTCTTAGTCAGATCCTCTGGTAACCTCCATTTTAAGGAAAAGCTCCTAGTTGAACAATGACCACTCCTTCAGTCCTCTCCTGGCACTACCCTCCTCTCTTATTCTTGACTCTTTGGACTTCTTTCTCCGTCATGCTCCTAAGCAGGTACCTTCTCTCCTTTCCTCTACTTTTTAGCTTCCTTTAAGTTGTTGTCTTCCCCTGGTAAATTATAGGGTCCTCAAAGGCAGGAATGGTCTTTCTTTCTTTCTTTCTTTCTTTCTTTCTTTCTTTCTTTCTTTCTTTCTTTCTTTCTTTCTTTCTTTCTTTCTTTCTTTCTTTCTTTCTTTCTTTCTCTCTTTCTCTTTTGCTTCTATTTATACCCCCCCCAATTCTTGTGCTTATACATTTTAAAAGCTTCATAAATGTTTGTTGATTTGACTTGACTCCTAAGCCAGTGCTGTTTCCTCTCATGTCCAAGTTTTTTCCTAAGACACAAGTATGAAACCTAACTTTTCCAAGGTTCTTTTTATCAGCCTCATTTCCCCAACCTGGGAATTTCATGGTACAATTAAGGAGAATATTTGCATCTTTTGTTCAATGGAAATCATATTTTTTCCAAGGAATTTTGTAAAGACAATTATTCTACTTTTCTGAACAAAAGGAGGAAGATAGTCAGTTCTAAGTCACAAACTAGATTAATTTATCCATGAATGGTATCCTTTTCCTTTGCTACCTATTAAGAAGTAATATTATATCGTGTTGCTTATTATAGTCACCAGTTAAAATGACACAAAAGAACTCATAGATACTTGCCTATCCAGAAGGATTTTCTTCCACTGAAGTCCCATAGCCACTGCATATGCTGTTTCGTAAACACACTTGCTAGGGTGCCTTGATGTCTAGACTCAAACAAAAGGAAATGAAAGAATCAGAACCAAAGAGTCCACGTTTCTTAGGGAAAAGACATTTCTGTTAACATGGAATATGTGAGAGAAAGTGATGGAAAAAAATCAACTTAAAGCTTTTTCCAGGTGTTTTAATATGAAATGTTCTTTCCAGCTGCAGTGGTGACAGGGATGAGGTCTTCACATTTAATATAGTTTATTATTAAACCTGTGCTTTTGAAACAAAATAAGTGTTCAACATATTTTTAAATCTGCTGGAAAATCAGAAACTACATGGTTACATTAATTATTTAAAGGCAAAACAAAACCATTTATCTAAGAAATTCATCAGCAAACTAAAAAGGAGAATCAGTATTCAGCTAATCTGATCAACTTCACAACCAGACCAAATCATTAAACATCTTCTCCCATTCCTCTTTCCAAAAAAAAAGTCTTTGGGCCCCAATATGCAATTTCATTATGTATATGTATCACACTAACTGAATAACTGTCAAATCTCCAGTGCAATAGCTCTTATCTAAACAAAGCCTCAAACAAACCTTTATTTTCTGTTTGAGATTACAAGCCCTCATTTCCACAGTAAAACCTCAGCTATCTGGATCTCTAGAGTAAGAAATAATTTTGAAGGGATGAGGACTTACTCATTTAAGTACCAAAATATTTTTTATTTAACCATTTGCATGGGAACCTTTTGAAAATCTATTAGATATATCTCTGTTTCTTAAACAGAGTATTCTACGTATAGGCCAATTTATTCTCAATGAGTCAAGGTCATTTTTATGAACATTAATTATTTAGCTAGTGTATAATATAGTCATGACTTCAGACTAGTTAAGTATTTAGGCTTCTTTACCACTATATTAAGTGGTTCTAGGTTAGGGTTCCTAGATTTTATTATGTCAGGGACCCCTGTGGCAGCCAGTGCTACAAACCACTTTTTGGAATATTTTAAAAGACGTAAAGTAAAATATATAGAATTTAAAAGGGAGTCAATTATATTGGAAAAAAAGATGTATTTTCCCCGCATCTAATTGCTAAGACCCCAGTTTAGAACCTCTACAATAGATAAAAGTCAGACTCCCTAATTTCTTATTTCCTTTGCTGTAGTTTTTGTATATGTTCCCGGTCAAGGTATCAGATGTCCCTTCTTGAAGTCATTAGCCAAAATACTTATGTGTAGTGACACTCTTTTAGAATTGTGTATAAAGTGAGAGCACATAGGCTCACAAAAATGGCATTTTTCTATTAGGAAGATATATGAATTTGTGAATAAGGACTTTTTGACTGCTATGTGGATTGCTCAAGAGCTTTCTAAAAATTTGTTTTCTGGCTCTCTGTGTGTTCCAAATAGGAGATATTGCTGGATTTTAAAAATTTCTTCAGAAATGAAGTACGATTTTATTTTGTGTTTACTTCAGTGCATGATGATATCATGATGGGAGTATTTCCTTCTCTGATACACATTCATACCTATTCATCCTGTGCATTTCACTAAAAGCACAGTACCCAACTTCCAAAGGGCAACTAAGTGGTATTATAGATAGACTGCTGGACATGGAGTCAGGAAGACTCATCTTCCTAAATTCAAATCTGGCCTCAGACCCTTAATAATTATGTTACCTTTGGCAAGTCACTTAACCTTGTATGCCTTATTTTCTTTACCTGCATAATGAGTTGGAGAAAGAAATGGCAAATCATTCCAGTATCTCTTTGCCAAGGAAACCCCAAAATGGCATCATGAAGAGTTGGGCAAGACTGAGTAACAACACAATTCCTAAATGCATTTCAATTCATTCTTCATCCTAATCAATTCCTAGCCAAATTTATGGTCTCTTTCAAGCACCTGTCTAAGATGCATGTAATGATATATTTACTTAATGGACTACTTATACAACTTCCTACTATAGTTCGAACATTGGGCATTTTTCATTTGTTCAGTTTTTCTTGAATGAATCATTGGCTAAACTTTTGAGTTATGATGGATCTCACTGAAGAGGCCCTATATTCTTTGACTTGATGCAATCAAGTAAGTTGCAACATTATCTGCAACTAGGGGTACTGGGAAGACACTACCATCTTGAGGAACTTTCTTCTTTTTGGACAGATATTCCTGCCACAGACTCACAAACCCACATATACAAATCTTTTGAAGTAGTTCTGAATATGCAAGCTTTCCATATCCAAGCAGTATCCAAGCAGGAGAAATAGTTTCTATGCAATTTATTATTCTAATGATGATGAGGATGATGATTATTTCCATGAAGCCTACCTTTTAAGTGCAGGGAAATCACAAGTCTTCACTTAAGTATACCTCTATGGGCTGCAATTTCCAGAATTATAAATGAGGGCATTGGACTAAATGACTTATAAGAAAGAACTACGATCCAAAAGAACTTTCATGCTTTTTTAAATTTGGAGGTAAACACAGGTTATTGAAGGTTATAACCATGGAAGAAATGATGCCAAGGTGGAATTATTTCAAGTAGGATCTAAGGATGGACTGTGTGCTTCTGGTGAGAGCTTCAACCTAAGTTCAGAAAAGTTCTTCATATCATACCACCTAATAAGACAAAAAACTTGTCATTTCCTTGGCCATAAGGTAATAAATTAGTTTGGCTACCATAACTCACCATGACCAGCTACTACAGCTCGGAGAAGTTGCTCTCTGCATTGGTGGAGGGACAGCTATTTAAATGAATAATGCTTTGTCATAAATAAGTCAAACTTCACTTGAACTCAGCAAGGTGGTGCAGTGGAGAGAACACTTGGCCTGAAGTTAGGAAGACCTGAGTTCAAATTTGTCCTTAGACACTTGCTAGCCATGCAACCCTGGGAAAGTCACTTAACCCTGTTTGCCACAGTTTCCTCATTTATAAAAAGAGCTGGAGAAGGAAATTTCAAACCATTCCAATATCTTTGAAAAAAAACCCAAATAGCATCATGAAGAGTTGGATGCAGAAACAACTGTATAACAACCTAAAAATCTTCTCTGAACCAGAATCTTAAGATAGAAAGATATACTCCAATATCTAAGATAGTCAGAATATTCTATATTTTTAGTTAGAAGAGGGCTTAGAGATTACAGAGTCCAACCCCCTCATTTTACAGACAAAGACACTAAAATCTGGAACTGGTTAAGTGATTTACTCAAGGTCAGAGGATTTAAAATCAAGTCTTTACCCCAAGACCAACAAGTGCATCTACTGTGACATCTAGATTCCTACATACACATTTTATTCCAATGAAGTTGCCTGATGACTTTTCCAGTCCTTGGGATTTAATTAAGTCAACAGGCAATTGTGAAGATTATTTCAAAGCTTAGTTTAATATTTCAAGGACCTGTGGGTTAGGCTATTTTTTGAACTAATAAAGACCACAAGTCCTCTAAGTAGGAGTGCGTTCATACAACTTTAACAATCATTTCTCTGATATGTATATCACACACATATATCAGATATATATCAGAGAAATGATTGTTAAAGTTGTATGAAACATGAAATGGTTGTTAAATATATATATGTATGTATGTATACATATATATCCTCATGGACTCTTTTATGCATAATCTGAATTATTGCTTTTTCAATCACTTTCCCAAGTCTAGACAATCAACAAAATAGTAAATAAGCTCTGATTTATAGTATTTGCTGATTTCTTTAGTGTAAATGCTTACACTGCAAATTTAACTATAGACATGAGCCATATGAGCTGTCTCCAGCATACTTTTCCCATTAAAGCTTAATAGACAGTATTTGGGAGTTGCTGAGGCTAAAAGATTCAATATCTTGTAGCAAGCCTTTCCATCTGACCTTAACTGGTCCTCAGGTAATAGCCATTTATTGTCTACTGGGCTAGCCCTCAAAGCCTCTCTAGTTTCATAGGACTTTCCAGCTGACTTTTGCTTTGAGAACTGATGCTTATCTTCACAGCACATTGTGGTATTGGAGAAGGACTTTAGAGGAGGATTTAGATCATTAAATGAGGCATATTTGCCACAGGAGTTTGGAGAATATGAATGTATACCATAAACAAGTAAAATAACAAATTTATGGTTTTACTCTTTCAATAAATATTGATTAAGAATATACAAAGTCTAATGAGAACTATTATGACAAAATAGGAATGAGTGAGCCATTTATTCAAGGGCTTATAGGAGACTATCAGGCTTACAAAAAGATTCTGTGTGTGTGTGTGTGCGCACACACACGCACACACACTTTCACATGTCCACATAATTACAAATACAAGGCAATATGTGATGAGTGCTTTAAGAAAGGAATAGAGGACTACTGAAATTTACTGAAGGCAAAAATCACTTCCAGCTGGTATCATCAGAGAAGGTACTTGGACCTTATCTAGACCTAAAGGGATGGGCAATATTTTGATAGCCAGAGATGAAGGAAAGAATTTATAAGCAGAGGAGAGAAATCATGAGCAACTACCACTCACTAGAAGAAGTCTTCCCTGATCTCCATTTGTCCCCTTCCAGATTTCTCATAAAAGTTTTGTATGCTGGTTTTTCTTTGAACTTTTTGCACATTATATCCTTGTGTATCCTTGCACAACCTAGTATTTCTCCATCGATCCAAGTAGAATATAAACTCCCTGAAGGCAAGGACTGTGAAATTTTCATCTTTGTTTGTCCAGTCTGATTTTACACACCCCTGGAGTTCTGGAGAATGTCCAGCACTTAGGAGTTTGTATAGACATTAGGTTCTTATCTAATGTTTGTTGAACTGAATTGTTGAAAGTGCAAGATATATTTGGGAAACTATGAGTAGCCCACAGGGTTTGCATTAGGGCTGTGGTGAGATAAGGTTATTTGGGCAGGTTGGAATCAGATAATGGAGGGCATTTGATGCTATGTAAATGTTGAACAAATGTATTATATAGGTAAATAAACAGTGGGTTTGCATGGGCTCCTTTTGTAGATGGAGGATAGGTGCTTAAAAGGAAATTGTGAGATCTTAAAAATAAAGAAGTACCATAAAAAGGGTTACAGATTTACAACTGAGATCAGTTAGTGTGTGTGTGTGTGTGTGTGTGTGTGTGTGTGTGTGTGTGTGTGTGTGTGTGTGTGTTAAAGAATAATAGAAATGAAGCTTGGTATAAATAGCCCATGGAGGGGTGAGAAAACAACAAGGCAAGTAGTCAGGACTTCATGGAGAAGTGAGAAAATAACAAAAGACCTAGCTGACTGCCTTCTCATGGTGTGGGTTGGGGGTGACCCTGGGTTCTTGAGAATGATGCCACAAGAGTCCAAATGGATGGCAGTTTCCAACCAGCTGGAAAAGCTCTGAGTACAAGCCATGATGGACTTTGTTTATGTTACCCAGGGACAAGCCTAGCAAAGTTCAGAGAGACTCATCATCTATTTGGCCTCAGCAGTTCTCAAAGACCATC
Source organism: Gracilinanus agilis (assembly GCF_016433145.1). Taxonomy (NCBI): domain Eukaryota; kingdom Metazoa; phylum Chordata; class Mammalia; order Didelphimorphia; family Didelphidae; genus Gracilinanus; species Gracilinanus agilis. The sequence goes on along the minus strand of NC_058130.1, from coordinate 114,287,790 downwards.
TGCTAATTTGTGGAGCAGCTGTTATCTACACTGTTGAAGGGAATAATACTCACACCTATGAAATCACAGATCCTTAAAACAGTCTAAAAGACCCAACAGCAACTTGATCCTAAATCCTTCCATTACTATAATAGTTGTAAAGTTTCAGTTTCATTACCTTATGGATCCTAGATACAGTCAATAAATAAAGTGAAATTCCACCCATTCACTCATTCAGGTAACAACTAGATCTAATGCCTACTGTATATAGAGCAGTGGTTCCCAAACTTTTTTGGCCTACCATCCCCTTTCCAGAAAAAAATATTACTTAGCGCCTCCTGGAAATTATTTTTTTAAATTTTAATAGCAATTAATAGGAAAGATATATGTATTAATATTTCTACCTTTTTCGTAAAATATAGTAAAGTATAAATTAGAAGCATTGAACTTTGAAATTATGAAACTATTGAACTCAGAATAGAATGTAATACAAAAAAATTAAAACATTCGAAATCATCTTAATGAGAAGGATGCACCTGTGGCCATCACCGCCTTCTTATATCGTTGCAATATCCACCAGGGGGCGGTGGCGGCCACTTTGGAAATCACTGGTATAGAGCATTGTACTGAGAACTGATTTGGGGAGAGAGGTACTAAGTCTAGATAAGACACTGTTCCTCCCCTTATGGAGCTTATAATCAAGTAATATTTCCTTTTAAAAACATGAACAAAAATCACCAGATCTGTGATTTGTGAGCTTATTAGAGTAGGAATTGTCTTTTGCATCTCCCTTTCCCCTGTACTTAGCACAGTGCCCAGAACGTAGCAGGCACTTTATAAATATTGATTAATTCATTTCAATAATGTAAGAAACTTCTGGTAAAGAAACTTTCTACTCATGTAGATGGACAACTACATTACAAATTAGCAATTTTATCTGGGACCTTGAAAGTTTAAGTAACTTGCCCAGAGTCCTACAGACTATCCATATTTCATATTTAGAGAAATATTGGGTGCTACAGATTATAGCACATGGATAAGAATATTTACTATTGCCTAAATTATAGCTCAACAGGATAACAAGACCAAAGATCAAGAGTTTGAAGGGAACTCAGAGACCTTCTAGTCCAATCTCTCCATTTTATAGATGAAGAAACTTAGGTCCAGGAAGGTTTATTGCCCAAGAGTGACAGTGCCAGGATTTGAATCTGGTACTTCTGATGCTTTTCACTATACTACAATGCCTCTATGAAAAATAAAAATTTACCTTATTTACTCCTCATCATCGCACAACAGAAAATCCCAGGTGCCCCTTGATTTCTACAATTCTTATAATTTCTGAAGGACTCATTGCTGCATTTATTGTTCAGAGGTGGGGAGCTGCTGCCAAATCTTCCCATTTATAGAATACCTGCAACATTCTTAATCATTCAATCATTAAGTAAACTAATATTTATTAAGAGCCCACTATAGGCCACGTACTACTGAGAGCACAAAGACAAAAAATAGTCTGCTCTCAAGGCGTTTTCAGGAAAAAACTATATATACAAATGAGCTAGATGCAAGATAAATTGGGGACAATCTTATTTATAGGACACCTGTACCAGGGATGCTGGGAAACAGAGAAGAGGAAGAAGGGTGTTCCAGGCCTCTGGGGTAGCCAGTGAAAATGCTTAGGTTTAAGATATGCAGTGTCTCATGTAAGGAACAGTAAAGAGAATGGTGTCCCTGGATCACAGAGTACATGGAGGGAAGTAAGGTGTAGAAGACTAGGAAAGTTGAAAGGGGGTCTCCTAGAAAATATAAGGCAGTTTTCAAATTTCCACAAAGAATAGAACCTTAAGTTTGATGAGGTGAAGAAAAAGAACTATGACACTTTTCCTCATCGTTTGTAAATGGAAAAACAAAATTAATGTTTTATTCTTCTTTCTGCAAAAAGTGCCAGAAGGATATATATTTTAAACATATTTTTGGGTTCATTTCAACCAACCTCCTTGGCAAAATAACAAAGCAACTCATATCGTAGGCCCCCTTTTGCTGGGGCTGGATTGATAGGTGGGACAAGAAAGAAAATTTAATGAGGGGCAAAGTTGTTTGTTCTACCCAGTCATTCCCAGAAGTCCTAGGTAATATAGAATGAGGATCTAGTTGCATTCCATTGACCCTATTCCCAGAGTGTCAGGAGTGGAGAAGAGAGCCAATAACACTTCATATTTCCAAAGAACTGAGATTTCAAAGGTGTGGGCATTCCCTTTACTAGTACAAATCACAATCCTTTATTAGTTGCTGTGCAAATGGACCAGGACTTACATTTTCCCTCTAAAGCATTCCAGAACTCGGTGTACTCTCCAAGCCACAGAGCATCAGGAAGGACTAGCAAAGGATCCCTTCATAGAGGCCTTTATAAAGTTCTCAACAGTACTATAACAAGTTTTCTTTCCTTAAAATTGCCCCACATCATCATAGAACATTGCTTTAGAGTTGGAAGGGACCTAAGGATTCATTGACTCTAGTCCCCTCATTTTACAGATGTGGAAACTGTGGCTAAGAGTAACACTAGTAATCATCAGAGATGGGATTTGAACCCAGGTCCTGTGACACCAGACACTAGTCAGGGCTCTATAATGTTCTGTAGCATTGCTAGTTCAACATCAGGTATCTGTTTTCTGCATTGCCACAGGCTTGATGCTACAAGTCTTTCATTATTATCTGATGTTATTTTCAAATCAAATTGCCTTGACTCCTGTCTAGTAAAACAGGAGACTATAAGGCTGATGACCTAGAAAAATCTCCTGTTTTCACTTGCCAAGAGTGGAGGTGGTAAGGAATGAAGGTTGCCAGAGAGGGGAGATTTTCAAGACAAGGAAGGGCTGATATCCAAGTACATTAATCTAAGGTTTGATTCACCCCCAGTTGGTAGTACCCTGGTCTCCACAGTGATCTTTGGCCTTCACCAGGGTTTTGAGAGCCCTCTGAGAGCCATCTGCACGCACTGCTTTTCCCCCCCTCAAAATACATGACCAAAATACCATACATACATGAACAGAAATGATATATAAAAGGAAAACTAAATAAAGAAACAGAAGTCAAAATATGAAAGAAGGTCTCTTACTGTTCCCTGCAAGCCTGAGCAGCTGTATTCCAGGTGACCTTTTGATCTGTAATCAATGAGTAGCAATGGCTGCTTTGATGGCTCCATCCAATGGGACAGGTTCTTTCATTCCCATCCTGAAACAAAGTGGTCACTGTTCACACAATCAAGCCCTTTCCAATCTACAGTCATGTCTTGGCAGGAAGAAAACTTCCTTTTATGCAATTGATTTAGCTCCTTGTATATTTGAGTAATTAGACCTCTGTCAGAGTTTTTTGTTATAAAGGTTTTTTCCCAGTTCATTGTTTCCCTTCTGATTTTGGTTGCATTGTTTTTGTTTGTACAAAAGGTTTTTAATTTAATATATTCAAAATTATTCATTTTACATTTTGTAATTTTTTTCTAACTCTTGCTTGGTTTTAAAATCTTTCCTTTCCCAGAGATCTGACAAGTATATTATTCTGTGCTCACTTAATTTACTTACAGTTTCCTTCTTTATATTCAAGTCATTCACCCATTCTGAATTTATCTTGGTGTAGGGTGTGAGATGTTGATCTAAACCATTCCCCAATTGATAAATGGGCAAGAGACATGAATAGGCAATTTTCAGATAAGGAAATCAAAACTATCAATAAGCACATGAGAAAGTGTTCTAAATCTCTAATATTAGAGAAATGCAGATCAAAACAACTCTGAGGTATTACCTCCCACCTAGCAGATTGGCTAAAATGATAGCAGGGGAGAGTAATAAATGTTGGAGAGGATGTGGCAAAATTGGGACATTAATACATTGCTGGTGGAGTTGTGAACTGATCCAACCATTCTGGATGGCAATTTGGAACTATACTGAAAGAGCTCTAAAAAACTGCCTGCCCTTTGATCCAGCCATACCATTGCTGGGTGTACCCCAAAGAGATCATAGATAAAAAAGACTTGTACAAAAATATTCATAGCCACACTTTTTGTAGTGGCAAAAAATTGGAAAATGAGGGTATGCCCTTCAACTGAGATATGGCTGAACAAATTGTGGTATATGCTGGTGATGGAATACTACTGTGCTCAAAGGAATAATCAACTGGAGGAATTCCATGTGAACTGGAATGACCTGCAGGAATTGATGCAGAGTGAAAGGAGCAGAGCCAGAAGAACATTGTACACAGAGACTGATACACTGTGGTAAAATAGAATGTAATGGACTTCTGTACTAGCAGCAGTGCAATGACCCAGGACAATTCTGAGGGATTTACGGAAAAAAACGCTACCCACATTCAGAGGAAGAACTATAGGAGTGGAAACGGAAGGAAAACAACTGCTTGAACACAAGGTTTGATGCGGACATGATTAGGGATGTAGACTCGAAAGTACCACACCAATGCAACTATCAATAATATGGAAATAGGTCTTGATAGATGACACATGTTCAAACCAGTAGAAATGAGCATTGGCTATGGGGGGTGGGGGCTGTTTGTGGAGGTGAAGGGGAAAGTAAGAACATGAATCATGTAACAATGGAAAATTTTTCTAAAAAATAAAAAAAGGAAGAAAGCTTCCTGCTCATTTTTTCATTTAAGTAGTAAAGAGCATTCTAATTTCTTGCCTTTAGAAAGAGTGGTTTTTGGCAAAAGCAATATCAGATTTGACAATGTGTTATAAGCTATAGCTCTTCTTTGATTGTTTTTTTATTACCAATATAGACATTTAAATGTATATCTAATCATTTAATGAATAAATGACTAAAAACATTTTGGAGGGAAGTATTTTTCCCATTGGAACACGTGGACTGTTTTTTAATATGATGAATTTTTATCTATTTTTCAGACCATAATTCAAATGTTACCTTTCACAGGTAACCTTCTTTGAAAACCTGCTAAGATTGCCTTCACTATGGCCCTTCTATGGCATTTTTTTCTCAATCTAACATGTCATTCCTATAAGAGTGTGCCTTATAAGTGCATATGTGTCTTATTCCTTTTTTCAATGCCAGGAGGGCAAGACATATACTTCATTTAACCTTCATGTCTTCCCCAGTGCCTAACACAGTGTTTGGCATATGGTGAGTATTTAATGAATGTTTGCTAAATGAATGAATGGTCACATAATCTTTGACATTAAATGTCAACATTGTCTACCATATTAATGCCCCCAACCCAAGCACAGGCTTATCCTAAAGTACATATAAACAAGAACATTTTTCAGCTGAGCATGTGTCCCACCTGGTCTTTTGGACTCCAAGGCTTCCAAGAAGTTCCATTGCAGTGATATAATTTTTGGAGGCTTTCCTCAAAATGAAAGAGTCCTTTTAATGCTGATGTGCAGTTTTTTGGAAAGGATAGTGACTGGTCCTATGGCAAAAAAAAAAAAAAAAGATTCAAATGAACTTTGCTCTAAGACCTGTTCCTTTAAAAGCCCTTAAGACATTGATCATCCCTCTAATTTGTATACCTTTATACTAAATAAACTCACCCAAATCTTGGGATTGGTCTAGAAACTTATCGGTGTCAATGATATAATAAGCAGATTGTTAAAAGCTTAATGAAAAGTCACAAATGATTCCTACCTGAATGGGGGAGTGTAAATAAGGTATCCGGTCCACCTTATCTGCCCGTAGTGGTTCTGTGTTCCTGCTTTTCTTTTGTGGCCTCTGATTAATGATAGACACTCTGGTCTTCTCTCTATTTATGGCAGATTTGTCATCTTCTACTCTTAGGCCAACCATACCATGATACTTAACATCAAGACAGAAACAACAAAATTCAAACAAGTCCAAAAAATCAGCTAATTTTTATTTGTATAAAAGCAAAATAAAGTCAATTTTTTTTACTTTGATTACTGAACACTTCAAGATAAAACTCAAAAAAGTCCTCAAAGGAAAATGCATTTAGATAAAAGAAAGAAAATGATTGTTTCATGAAATAATTCCTGCCCCTAAGTATATTCATACCATCACATATGACATACAACCTAGTATAAAATGGAATGATTATTTCAGAAAATTCTTACCCTAAAAATTATATCTGTTTCATTTCTATAAACAGATGATGGGTGAACCTGAGGAAAAAACAATAGAGAATGAAATAACATTCAATTTTTATTTCCTGTTACATAAAATAGTTAGGACAATAACTAGTATCAGAGATTTAAAGCAATAGAAGGCATTAGAAGTGGGCTAGTCCAGCCCTCTTATATGAAAGATCTGGTAACTAAGGTCCATAGGAGGTAAATGACTTGCCCAAGATCATACAAATGTCAGAATGGAGATTTGAACTCAGATCCTCTGACTTCATTTATAATGTTCTTCCCACTATACAACTAAGAAAAATTTGAAAGTTAATTTTTATTTGGGCTTGAAAAAATTAACATATATATTTATTTTATTATTTTTTAATCCTTCCCTTCCATCTTGGAAATAGTTCACGCAGCGAGGAAGTATCTAAGGCTAGATTTTAGCCCAGGACCTCCCATCTATAGGTTTCGCTCTTAATTCACAGAGCCACCTAGCTGCCTAAAAGAAATGTTTTTCTAATCTAAGGATGTTAAATCTACCAAACTCTTTAGAATTTTTTAAAAATCAGAGGGGGTCTAGATCTATAAACTATTAATTCTCTGTTTATTTGCACCCCATAGTAAGGAAAGAAAATGTGTTTCATAGCTCAGTTTGTAAAACACAAATTAATATACACAGATGAATATGACTATGTGAGTAGTATCCTTGGTCAGGGTGAGAATACTGCATATCACCTAGAAGCCAAATTTAAGAGTTTGAGCCCACTGTGAGTGAGATAGTCTGCCCCCATCTTCATGGTAATGGACTGTACCTTTCTTGAAAATGCGTTCCTTTAATCAAAAGTAAAACCAGGTAAATGGCTTTGAATGACAAAATGTAAGTCAATCACCATTGCTAAAGAAAAAAAAAAGACTCCAAGCCCAGAGTTGGGAAATGGCATGCCACTTGGACAAGAATTCTACTATGCCAGGGACAGTATATTAGTATATTAAAAGACCCACCCCCAAAAGATTCAGAATAGTTCATTCTTTTGTTTCAGGAAAGTTCAGAATAATTCTTTAGACAAATCCTGTCAATAACAACCTAGAGAATTGCCCATCATATTTCTAAATTGCACGATTCTTACGGTTTTGCCATTTCCCATTGTCCTAAGCCTTTTCCTGGGAATATCAGTTAAGTCAAAGCTGGGAAGCTTGTCCCCTCTGCTGTGTGTTATCCCTTCTTTGGAAGATGAAGGGTGTCTTCCTTCCAAATGAATCCCATCAAGAATGGAGGGTGATGATGAGCCTGGGGAAAGTGGGAGCCATATGCCTTTCCCCCATGAGTTGTACTGGATTTGGCCAGAGGAATGTGAATGGCGACACTGTCCTGAAAGCATACAAGATGGCAGATGGTCAGTTTTGTTCATTTTACATGAGCTGATAACTCATCTCATGAAAGGAGGTACTGGAACAGCTTATCACTAAAGGTGGATGAATGAGTTTTCTACCAGATGTTACCTGTTTGTCATTTGCCAGTAACTCCTTCTTTCTCCATCAGTTTCTCTATAGGAAAGCTGTGCACTTCAGCACATAGAAAATGTGAATATCAAGTAATAAGAATGATTTCATAAATTATATAGAAAAAATGGTTTCATTTCTTTAAATTCACCTAAGAATTTGGAAAAACTTCTCTCTCTTTATTGTTAAAATAATTCTGGATAGTCCTTTTTGTGCATTATCATTCCAAAAATGATCTACAACACTGACATTCCTCCCTGATTCTATGCAATGGAAATAGAGATTGCTTAGAGATTTCTGTAAAACTGTGAAGCCATTCCTTTCTATATGAATCAATAGTCACTATTACAGCAAAAAGGGCTAAAGCCAAAAGGAATTATTTCTGTATGAAACCCGAACACCTTTAAAAAAAAGTTATATGGGAAAATAAGTGTCTGAATGTCTAAGGTCAGAATTTTTTCCTTGAAGGTGTTTCATGTTTCATATGGGAATTATCAGGTTCATAAAAATCCTTTGAGGCAGAAATGTGGGCATGTTGTGAAGGAAAAAAAAGCAGTGTTTGATTTCCTTCCTTTTCTCCTTCATCTAAAGTCCATTTTCTTTTTTCCTTTTTTTCTCTTTATCCCTTCTTTCTTCCTTCTATCCTTTCTTACTGAATTGAAAGGAGAGAAGAACTAGAGACACTATTTTTATTGAATTTCAGGACACCATGATTATAGGTAAGAGGGAAGTAAAAACTGAGGCACACCAATGGAGAAGGGAACTAGGATTTTAGATGTTAACCAGAGTCTCTGAAATGTAGTAAGCCATCTATTGACAGGCTTGTCGGGGGAAAAAAGGTTTTAACACCAAAGGCTGACATGATTCTTCAGATTATTTGGTTCTACAGGCTGTTGTGCAGTGTGTGCCACACAGAACCTAGTTGGCTCTGGTAGGCCCAAGGTAATTCATTAATATTCTCCAGCTGCTCCTAGATTCCCAAGCCAGCTGCATCTTTCGTTTGCAATTTTCTTCAACCGCTCCCCATCATGATTTTCCTGGTTTTGGTGTAATGTGGGCTGGGGTTTCAGGCATTCAGAGATCTCTTTGACAGAGGAGGATAATTACAGCTCTGTGATCTCTGGGGGAAAATAATTATCGATAGATTTTTCAATGACATTTTTATTTTTGGTCCCCTCTGTGCAAGTAGCAAAAGAGTAGGAACACACACACACACACACACACACACACACACACAAACACACACACACACACAGAGGTTCTGACTTGTTGCTTTTCTCCAGTGAAAGTTCTTAGCAGGAGGAAAACAGCATGAAGTTGGTGCCAGCATAAAGGGCCTACCATGGCCCAGGTTGCTTTCTTGACAAGAAATCAAGCATTTTGATTTGAAGGCGTTATCAAGCACATTGACTGTTGAAAGCCAGTGGACTACAGCGCCAAGACCGCTCCTGATTTCAAGATGAGGATCAAAAGAATACCTCCTTTTGAGTCCAAAATTTTCACTCTGGCTTTTGTCTTCGTGCCAAGAACGGCATTCACAGGGGAGTTGAGAATTACTTCAAAGACCTCATCATCTTCCTCTAATCCGTCATAGGTAATTGCTATATTCCACATCTTAGTTGACATTCCTACAAGAAGTAAACATTTTAATTACTCTTTAATTGCTATTTCAATCAACCTAGGTGTCAGAGAAATATATTAATTAACATGTCTACAGCGAGGCTGGAGTAGCCTGGGTGATCTATTGTGCTCTTCCTGACTGACTGCACTCCTGCTGTTCCCCCAAATAACATTAAAAGACCACATTTGTTCCTGGACAATGATGATTCCCCATAAAAGCAAAGACTGTAACCAAAAAAATTGGCTGCCTTAGTGGGAGAAGCAAAATGGGTTCTCCAACGAGATTTGAGATTCCATTTTCCTCTGACTGACCTACCTCATTTCCCCCCTTTTGTTGGGAATAAACAAGTATTGAAGTCTTAAAATCTCAGTAGTTGCTTCCAAAAAAAAAAAATCTCAAAATGCTAGTGCTGGCGACAGTTAGGATGATGGTTTGGTATGAGTTTGTGGAATGGGGGTGGGGTGAGGAAGGAGCTCAAAATGGCTTATTTCTAAAGGTGGCTGTCTCCATGGACACCCTGCCTTGGCTTCCAGGGTGTTTCCCAGCCAAGAAATGCCCTCTCCTCACCCCCACCCCTTCTACCATGATGTCATACTTAAGATTTTGATATCCTACTGGAGACAATTGAGGGAGTGGGGTTTCCAGAAATAACCCAAGCCAGTATTTCTCTTTCTGTGCCTGCCTTTGCTTGTGGAGTTACAATTAAGCTTGGCTCCTAGTAATCTCGTGACCTTAATAAAAGCAGCTTTGATACTCTGAACACCACCTTCTTCCCCCACCTAAGACTTGCTGCTGCTGTTATAGTGGTGTGAACAATCATCTCTATGCCCCTGTGGAGATGACAAAGGCTTTTTTTGGGGGGGAGGGACATATTAAATGGAGGAGTGGGGAGAGAAGAAGACAACATTTCTTTCTTACTTCTGCCTTAGAACCCTAGGTCTCCTTCAAGCTTGGTTTAAACTCCAACCCTTTCCTGATTCTCTCAGTTGTGAATATTGTGTTCCCCCTCCTTCCCATCATTTAGTGTTTATTTTGTGTACAATTTGTATTTACTTCTCTATGAATATATTGTATCCTTTCAGTAAACTGTAAGCTTCTTGAGGGTAGAGATCTTTGTATCCATATCTCCACTACCTAGCACAGGCATCCTCAATAAATATGAGTCCACCAATTGGTTACCTCCTTTGTTTTATTCAATGTTGATTTTGAATAGTTTTCAGAGATCTCTTTTGAGAGGATGCTTAAATTCTCCTGTTTTTTTTTCCCCTAAACAAACCTTCCTCCCATATCCTCTCTTGGTGATTAATATTCTACAGCTATGATTATTCCAAAGTGTTTCACTGGCACTATATTTATGATATCTACTTCTCTGTGGAAATTATGTTTCAGACAGAGCACCTAACAGCTTACTAATACAATAGAAAAAATAGGATACATCCTTGACTATCCTTAAGAAAGAAATTGGTTTTGGGGTCGGGGAGGGGAGGAATGATTTTTGTACTTGAAAAAATATAGGCTTATTGCTAACTTGTTATATTGGAGGCGTTAGATGATATCTTTAGTAGATAGTTAACTATGGAATACTAAATTTAAGAAATGTTTATTAAATACCTGTTATTATATTTCCCCTCTTGTTTTCCCCTACTAAATTTATTTTTATTGAATCCTTACCTTCATCTTAGAATCAATGTCATTTATTGATTTCAAGGCAGTTGACTGGTAAAGGCAATGGGGGTTAAGTGATTTGTCCAGGATTACACAGCTAGAAAGTGTCTAAGATCAAATCTGAACTCAGGACCTCCAATCTCTAGGGCTGGCTTTCAATCCATTCGGCTGCCTGGTTGCCCTTCATTGAATTTAAAACTATGTTGTAAAGGTCAATTCATTGCCACCTCCCCTTATGGAGTCTTTTGGGAATGACCTTGAGCCTCATACCTCCTATAAGCCTTTTTATGTCCTTAATGGACTTATTATACAATATCGTATATTATGTATATTTTCACTAGGCTGTTTTATGAAGGCATGTGCCATGTACCTGGCATAGTGCTTGGTGTATAGAACATTTAATAAATGTTTTTTGAAAGAATGGGTGGTACTGTGCTTAGTGCTCAGGTTAAAAAGATGAAAAAAATGAGAGTCCCTACTCTCAGTAGAAAACACTCTAACTATCAAATCTACTGGTCATCCTTTTTGACCTCTATGAAAACTTTGTCACTGCTGTCCCACCTTCTCCAACAGGATTCCTCCTCCTTTCCAGTTTCTCAACAAGGTTCTCTCTTGATTCTACTCCTGTCTGATCATTCCTTCCTAATCTTTGCTAGGTCTTCATAATATTCCATAACTGTGGGTGTTCTCCAGGACTATTCTGGGCCTTCTTTTCATATCCCACTATACCATCTCGCTAAGTGATCACATTAGTTCCTATTTAATTTCTGTCTTGATGTCAATGATTCCTAGATCTATATTTCCAGTCCTAATCTCTCTCCTAAACTCCAGTCTTCTATTGTCAGTTATCTTTTGAACATTTCAAACTAGAAGTCTTAGATCTCAAACCAATATGTTGAAAACAAAACTCACTGCCTCTGCTACACTCTCTTCTCTTCCAAATTTCCCCATTGCTGTCAAGGTTACCACAATCCTTCCAGTCACCCAGGCTCACATTCATGGTGTCATTTTTTATTCCTTACTTGAACTTACTCCACATATCCATTCTATTGTCAAATGTCCCATTTTTTCCTTTACCACACTTCTTGTATCGATCCCTTTCTTGCCACTCACATAGCCTTTATCCCTTCTCATCTGTACAAACCTTCTACTTAATTTTCTTGCCTCAGTTCTCTCTCCACTACAATTTATCTTCCACTCACCTGCTGACTTTCCTAAAGTATAAATCTGATCATGTCATCCACTCTACTCAGTAAGTTCCGAGTGATTCCCATTATCCCCACAATTAAATATAAAATCCATTTGGCTTTTAAAGTCCTTCATTATTTAGATCTTTTCTCCCTTTCCAGTTTTCTTATACTTTATTCTCCTCCATCCACTCTAAGATCTCCCTACACTGGCTTTCCTTCAGGTCCTTGCACATGACAATCAATTTCTTGACTCTGTGCCTTGCCATTGGCTGTGCCCAGTGCCTGCAGAGGTGGGAGATGAAGAAGAGGGTGTGAAGGAGAACAATGTTAGATGCAATTGACACACAATGGGTTATCAAACTCAAACTCAAACTTTTCCAAAGTAGTGGAATCTGTGGGAGCCTTTGCTTTAATGGTATAGACTTGGAGAACATGGGGTCACCATCCTCTAAGAGACACTTAATTAGAATGAAAAATAAAAGGTAAGTTGGACCAAGACTGTGGAGAGACTTCAATTCTAGCCTGAATTTTACTTTTATTTTAGAAGCAATAGGGAGCTATTCAACATTTTAAAATATGACATGGTTAAAGCTATTTTTTAGGAAAATGATTTTGGCAGCTATGTAAAAGATGGATTTAAGAAAAAACAGCCTACAAGTAGTGGGATTAAATAAGTATGATACTGTAAAAGGTAGAATGTGGTAAGGTAAAAAGGATATTCAAAGACAGCTAGAAAAAAAACACTGAGAAAAGATGGATCGCTTTCACATGATGGGGATCAAGGTCAGCTTCTCTGGCTGAATATGGCACCTGAGCAGGGTCTTAAAGAAAGGGAAATATTTCAACAGCCAGAAATTAGGAGACTTTTGAACAAAGGAATGCTGTGGTCAGATGTTAGGAAGATTATTTTGATAGTTCCATGAAGGATGAGTTTGAGAGAGGAGTGATTGAAAACAGAGGGATTGTGGAGAATATAAATTCCTAGAAGACAGCAAATTTTTTTGCATGTTTATTACTACCCACTAAGCTATATTTTTCTCCATCTGTATTATTTCTTAAGTATTCAAAAGAATCCTGAAAACTTAAAACTAATTGGTATCTTCAGAAATCTTTAGTGTTTGAAAAAAATTATATCCAGACCAAGTCAGTCAGAGGGATATTTATAGCCTTTTCTTCTAAATATGCAGGAAGAATATTCCAGAGTTTATCTTAAGGTCCTATTCAAACATCTAGCAATCTAGATAAGAGTTTTCTGAAAACCAAACTCAAGATTAAATTTTTGACAAAACCAAACCCCACTTTGAATCATAGGGCAACATACTGAAGTCCACTAAAAGCTGAGAGATAAGAGAAATCCTCATGTGAGTTGAGAAAAGAAGGCATGGAGAACTTAATGGAACCCTCCCTTCCTGTTTGATGGTGGCATGAAAGTCAACAGTCATTGAACAGAATCAAAAGAAGGCAACTTTAAGGATTAATTTATGTGGATATCTCCTTCACTGCTTATCACAATAATATGATCACAATCACTGCTTATCAATGCCAACACAATAAATATGACTTGGTGACTTGACTACATTGATGCAAATCTGAAATTCTTTGCTGTAACAGATGATTTTTAAAAATGACAACTGAAAAATTAATCAGTCTTTGGCCCACCTTTTGGTGATAAGCCTCTCCTAACTAAGGTAGATTGGCTTCCCAGGCACAGACACAAAACTCAACCTTTTCCAGAGTAACAGAATCTGTGGAAGCCTTTGCTTTGATGGAATAGTCTTGGAGAACACAGGGTCACTATCCAAGAGATACTGAATTAGAATAAAAAATAAACTGCCACCATTCTTTATGTAGCATGCAGTCAGCTTGAAGAATTTACTTGTGCATTTTAAAAAGTTAAATACTATAGGAAAGTAGCATAATTATTAGCCAAATAACATTTAATGGCTTACATATTAAAACAAAAATAACAAATCCTCATATTCCATGCTGTAAACTCAGGTAAGAGTTAGGAATAACCTTTCTTTGACTTACATACAGGTTTTCTCTATATTCTATGGGAAAATAAGGATTCCTCTTCCTTCATCTTTTCTGAAGCATCATATTGTATCTGCTAACAATGGCTGACTTCATTGTGCTCTAATGTGACCCTAGAACCTTGTTCCCATCCTCAGGCCTCCCTCTACTTCAAGACCTTCCCCAGCCCTTTTCTTTAGACTAATGTGACTTAAGCCAGTCCCTAAACCTGAAACTATAAAGAAGCTTGTCCAGTAAGACGAATGATTATGTGCTTCCCACTTCTAGAAGCAAAGATTTACATTAGGGTACAGAAAACAAGGAAAATAACCAGTCATCTGATTATTGGGCCACAGAGAAATCTTTTGTAAATAGAAATCTATGGTGGTATGCCTTTCAAAGAACCTCACTGTGGTATAAGTAGAAAGAACTAGAGTTTCAAGTCAATTTTCTCATATACCATATGTGCTGCAAACTCCCAGTTTCCCCTCTGAAAAAGCAAAGCAAACTGTCATGGCAAAACATACCTGGATCAAACTGAATCAGCTTTGATGGACTCACAGTGAAATCTTTTCCAATTGTAGCAGATACTTGGTTAACCTTAAAAGAGATGGGACAGGGAAGGGAACATGGAAGGAGAAAGAGAGAGGGAGAAATCTTTCTTTTAGTGATGTAAAGGCAGATAAATTGGATGAGTTCATGTTTTCTACATCCTGCCTGCTCAAATCCAGGCAGCTGAATTTATTTTCAATATTGAGCTTATTCATATTATGTGTAGGTGTAGTATATTTTTAATGGAACCATTGAAGATTCTGGTGACAAGAATCTTCTTAGAAGCTAATTTACTGGAAAATAGGTTCTTTTTTCCTTTTCTTTTACAAGGAGCAAGTTTCCTTAATAGAAGTAAAATGGAATAAAATGTAAAAAATATTTTTCATTTATTAGGTGTAAAATATAGCACCTTCTTTCTTGCTTTAAAATTGTGTCCTAGAGCAGGAGTTCTTACACTAGGGTTCATGAATTTGTTTGGGTGTCAAAAAATATGTCGATAACTGTACTTCGGAATCATTTGCTTCCTTTGTAATCCTACATTTTTTATTTTGTGCTTTTAAAACACTATTCTGGGACAGGGTCCATAGACTTCACCATATTGCTAAAGGAGTCCAGGAGTCAAAAAAGTTAAGAAATTTCTTCTAAAGGAAGCCAAGTGGAGGGGGAGGGAAAAGAAAGTTTTTTCTTGACACCCAGGTGATGATCCATTAGCTGACTTGCTAGCTGAATAACATTGAAAGGCTCTGAATTCTATTAATTAACAAAAAAAAGTCTGGGTCATTCAGTCTGGATGGAACTATAGCTCTTCCATGATGTGAATGAGAGCCCTGTGGGGAGAGTTGGGCTGAGGATAGTCTCAAGAAGCAGTCTACCCTCACCATGGATATGCACTAAGAACTGAGGGTTTTGCAGCATTCCCAAGTCATATGTTGCTGAGGAATTACCCAGCACACAAGTGACTCAAAGTGCTAGGATTTAAAACAAGGCAGGCTGTCACATGTTCTGGGTAGGACCCCATTCTTTTCTGCAAGTGGACACATGAAGGTGTCTTAGGAAGAGCCCTCTCCTCAACTTGCCTGGGGAAAGGTAAATCTAGTCCCATTAGAGCCCCACTTAAAAAGAACGTGAAGCAGACAGGTGTCATTTTTGTGCATTGCTTTAAATTTTTTTTTAATTATTAGGTGTTCAGGAAAAGTTTCAAGTTCCCTTTCCACCAACAAAAGGTGGTTTGGCTAACTATGAAATCAATTTTAAAAAAATTCAAAAGCAATTTTTTTTCTGTAAAACCTCAAAAAAAATCTCTCCATTTAAAAAAATACTGAGAGGAATGAAGAGAACAGGCTTCTTTTAATATGTCTGAATTGAAAGCATTTTTATCAAATGGTTCTTCTCAGCATTATCTCCATTGCTTTGCATCTCTCTTTGTTTGTGATGCCCAGGCTCCTGTGGAACAATCTCTTATTGAGAAGTGGTGGGCTATTGTACACCTGTATTTACCATATGCTGGAGGTTCCATTACACTTGGGTCCCTGCATGAGACCTGCATATGCAATTACCTAGTATTTACCACCATGGAGTGTACAGAAGCTTATGCGAGAAAAGAAATAGAATGGATCAAGGCAGGTAGAGAGGTTTGTTAGATTAGGGAGAATGATTTAGTCATATGCCAAGAGCCCATCATCTATTTCCTCCCTTTTTTTGTCATATGGCCAATAATGAAAAGAGAGAAGTTTGTGTGAGCCTTGAATTCCCACAGAAATACACAATAGCTTTGTCTCAAGAAGGAAAGACTGCAAACTCAGCCTGATGGAAGTATATATCATGGCTTAAAATGAAAAGAAAACTGTATCAGAACAAATAAAATATAACTAACATGTATTTACATGTTGAAATTTACAAATACATGACGATCAAGAGAACTTGTTTTAACTCCCAGTTGTCATTTGTACTAGCTATATGAATTTAGTCAAATCCCTTAATTTCTGTGAGCCTCAGTTTCTAGGTCTGTAAAATGAAGGATTGGATTTGATAAGCTCAACTCTGACATTCTTTGAATCTGATCCTACAACTCGTGATGTAGCTACTACTGCTTACTCAGTCAAAAATAGGATTAAGTGTAAAATCACACAAACTATTTCTATACTGGCAAGGGGGATAATGGCACTGGCAGAAACTCTGGAACATATGGCATTTTCTACATAGGCAGAGAAGAATATGTGAAAAGACAAAGGCACATCATCAGATATTTCTGTAAATAATCAACTGCACACACATATGGAACATTATCAGATTTAAAGCTGGAAAGGGGCCTTAGAGAGTATATTTGCTCTCCTCATTATACAAATGAAGAAACTGAGGTCCCAGAGAGGGGTAGGAATTGATCTAAGTTTATACAGATAGTTAGTTGCAGTGCCAGGATTTGAATCAAGGACTTTTGAACCTTCTGAACACTGAAACCAGCATTTTTCCTAATACACCATATTGCTTCTATGTTCTTGGCTATTTTGATAGATGAATGTTTATTATGCCAGTGAAGCAACAGTCAGAGGAAAGAGAACCTGTTTTTAAAGCACCTCATCTTAACTTTTGACCTTTTTAGAATTCAAATTCTTTTATATATAATTGATACATTATAATTGAGGATTAAAAATAGATTTGATCTCACAGTCTATTTGTTCTTTTTCTCTTAAAAAAAAAAGGAAGTAGGTTGGGCAATGAAATTCTTTATTCAATTTTACCAAAGCTTCCTTTTTTCTCTTTTGATTCCCTTAAAGGAATCTTATTTCAGGAGCTCTTCTGCGGTATTTCAGCTGTGGAAAGTATTGTGATTAACAATGATTAATTCTTGACTAGACTTATGAAGGGTGCTATGGATGATAAAAATATATAATATATATAAATAGCATATATTCTGAAATCATCTCTACCTGGCTTTGGAACATTTTATAAAGACACATTCGCACAATGTTCAACCTTGTAGTTCTTTTATCTTAGGCTAATATTAAATTATGCTTCATTCCATAAATATATTGAAAGGAGTGGAGAGGGAGGAAGGAAGGAAGGAAGGAAGGAAGGAAGGAAGGAAGGAAGGAAGGAAGGAAGGAAGGAAGGAAGGAAGGAAGGAAGGAAGAGAGGGAAAT
>NC_058130.1:114201781-114269759 GCF_016433145.1 Gracilinanus agilis | reverse complement strand
ACAGGGAGGGAAGGAAGGAGGGAAGGAAGGAAGGAAGGAGGGAAGGAAGGAAGGAAGGAAGGAAGGAAGGAAGGAAGGAGGGAGGGAGGGAGGGAGGGAAGGAAGGAAGGAAGGAAGGAAGCCTTTTAAGTATTCTAGATGGTAGGAAATTAACTTGGGATTGAAAACTACTTGCACATAATCCACAAATTAAATAATACAAAGAATTCATTGTGCCATTACTTATGCAATTTTCTTTACTCATATTAGAGCAAGAGAGAAATAATCTTCCATTTCTAAATCACATGTTGTCAGTGAACTAATCCTAACAATATGATTATGAAATCAAAACTCAAAGACTTTATGCAAATAACCACATGAAGCTTTACAGTTGGGGTTCATTCAGAACACATTTCAGTCATGTACAAATGAACACAAACTGAGGCTGGCATGATCTCAGAAGAATTTGCAGTCAAAATCCCAGGAGTGGGGTGGCACTCTTGGAATATGAATTCACACTGATTGCTTGGGAAGGTTTCCAGGGTACATGAAGGTTTCAGTGGGCACTTTTAGCATATAAACTTGCTCTCAGGTTTATAATTTTAGATTTTAAGTTACCTTTACTCCAACAAAGGCTGATTCCATTAAATAGCCCATCCTAGTAATTTTCAGTGGCACTGTGTTCATGTTTTCACACACTTCATATTCAGTCTGGGGCAAATGAATGTGGGACCACTTCAGTTCCAAACTATGCACACAGAAGGAGGAGAAAGAAAGATATTTATGAGAAATATAGCATCATAGGATAAATAGATTTCCCTTATGGTTATGATATTGTGACTCTTAACTCACACATAATCATAATACATATCATTCAGAATTGAGGGAGTCCCAGTTTGATTCTTCCTATTAGTGTCCAAACCTAAAAATATGGGAAAATTATTGGACAGGGATTTTTTTACAAGTAACGTGGAGCAGGAATTTGCATTTGTTTCTTCTAGAATTTTCTCCTTAAATCTCCAATTTTATTTCAGCACTTCCACTGTCTGTTTCCCTTTATTGTGATTTCAACCTTTAAGATGTTTTTGAAGGTTATCAAAACTAAAAAGGACCTTAGAGTTATTTAGGCCAAACTTCTCATTTTACAAATCAGAAAATGATGATTATGAAGGTTATGTACTTGCCCAAGATCATATGGCAAGTTAGTGATATAATCAGGACTTCAACCCAGGAAGACCCAATTCTCTTGCCATTATACCTACTTATGACTTCCCTTTCTCATAAACCTATAATAAGCTATTGTTGCCACCTTAGGAGGAATTTCCAAGACCTTCCAATAGGATCTCATCTCTATTTCCTTTCCTCTTCTCAATGTCATTATTTCTTCTCGGATCTTTCTTTTTAATTTTTCATTAAGCTCTAGAAAGACTGGATACCAGCATCATGAACATAAGGCTCTCAAATTACATAGGACCTTCCTTGATTTCTAGGAGGGAGTTAATTTTAGGAGTTGTGCTAGAGCAAGGCTATTATCAAAGTCAAATGACATATCATAAAAATACATTATACCAACGTTTGAAGACTTCTACAACCACATAAAGAGTTCTTCTGCAAATTAAACTGTAAGTTTTGAAACTCAGATGACTTTTTGATGCAAATAAATTCAAATCTGCCATGAAACAAAATAACAGGAGAAAGAAAGAATCCCTATAGAGTTCTGAGATGAACATGTAGTAGGTAGGGATGGTTGAAATGCCAATGGAAACTACATGTGACAAACAACTCCTGACAGGTTGTGAAGATGAGGAGAAGGAAAAAAAATATGTGTTACCAAGAAAAGCAAGAAGTACAGACAGACATGAGATGAATGAAAGGAGGGTTAAATCTCTCATTATATAGATGAGGACACTGAGGCCCAGTGTTTATGATTTGTGAAAGGTCTAAAAAGGTTAGTTGGAGAGCCAGCATTTGAAATCAAGTCCTCTGACTCTAATTCATTTTTTTTTCTAGGACAGGGAAGGAATAAGGAATAAAAGGATTAGATTTGGATAGATTTTAACAAAGTCTACACATTTAAACTTTTGTTAGATTTGTGGTAGATAATAGTAATAATAACAATTATAATAATTAGCATTTATATGATACTTTAAAGTTTTCATAGCACTTTACAGATATTGCCTTATTTGATCCTTGTAACAATTCTGGAAAGTAGGTGGTATTATGAACCCACTTTTAGAGTTGAGGAAGGTGCAGACAGCTTCAGTGACTTGTCTAGGGTCAGTATTTGTGGTAGGATTTGAATTCAAATCTTCCTAATTTCAGGTCTACTTCTCTATCCTCTCTACCACTTAATTGCCTCTAACTATGATAAAAAAAACATTTTGATGTATATGTGAAAAGAAGCAAAAATAATTGAAGTGAATTTTCTTTTTTCATTTGTATTATTTCTAAGATAAACATATCTATGTGTCTTCATCATTGTATCTAAATCCTTCTAGTAGACTGCAAGCTTCTTGAGCCAGGGGTTTTACTCTTCATTTTTTTTATTTCCAGAACCCAAAACTATTTGAACACTAGTGTACTTTGGTACTCTTGTAAATTCATGTTTTCATCATAGGATTAGAGATTTAGAGCTGAAAGGGTCTTTGAAGGCCATCTTCTCTAACCCTCTCATTTTACTTATAAGGAAACAGAAACACAGATACTTGGCTGCCTAGAATCACACAGCTAATTAAGTTTCAGAGCAGTATCAATGTTTGTAAATCCTCAGATCTCCACGCGTTCAATTCTTTTCCATGTCCATTTATATCATAACAGCTTAATGAATATTTATTCAATCGAATGACATATGCAGTTCTCCTAGTTTCTACCATACAGCTGACAACATTTGTGCTCAAGTTTCTGAACTTAAGAATTTTGAAAAATGGCTTCATTTCATCTCAGGAAATGATTCGCAGGATTACAGAATAAGTTCTAAAAGAGACCTAACAGATCATACTGTCCAACCCTTCATATTACAGATGAAGAAACTGAGGCACATTTCAACCAAAGTCTTACTTACTCCAATTCTAGTACTCTACACTAGTCCTTACTTATTACTTCTTATTTAAATGAGCACCTTGCAGAAAGGGTAAATTTCTTGACAAATACAGATGCATATCTGTGGTAAACTAGGCAGGGAATCTCTGTCTAGATTTTCCATTCACTGAAACATATTCCGGTTCTTTTGCCTGCAATTAGTTTATACAAATGTTAAGTTCTGATGAAATCAACATTAAAATAAGGGAAAGACTTGCTTTCCAGGACTGAAATGTTAGTTTAGGATTCTGGGTCATGGGTCAAAAGGTATTGGGTATGAATTACTTAACCGCTGTGTGCCTCAGTTTCTCCATTTTCCAAAGCCTATTTAACCTCCTACTTCAAAGATTATATGAGGCTTACTTAATGCTTATTAAATACTTTGAGATTCTCAATGAAAGGTCATATGAAAGCATATATTATTATTCTCATAAATACTTGCGCTTTTATATGCAAGGAGTATATGACTTAAAGATAAGGTTAGAACTTCAAAATAAAAACAAAAAGCCCCCACAATGTATTTGGGATGCATTGGCACATATCTATTAAATCCTATAGTCATAGGAAGTTAGCATTTGATTTTTCCCAGGAGGGTGGACAAGAAATCAGAAGGGATGATTGCACTCCACAGATAATCCAAAAGCTTAATTTTCACCAAGAGTTTCGATTCCCTGTCTTGCCAAAAGTTTTGTAAGAATTTCCAAAATGTTTTGGTTTGGTTTTCTTTTTTACTTTATTTCATGTGACTACTCTGGGTGAGGAATATCAGTGAATTTTTTTAAGTAGCTTGAAAAAAAAGTGCAAGGTTTAATTTATTATCCCACACACCCCAAATAAATCAGCCTTGGAAACTCCCAATTTTACACAGATCATTTGTATATGCATCGTTTCTGACTTTAGCCAGAAATTGAATTCAAAATCTAGCAAAATAGTCCCTAGTCAAGCTTTTTTTCTAACATCATGTAATTAATATATGAAAAAATAATTAGTTTGGAGTCAAAAGATGTGGGTTTGAATATTAGTTCTATTCTTTATTTTCTGGATGGCCTTGGACCAGTCACTTAACCCTTTGAAACCAAACTTTCCTAGTGTGTATAAAGAAAAGAGCTGAAAAAGATAATTTTGTCTAGTATGTTATAGAAGAATTTTTTTAATGAATCAGAATAGATGGCTCCTGAGGACCATACCGTCTCTAAATTATGTGATTCTAAGCTTCCTTCTTAAATAGAAGACTTAAGACGCTTGTCCAAAGGTGTCTTTTTAAAAAAGGTCTTAGATATCCAAATTTGATTATCATGTAAATAAAGCCTTCTGAGATTTGTCAAGAGGATGCTAACTTCTGTGTAAAATCATTAACCAACAAGGTCTGATAACTTTATTTAGGCAAAATTTGCCTAGATTTAAATGTAATAAAATCAACCCTTTCCTTTATACCACTAAGTCATTAGCATTGCAGAATCAGGGCCCCCAGACATTCCCTACTGCACATAAATCCTTCCCTTTCTTTTGAAGGCTCCCTGGCATCCTTGTTTTTTAAAAAAAAAATACTTTTTTATTCTAGCTTGTCTCTTCCAAATCCCTTCCCCTTTAATTAGAAAGGCTGTTTACTACATCATGTCTTTAGAATGCTGATGTGGGCACTGCTTCTCCCCAAAGGAGACAAATTTCAGTAGCATTTACACGTTGCTTTGATTATTAGCTATGTGGATTACACCCTTTGTATATTAGTCCCTAGCAAATTTTTAATTAGAGGTGGGCTTCCTTCTGCCACTCAGTGCTTCTGACAGTAATTCTCCCTTATGCCCCGATCTAGTCCTGTCACTCCACTGCTCAAAAATCTTCAGTGGCAGACTATTGCCTGCCAAGTCAAACTCCTCCTGCTTTGCGAAGCCCTCTACCCTTTGACAAGACCTGTTTAGACTTCTTATACATTACTCCCTTCCACATACTCTCCTCTGCCACTGGCCCCAAAACTACTATGATGATTCTCTTAACAATGTTGCTTAGGCCTTGGATGTATTGTTTCTTTTTGTTGAATTATTTTCCATCCTTTTAAGTTCGCTTCAATTACTGCTGCCTAAAACGTCTCGCGTTAAACTTTTCTTTGAACCTCTCCAGTGCACTCATCATCTTTCATTTCAGGTTATAGTTATGGATGGGATCTGCTCTATACAATGGATGCTAAATAAATGTTTGTAGATTGGAGCTGAATTGCTATATGCTTGAAAGTTGAGGCATTCCTTGACTTTCAAAATGTCCGACTTACAAATGTTCTTTATGCTAGAGCAGCTAATACACAGAAGTGGAAGGAATGCTTCCCAAACCATATGGTTCCTGTCTTGCTCCCAAATGGGTGGCCAGCAGCTGGAGGGGAGGAGAAGAGGTATGTTCTCAATGCCATCCTAATCTTTCCTCACTGCGTGCTGAAGGTGGAGTGTATTTCTCAATAGAAATACTAAACTCTGACAATGAAAAATAATGAAAAACAACATGGTAGAAGATGTTTGCTATTTCTACTACGATGGAGGTTAAAAAGATTTTAAGGTGTTAATGTAGTAGCATGGCAATAGGGCTGAATGTGGACCCAGAAGTTCTAAGTGGGAAGACTAGCTCTGACCAGTTATCTGGGCAGACTCAGGTAAGTTGCTTCACATGTCACTGAGCCTCAGTTTCCTCCCCTGAAAAATGGGAATAATACTATTTGTATTCCCTCCTTCATAGGGTTGGTAATGTAAGCACTTCAAAAACCTTAAAAATCCATAGATATGTGAGTTGATACTTGCCCAAGGGCCGAACCAACTTTTATAACATTCTTTTTTGGAAGGGGAATTTTTATGTCTGTTGTTGCAAAACAAGTAACTTACTGACAAAGTTTTTAAGTTGGAAACTGCGTATGGTGTTCTTTTATATACACGTACACAGAGATAAATACTCCTCTCCCTTCAAGCATTTCTTAAATGACACACACATATATGCATATACACACACAGAATTAGGTAGAAAAATCTATCATGTCCTACCCCTCGGGGTTTTAGAAGGTCAGCTGGGGCAGTCCCATCATGGGTACACATGACTGTTGATTTGGTTTAGTAGCCTTGATTTCTCTACTATTGTCTGTAGAGACATCTCCTGGCAGATCCTGAGATTGCAAGTCATGGTCTGTGTTTTTTCCACAAGAAAAGGGGATGGAGGTGGGTAGGGAGAGCTTTGTGGAAAAATACTGCATTCATTTGAACTAGACAAGGGCATTTTTTAGAGCCTTCTTCCTGAGGGGAAGAAGATCACAGCCCTCTGTTCTCTGACGGTCAATGAAAGAACCTAGGACAAATGACCGGAATTGACTGGGAAAAATAATTACCATGAGAATGTAATTGAAAAAAAAAAGGCAAAAGCAAGCAAGCCTGGAGCTGGCAGGCACAAAGAGAACTGGAATATGATTAGCCTTCAACCTGACTATAAAAGTACAAGAAAAAGAGTGACAGATCAGAGGCAGAGAATCTAATTCCAAATCCTGGTCCTGTCATTTACTCCAGATGTGACCTTAGTCAAGTCCTTGGGCTCAGAACTTGGGCAAGGAACTTTCCCTTTTTGAGTTTCATATGTAGAATGAGGCAATCAAATTTAATGACTTACAGGATTCTTACTTTGTTTAAGAAGAAAATGTTCAATAGGAATGCAAAGGATAGAGATCATCCAAAATTCTCCATCCCTGGTTGTATGCTGGAGCTGGTGTGGATTGAGGAGGGCGGATTGTTAAATTTTCAGTCAGAGCATTTATACCACAGATATTGGCAAATGCTTCAAATCAGGGCTTTAGTTGTTATGATTTTGCTGATGGATGTGATGGAGAAAATATTAATAATGCAGATTACATTTAAAAATGTATTGTGTTTTCAAAGAGCTGGCTGTTAAATAGTTACTAGCATACACATTCTACATCTATCCCTCTTGAACTAGTTGTATATATGTCTATCTCATTACCCCCATCATATTTTTATAATCTCGTTGAGGGTAAGAATTGTGTCATTTTTTAATCTTTCCAGCCCCAATGCTGAGTAGGCACTTAAAAATATTTAGTTAATTAAATTCAACCAATCAACTAAAGAACATTTATGAAGTGTCTACTATGTGCAAAACACAATATTAGGCCCCTGGTATACAAAGACAAAAGTAAAATTCCATGCCCTTGAGGAATGTATAATCTGGCTAGAAGTGACAACATAGAAATATTTTGGTATATATAGAAGAGATTTGAGATAACTGGGAGAGAAGGCATTAGCAACTGGGAGGATCAAGAAAAGTTTCACGTAGAAGGTGGCATTTGAGCTATACCTTGAAGTAAACTTGGGATTGTACAAGGTAGAGGTGATGAAAGAGTGAATTCAGGAAGGGGCGGGGGTCAAGCCAATATAAGGTCATAGAATCAGAGTGCCACATACGAGGATCTCAGCAAGAAAGCTAGTTTGGCCAGATCTCCATGTGTAAAAGGAAGTGCAGTGTAAGAAAGAACAGATTGTGAAGAGCTTTAAATGTCAAGAAGGACTTTATATATTTGATTTTAGAGGCAACAGGGAGCCACTGGTGTTTACTGAGTAGTGAAATAATAACAGACTTGTGCTTTAGAAAAAATTACTTTGGCTAGCTATGGGCAAAATAGGTTGGAGTGTGGAAAGACTAATGATCAACTAGAAAGTTGCCTGTCAAAGTAAGAAGGGGTGAGGGCCTGATCTTAGGAGATAGTTGTGTGGAAAGAAGGTAATATATATGAATGATTATGGAGGTCAAAATGGTAATATTTGGCAATTGAATTATACAGATTAAGAGTAGGGCATAAAGGATGACTTTGAAGTTGTGAAATTCAGTCCCCTAAAGGATGAGGAATTGTGGAATAGGGATTGTTTAGAGGGGCAGAGATGAGTTGTTTTGGCCTCATTGAGTTTGAGATACCTATGTGATATGCAGTTCATAATGTCCAGACTTGAGCTCAAGACAGAGCACAGGGCTGCATGTACACATCTGTGAGTCATCTACATGGAGATGATAAATAAAACCATGTGAGTTGATGAGATCACCAAGTGAGAGAATAAAGAAAGATGAGAAGAAGGTCTAGGGAAGAACCTTGGAGAACCCTCAGAGTTAGGGGAGATGATACGGATAATGACCCAGAGAAGGAGATTGAGCAATAGTAGACAGATAGTTAGGAGAAGATCCAATAGCAATGTCATAAAAACTCAGAGAGTAAAGAGTATCCAGACCGAGAGGGTGGTCAACCATGTCAAATATTGTAGAGAGGTCAAAAAAGAATTAAACAGGATTATTTTTATTAGTCCTGAAAAAGATAGTTGTTACACACATTCTAAATGTCACACTTTTTCAGAAGAATCTATTTGTCACTCTACTTTTTTGTCCTTTCAACTCTGTCCTTTAACTAAATATCTTTGGTCACAAAAGCAGTCCCTGGCTGTTGTACTTGTTTTCTTTGGGGGGCGGGGAGTTTGTCAAGGGAAGAAGGAGGGAAGCTTCTGTCAAATGGGGAAAATGCTGTCAAATAGGCCTTGCTAAAACCGTTAAATACATAAATTAAAATATATTTATAGCCTGACGTACAATGTCTCATTTTCCCCTTCATTCTTCTTGGCCTGGGTATTTTAGAAAGTCTGTAATTATCATAGTCCTAGAGTGACCTCTTGCTGCAAGATGTTATACAAGAGATTGGCTGACTCATAATTCCGAACCCTTATGTACTGCCAAGACAAGAAGATCCTAGCCATGGGGGTGGGGATGCATTCATATTTATGCATGGCACGCACCACTAGATATAACTTAGTGGTTTTTATGTTTCCTTACTTTGGAGAGCTAATGATCTTCCTGCTCTAGGACAATAATAAAAAGGAAGCCCCTCTTTATTGCTTTTCTCTCTGTTTCCTGAATAGGCTATGGCATGAACTGATGAAAGTTAATCTCTTACCTTAAACCTTTTGGTCTAGTTCACTGAAATGGACTTTAAGTTTTATGCCCATCATATATGATAGGTTAACCTATTTAATACAAAAACAAATTACGTTTGAGGGGCAGCGGTGTTTCCATTGGGATCTGTGACTTGAAACTCCAAGTTATCAGAATTCATTTCTGACGATGGATTGATGACATAAAGAATGATTTTACTGTTTAGGTCCTTTTGACTGAATCTGTCCTGAATAAGTTCACCTGAAAATAAAGAATAAAGGAATTTTATACCTACCAATTCAATAAGAATTCATACAATGATATGGTTACTTGATTTTATGCCCCAAAATGTATTAAGGATGAATAAAGGAAAGAAGCTATGATATAGTAGAAAGGGCATTGAATCTGGAGTCAAAAGATCAGCTTCAATCCCAGCACTGACATTTATTAGTTGGCTGACTGTAGTGCTTTGTAAGCCAGAAAACACTCTGGAAATATCAACAACATCAGTTTTCAGGAAGTTCCTACTATTTCAAGGGCTATACATCAGATACAAAATTAAGGCATTAATAATATTCTGGGTTCCTAATGTCTACCACTGGGCATGTTCATTAGATATCCCCCATGTCTGAGATTCTCTCTCCTTTCATCTCTTCTTCTTGGCTTCTTTAATTTCTTTCAAGATCCACCTAAAATCCCAACTTCTGCAAGAAACCTTCTTTTTCTTGATTACCATCTGTTTATCCTCTATATGTCTTTTTTGTATTATCACATGTTGTCTCTCCCACTAGATTGAGAACAGGGACTGTCTTCTTTCTGCCTTTCTTCATATCTCCAGGGCTTAGTACAGTGCCTGGTATATTAACAGGCACTTAATAAATGTTTATTTATTGACTGACTGAAAGAATTCCATTTATTTGCCTCAGGAAAAATTTGCCTAGAGGTGGTTTTTGTAAAAATCAGGGCAGAAAGGGAACAGAAGAATGTACTAGAAAAATTGGTAACTCTGTAGCATCCTGTCTAGCTTAGTACTTTAACAATTGTCTCCACAAGGCAGAAACGCTATACTACTGGGGGAAATTATCAGGCAACTAAAACTGACATTTTAAAATGAATTGATATCATTTGGAATTCATGATAGAAATGAAAATAAGTCACAACTATGAATTTAGGTCTGACAGTCTACCTTACTTGATACATATTACAATCTGGCACCTAAAACAAAGTTGTAAACAATAAACAGCTGTGACACTGCATTTGGTTTTCCCATTCAAGATGGATTAGGGAAGCTTGACTTGAAACCCTCTTTAGTACTAGTATTGATTTATAAACTGCATCTATCACAAAGCCTCAGGGACTATTTACCAAATGGTCATGCACTTAATTAAATTACTCTCTAGCACTCCAATCCTTGATGTGAGCCACTGGGTATTTTAAAATGAGCAATTAGGAGGATTGAGAAACCCAGTACCTGTTGTTGTATTTTCCAGATGTCCGTACTGGGGGCCTCGTAAAATCTTAAAGATGATTTGGTTGTCCTCTGTATCAGGGTCAGATGCCTTCAGGACTCGAGATGTTATGTAAATCCCATAGCAACCATTTTTCAGAAGCTCCACTTGGGAAGGGCACTGAAGATGTATGATGCGTGGTGCTTTTTTATCCAACTGGTACACCTGAAGTAGTATATTTCGTTAGACGGATGTTTCCTGACAGGCTACATTCATAGCTCTAATGTTTTATGAGATTATAAGCTTCATGAGAGCAGCAACAGAATCTTATCTCAAATTTGTATCTCCCTCTCCTCCCCACCTCCAGTAGTTATCTAGCAAAGTGTTCTACACATAGAACACAGGTGACCAATACATGTTTGCTGAAAAATAAAAATAACTCAATGAATGATAAGGCAGACTAGGAAGCATCTTTTATTCTAAGAGGCTCTAAGGTACCAGATCATTCCTTCCCAATTTCCAAAGACTAGGAAGGGTCTGGGAAACAGAAAAGGAGTATAGATTTCTTTTTGTTCCTATCTTCTAGGCCTATCATTTTCTTCTCTATTTTGTCCTAGAAAAGAAAGTGAAAGGTAAGTTGGTTTGTGTATTTTATATGTTTTGGTTACTTCATTAGGTAAAACATGTTTGTTCAGCCAACTTTCTTCTCTCTTTTTTTTAAACCCTTACCTTCTGTCTGCTAAGTATCAATTCTAAGGCAGAAGAGAGTAAGGGCTAGACAGCTGGAGTTATGTGACTTGCCCAAGGTCACACAGCTAAGAAGTATCCCAACTCCAGGCCTGATGCTCTATTGATTGAACCACCCAAATGCCCCAACTTTCTTCTAGTATATATTAATCTACAGAAAAAATTCAGCCTTAACTCTGGTCAGTCATATTTTGCTTTTGGGAGATGACAAAGGAAGGCTGAGAAGAAGGGTGATGAGTGCAAAGTATGTATTAGCCAAAAGTTCCTAACCTAATTATTGGGTTAGGAGACTCACATTAGCCCCTCCCTGCCTCTTGTTTCCCTCATTTCTCAAAAACACTATAATCAAAAGCATATTTTTACAAGAGTTTGGTTTTTTTCTCTTTTTTCAATGGGCAAAATTGGGGGAAGAATATAAATGTGAAAGAAAATAGACTTTTGTTCATTAAAATTTTTAAATGAAAAAAATTAAAAAATAAACCTTGGGACCACACCTTAAAATACTATACTCAATATGCCAACCCCAAAAGGCAAAATGGCACATATAAGCAAATATCAGCAGAGTAAAAATATACATATATGTATATATGTATATATGTGTATATATATATATGTATATATATGCTTGTATTTTACCAATTGTGAGGATAGATAAGAGAAGACTTTGATGGTGGGTGGGGAGATTATTTGCCATTGGGAATTTCCAGGCATATTAAAGGTAGTTGGGGAAGGAAGGAGGGACAAAAGAAAAGGAGATTACTATAAAGAAAACAGGACTTAAAGAGAATTGATGAAGATAAATACAAATTAAATAGAGCTCATCTTTCTATTGCATTATATCTCTTTGATATAATTAATAATGTCTCTTGGTCTTACTGAATTTCATTTCCTGGAGAGTACATTTCTTTAAAAATGGGTCTCTAGATACCGTGAAAAATATTTGAAAACAAGGCTTTCTTTAGAAGCCTGTATCTCAGAGATGACTCATGTTGGCTTGCCTGAAAATCTCACAGAAATGCCAAACCCAGAGAAAGCAGCAATGTAGTGTGTGTGTGTGTGTGTGTGTGTGTGTGTGTGTGTGTGTGTGTGTGTGTTATAAAAGATGACTACAGGAATTGGTTATGACATCTGAGAGAGACAAATACAAATTACCTATAATAGAGTGTGTGATTTTAAATGCCACTATCAGCAAAGTACATTTGTCTCTTTCCCTTGGCAAATCCACAAAGTCTGCCCTCAGTTACACTGCTTCTTTAAAATAATAATCCGAAGCAGAAGCACATCAACAGAACAGCACAAAGACCACATGCCCCAGGATCCTCTGGTCTCATCCTCTGGTCTCAGGGATCTCGAAGAATCATGTGGCATTTCCAAATATGACTCCTCTCTAGACAGGGCTTCATGGTGGCTACATTGCTCAGGGTTCCACTAGTTTTTACTCTTTGCATATTTGGTCATATCACTTATCTGATCAGTGGTCTTCTGTCATTTCTTATTGCCTATAGACTGAAACTGAAAGCAATCTTTTTTTCTAGCTATTCAATGCCTCCCACAATCTGATGTACCCTTGCTTTTTCAGTAACTCCCCTTAATGTAATTTATGCTACAAACAAATTGGACCTTCTCTTGGGCCTGTGAATAGGCTCTCTGCTCTTCCTCCCAATATGCCTTTAATCCTACTGTTCTGTACATTCAAAATGTTCCTTCTCCCCTTCTTTACCTGTGAATTCTTATCCACCTTTTAAGTCTCAATTCAAATGCCATTAAGTTTCCCTTAATTCCCCTAAGAATAATGACCTTCCCTTTGTAACTCATGTGTCTCTATTAGGTCTCCCTAATCCTCTTATTCTGGAATGTTATTTTGTATTTTTTTCTTATCTTCTCTTCCCCCACTAGATTCTAAACTGTTAAGGCAGGCATAATATTTTATCTAAACTCTATATTTCCCTTGCACTTAGCACAATGATTTAGAAATGCTCATTGAATAAATGAGCAAGTAAAAGAATGAATTCCTTCCAGAATCTAGGAGATGCATTTGGACCAAATATATCACTCAAGGGTGGCTATTGATTTTCAGCTTGGCCAGAAAAAGTCTATAGAGTCAAGTGACAATCAAAAAATCTCAGAATTAGAAGAAACCTTAGGGGCCACTTGATTCAACTTATACCTGAATGAGAATCCCTTCTACACCAGCAAGTGCTGATGCAGCTCTTGTTGAAGAGCCCTGGTGAAGGAAAAATCCACCACTTCCAAGGTAGCCCATTCCACCTCTTCTGAATAGCTTTAATTTTTAGAAAAGTGTTTTTTCCTTCCATTTAATCTGTATTTGTTACTGAGACCTCTCTCCATTCTGCCCTCTAGTGTAAATCAAACCAAACTTAATTCTTTCAAATAAATATAGTTTTTATTTACTCTTTCTCCAAGTTATTCCTATTTCCTTCAATTAATATTCATTTGGTGTAATGGAAGGAGCGTACATCTGAGGATCCAGGTTCAAATTCTGTCTCTGCTACTTACTGTGTAATATTGGGTAAGCCCATTCCATTCTTTGTGCCTCATCATCTCATTTGTAACATAAAGTGGTTGGACTAGTTGCTGCCTACAGACTTATCATATTGCATTTAATCCTTCTGTTCCTGCATGCTCTTCCTATATCTCTCTTCTAACTGATACTGCCCTTTCCAAAGTTACCAATGATCTCTAACTGCCAAATCAAACGGCCTTTTCTTAATCCTCTCCATGGCAGCCTCTCTGCAGCCTGACCATCTCCTCCTGGATACTTTCTTCTTACTAGGTTTTTATGACACAACTTGTTCCAGTTTTCATTTTGATCCCTAATAAGACTATGAGCTCTTTGAGGGCAAGGAATGTTTTCTTATGACCCATAACCAATACCAGAATGGAAATCCTGAATTATTTGTTTTTTCAGTAAATTATGTAATTATAGATCTGATCTGCTATAGAATATAATTTGTGAAAAACCATCTGGCCCTTTCTCATACCTTCATCATGTATGTCCATGCATATATAGACTAGCCTCAAAAATTTTGGAGATATAGGAACTTAAGCATATGAGTGAATAGCTATTGATATTTTCCTCATTTGCCTTAGGTGAGGTAATGATATGGCCTGAGATTTTGAGGGAAAGAAATAAGAGTTGAAGGTCTCTACCTTCTTTCTATTAACCATTTCATCATCTTATTCACAAATTCTTATTCTTCTTTGAGTTTCTTTTCCCTTCCCAAGCCCCAAATAACTAACACAAATGATTTTTGTTGTCTTTTGCATTCCCCGTAAGTCTCTGATCATTTTACTTCTCTTACAAAATTGTTTCATCCTCCATTATCTGTCTTTGCTTCTGTCTTGCATACATTACTTTTAAAAATCTAAATTAATAATCAGTTTTCTTTGAATGCATATATTTTCCTCTCTTGATAACCCTTCCTTTCCCTTCTTGTTAGAATTATTTTATTTGTGCTTTCAGAATAGCATTTATAAAGGGTTCTCATTCATTAGCTTAACTTCCTCTGTAGAATTTTAGTCCACGAGATCCTACATGCTTACATTCTTTAAAGCTTTTAAAATTTGTTCTCAAATCTATCATGCGTGTCTAACTGTTCCTAGATTTCTTCTCTCTATCACAAATTCTAAGATGAAGGAGTCACTTTCCCCACAAACTTCCTATGAATTTCACTCTAATGACCATCTTCCTTATTAATGAGAATCATATCTAGAAAAGAATTTTCCCTTCTTGGTTTTTCCATGTTCTGAAAGATGAAGTTATATGTAAAGTAAAGGAAGAACCCATATGTCTTTAATTGGAGTGGTGCATCTTTAAGGAATTATTAGTAGACTACAATTCTGGGTGGGTCTCAGCAGTGAAGTCTTCTCTCATACAAATAGTATCAACTCCATCATGCTTCTTCTTCCCTTCTCATTATATACTATTAAGTGACCCCTCATCCCCTTTTCATCTGTTGTCCTTCTAATAAGTACACCAAGGTCGTCTTCACTTTCTTCCCATCTATCCAGATCAAACTTCTTTATATACAAGAACTCAGGCAAGAATTAATCAAAATTAAGTCTTTACTATTCTCTTCAGTTGAAAGTGAATGTTTCATCCTTAAATTTTACTAAATTTCTTTGTCCAGATTTATCCTTTTTTCCTGTCATATTCTACTTTGCACCATACTTCTTTGTATGCATGTCTCTAAGATCCTTACAGGAAAGGATTGGGTCGTTTTCCATCATTACATCCCCAGTGCACAGAACTTTCCTTATTTTTAATATATATTTATTAGACAAATTGCTGGATTAGTTTTAAAACAGCCGAACTAAATGAAAAGTCAAACTAAGGAAGGTGTTATGATAGTTCTCACCTTATTAATAACAAAGAATTTTAACATGACTCATACATACCTCTAAATTTTCTTTTTATATGAAGAGTTATGCATGATATAGGAGCATCATCTTAACTAAAGCTTCAGATAAATGAAAGTGAAAACCAGGCTATATTTGCTATACTTTGACTAATGAAATAGAAATGCATTTTTAAAACTCCTAAATTCATTTACTAAGTAGCAATGGACTGCCTCAAACATCCTCATAAATCCCAAGGATTTCCAGGTCTTGCCATTCATCCTTGTAACTACACCCTTAAAAATTCTGGGTCTTTCCCTCTACTCTATGTCTCCTATATGTGTTGCTTCCCCAATTAGAGTGTGAGCTCCCTGATATCAGGGACTATATTCCTTTTCTGTTTGTACTTGAACACAGCACCGTACATAACATATAGCAAGTGCTTAATAAACATTTTTATTCATTTATATATGTATGTGCATAGTGCAAAAATGGGGATGATGCAAACCCAAACATCCATTATTGTTTACACAAATAACTCTCAAATCATCAAATGTTTCTTTAGAAGCAGAACAAAAGCTAATAAAATGTAACTCAAAAGTTCTCACAAAATAAAATGAGAATGAAACTTTCTTTTGAATTAATTTAGTCATAGATTTGGCAGGCTATAAATAGAGGACATTTCATACTTGCCTGAATGGTGAAAGACACAGGTTCATTCAGCACTCTTCCATCCACAACAAAACCTTGATTTGTCCCATCTGTAGCCACAAAGGTAAACTGGTCAACCTGTGAGTTTCCTCCTAGGTGTCTGTAGGCCACATTCTTATTGTCTACTTCTTGTTGTGTAAAGTTGTATTGTGTAAGAACCATCCCCTGAAGATAGAGCTGTCCATATTGAGGGAGCTGGGCCAAGAGGAAGGTGAGGTTTTCTTTTGGAGTGTCTGGGTCAGAGAGTTGAAGGATGTCTGGAGAGAGGAGCGCCATGGTCCTTTCCATTATTCTTAACCCCTTGTTCTTGGTCACAACAGGCAAGGCTTGGTCAATAGATTCCAGTTTGATCTCAAACACTCCATGCTTTGTCTTTAGTCCATTGCTCAAGACGAATCTGGCAAAGAGAGGCAAGGTAGCCTTCAGCATGGATGCTTGTTTCACCATCTACTGGAATGAAATGATAATACACACCTTTACTAAAGAATTTGCCTTGTAGTGATTCTAAAATGAAAAAAATCAAAGACTTCTTCTCAAAGGAAGTCCTCTCTTTTAAACTAATAGCCCGATCTAAATACTCTCATTCACTGAAGTACAGAGGAAGAATCAAGGATACCAAGAAAGTTCAGATTCTATCTCTGATACCTTACTATTTGTGTGACCTTAGATAAATCATTTCACCTCCTGGTTCTCATTTCCTAGCTTTCTTAAATGTAAAATGAGAGGGTTGGACCTAACTGGATGACTCTTGGGATCTTCTACATCTAGATCTAAAATGCTAAGTTTTATACATATAAACATTTGTTTGAATGGATAATATAAATGTAAAGATACTTAGTGAATTAAATAGAATAGGACTAACCTTACTTAGAACATGTAAATATAAAATGCCTCATCTCATCTGACCATACTATTTTCAGACCAAATTCTTCTATTATTCTCCCAAATAAATGAAAGATAAGCACACTCATATTTTCCTAGTTTGGCAACAGGATTTGTCTGTGTCTGTTTTGCCTTGAGGATAATCTTAATGAAATACTAATAGACCTGAGTTGGAGCTAAAACCAGAAAGGCAATCAATAGTCACCTCAGTGACTACCAGTTCACCATTCCTTATTGTATTCTAGCCATCAAACCAAACTCATCTATAAACTCATTATGGGCAAGAACAATGTTTTTATCTTTACCTAATAAGTGTCTAGAACATGGAGAAAAAATTGTATGGTAGAAAAAAATTAGCTTTGGACCGAACTTTACACAACAAAGACCTATGTTTGAATCCTGTCTCTAATATTTGCTGTGTGGTTTCCAGATAAGTCCCTTATCCTCTCTGGGCTTTGGTTTCTTCATGCTTTTGTTTTCCCTCAGGCATAAGATTTTCCTGCTGGAAATATGCAGAACTCCCACCTTAGCCAGTCTCCCATCAGCCAAGACAGGACAAAGAGGCTGACGCTGGCCACCCCCACTGCCACATTTTATATTCCAGTGGACACACAGAGGTATGATATCACTGATGTGGACAATCCCTCCAACCACAGAAATTCCAACTTGGCCATTCCATCTCATCCTGTGCAACTCCTGTCCATGACTTCCTCTAAATCCTCTATAGGACAGTCACTGAGGATCTTCTTTAATTCTCTTGACATTATGTATCATCTCTATATTTTTGAATAGATACCAAAGGAATACATGAGTGAGTCATCTGTCATATCATGTTTTTGCTCATGATTAGCCCCACCTTTGCTTCTGGTCATCTATTTTTCTAATAACATTCTATATGCCACTTTTCCTATAGAATTATAGAAGAGAGAGTATTACCACCTTCTAATACCCACTCTGAATTCTTCCACTGCCTGTTGGGTGATTTGTAACCTGAATCCTTTGGAGACTATGGAATTTCATGAGTTGAAATGATGGAAGTTCATGAATTTTTGTGAGTCTCTAAAAGAGTATTGATGCTAAAAAATGGGCCTTTATTTAAGAGACGAGGCCTCTAGCTGGCCCAGCGTATTCAGACTGGAGTCAGAAAGACTTAAGTTCAAATATAGCCTAAGATACTTAGTAGCTATGTGAGCTTGGGCAAGTAATTTCAATATCTGTCTGCCTCAGTTTCCTCATCTGTAAAAAATGTTAACAATAGTGCCTATTTTGAAGGATTGTTGTGAGGATCAAATGAAATAATATTTTAAGTGCTTTGCAAATCTTATCAAGTATTATTAAAATTTGTAGTCACTAAAATAATTGCCTACTTATATTTTTCTTACCTTACACTACCCAATATTTCCAGATTTTCTCCCATCCTTGCAAGTACTAACCAGGCCTGACCCTGCTTAGCTCCCAAGATCAGATGAGACTGAGTACATTCAGGGTGGTAGAGCCAAGATACCCTAATTATTCTTAACACATTTCAGTTAACATGATAAGATAAACGACTTATTTTCCATACATCTCCTTCTATCTGAAGGCTACCATTTCACATCTTTTATTCTGACTTGGGATTTTTTATTTGACTTGGGCTCTCTGCTCCAAGAAATGAAAAAAATGTTGATGTTTGAACCCCCAAAATAACTAACAAAATCCTAGAAGGGCTAGTCCTGGGATCACTGCCATCTATTCTGTGTATTCCTGACCTTTTGGAGGTCACTGAGGTTTTTTCCTATGTTATACAGGCTGTCCATCTAAAACTCCTCTCACTGTCTGGCATCACTGCTTGATGATCAGGGTCTGACCAACTTGTAAACAGGCACTCTGCCATCAGACAGATGGGAACAAGCGTAGGCAGGCCAGAGACCATATATGAGTAAGAAATATGTTTACTGAGGACCGTATTCCCAGCTGGGAGCATCAAGGCAGCTGTCAGAGCTGACCTCAAGCTCATGAGCCAACAGTGAAAGAGATGTGATAGCTAACATTGCTAGGTCAAGTAAAAACTATGATAATACAAGGAACAGGGAAAAGTTTTCATGAATCAAAAATGCTATTTCTCTTACTTACACCAAGGTAGCCCAAGTCTCAGAAGTAATATGTACAGTCAACTCATTCCCCCACTGTTAATTTTTTAAAAATTTAACTCTTCTCTTTAAGTCTCCATTGATATATTGGGGGTAAAACTATACAAATTACACCATGTAACATAATACAAGTGATATTAAGTAGAAGATTTAATAACAAGATCATCAGATTGAAGCTAGAAACCTAGATGAATCATTATATCCCAGCCACTCGTTTTATGAAGAACCCAAGACTCCAGGCAATTTTATTTTCCATTGGATTCCCAATGACTCCAAAGAATAACTTCTAAACACATTTATGAAGTTTCAAAACAGCAAAGCAGATGAAAAGGAAAAATTATCTTACTTTCTCCAGAAAATGTATTGGTTGGTGCCCTCAAGGCAGCATCTCTTCCTATATGGCCATTTCATTTATTTCCACTCACTACTCATCCTTCTCTCTATCCTCCCTAGGGAAAGAGTCAGTAGCCAACCCCACCATCATTCTCATGAAATCTGGGGGATGAATCTCAGATTTAGTTAGGGTTTGTGGCATGGTTTGATATCACCATTACCATGGTAAAGCGTTCAAGCTTTCTACATTTCCTTGGCAATGAAATTGGCTGAAGAATCTGCCATCTGTCATGGCATTTAGAAGATAAAAATGGAATCATAAACAGTGCCAGCTTTAAAAAAAAAGAGTAGAGCCTGCATGTCAAAATGGAGGACATTAGCATGTTCTTTTAGCGCCCGGCTGCCAGCATCTGCAGTCAGGTTGCTAATCACTCGGTGTCATCTGTCCCAGTGCATGCTGCCAAATCTTTCTTCCAGGCCAGCAGCACCAAACAATACAGGAGAAATTTATGATTCAAAAAAATATTTTTGCAGAAGGCAAAATCTGATCATTAAATTCCCCCATTTAATTAATGTTGCCATTTCTTACACTAAAAAGGAGAAAAGGAAAAAAATCCTAAAGTCTCTGCCACAGAATTTATCTCCTCTACCCATCCGAATTCCTTGCCAAATCCTAACAGCAAACAGCATAAATTTGGGTGATTAGACTAGTTGCATATATTTAATTTTTAAAAAGCATCACCATCATACTTTCATTAAAACAGGCTTTTCAGCTTTGGTTTAGTGCCACTTGACAAACAGCATGGTGGCACACTATTGGATTTGTGAGACAACAAGATTAAAAATATGGGTCTTGG
Source organism: Gracilinanus agilis (assembly GCF_016433145.1). Lineage (NCBI taxonomy): Eukaryota > Metazoa > Chordata > Mammalia > Didelphimorphia > Didelphidae > Gracilinanus > Gracilinanus agilis. The sequence continues at coordinate 114,249,290 of NC_058130.1, read as the reverse complement.
GCAGATGCTAGACTCTTCCATTATAAATATGTAAGGTTATCAACCAAACATCAAAATGAAACATAGAAGATGTCCCTTCAAATGATCCCATTTTAATTCTCTCTTCCCAACTTTTTTTAAATAACTTCTATTAGTGCCTCTGGTTATAGGTAGCTGCTACATCCTCAGCAAAAATGATGGGAGAAGAGTTGAGAAACTGAGAGAGGATGAACAGAAAGCTATTTGCTCTGAAGTATGCTCTTCCTAAAAACACTGATTTTAATTTTTAGAGTTCGTCCTTAGAGAACTATCTGGTTCAGTCTTCTTATTTTAAAGATGAGACACCTGAGTGATTTATGAGAAGTTACTTGCACAAGGTCACACAAGTTTGGAATCTAGCCCTCCTGACTCCAAGGTTCCCTAACGACAAACCTTAAAACTCATACGGCTATTGAATCGGTCATGGAAGTAACTTTTCAACCTGAAAAGTTCATCAGTAACCTTTAGGTTTTCTAGATGTTTTTCATCTTAACTATAAAGAAAACTAACTCTTCTTTCCCCTACATCTTTTCCTCACTCCCTGCTCCATCAACTCTTTAAACTCCCAACCTGTCTTATGCCCAAACCTTGACATACACAAATATATCATTTTTGTCACTGAAGAATTGAACCTATATATAATTTCATCTTTATTTTATTTACCCCAAGGCCAAAATGTGTAGGATTATGGGATTTAGTACTGAAAGGGATCTTATAAATCATTAAATTCAGTTTGATCAAAAATGAAATTGAGATCTTTTTAAATCTGTCTCTCCTCTCCTTCTTCCAGAGAACCATTCCTTTTAATCCAGAATTAATAAAAAAGGGAGGAAAAGTTTAGCAAAAATCACAGTATAATGAAAAAGTCTGACATCATATGCCCACCTTGACAAACCTTTTAGAGATCACTTTCCCAATCTGCACCTACGAGCTGCCTGTGAGTGCCCTGTATTACCCCCAAAGAGTGGAGGAAGGAAATGCTTGTATTGGTCTGCTGGACAGAAGGGTGAGGCATGCAAAAGTGCCATCGGGCACAGTGGAGAGGGGGAACGGAGCAGCCACCTTCCAGCATGCCAGGGCACGCATGCCATGCCTTCGCCAACACAGTGTCATGTTCCATAAGCATCAACCCTTTTCATTTTATAGAAGAAGAAACTGAGCTATAAATGGCAAAAGTGACTAGCCAAGGTCATAAGTGGTAAAATCAGAATTGGAACCCAGTCCTTTGACATCAAATCTTATGCTCTTTCCAATGCACAATGCTATCTCCTTTGGTAAAGTTATTTGAGATATTTATGGTTAGGCATTATATCCATCTTCTCCTACATCCCTGTGACTTAGGAAAAGAGCAAAATATTTATTACTCTGGCCAACTCCTACCGTTTCAAAGCATCATCAAAGCTCATTTCATAGTATCCTTAACAGACAGACCAAATGTAAAAATAGAAAATTACCAGTAAAATTTTGTTGTCACAGCAGTCAGAAAAAGGCAGATTTGAGATTCAAAGGTGAGGATAAGCACAGACAGATCCCATGTCTGATTGCTCCCCTCTAGAGGCAAGGAAGTAAATTCAGAACCACAAATAGTACAAAAGTAGTAGGTACCATAGGATCATGACTTTAGTGCTGAAAGAGACCTCAAAGGTTTTGGAATCTAAATTCCTCCTTTTATAATTAAGGAAACTGAGACCCAGTGAGTTTAAGCGATTTGCTTAGGATCATTCAATTAGTGTCTGAGGCAAGATTTCCTGTAACAATTCCAGAGCTTTATCCATTATACTTCACTGCCTCTAGGACCTTATCCTAAAGCACCAATATTGAGTTGGAGAGGAACATTTTATACTTTCTCCCCAGAAGGAATTGTCTCTAAATCTTGGCTCACAACCCAGAGTCTTAGTTCTAGCTCCTGGCACTGTAGTACATCTCTTAGCAATGTCACTCTGCCTCTCTACCCCCATAGATGTAAAGGTAGGTTAATGGTCTTCTCTCCCATAGGTATTGCATTGATAATCTGTCTGTCCCTCTACCTCTACTTCTGCTCTTTTCCTATACCACCCCCCATCCCATCTCTAGTCTAGACTTCTAGTTTCTGGTGCTTGTCCTGTTTCTCCATTAAATTTCTTGTTCTAGTTCTCCATTAAAGACTTCTTCCAAAGTCTTGTTATGGTGAGAAGTTTATACAGAAATTAAAAGTTCAAAGGGATCTCCGAAGCTACCTAATCCAAACCAAAGAAGAAGAAGAATTCCTATTCAAAAAGCCCAGAAAATACTCCCTCTGCCCTAGTTTGAAGACCTCTTTGTGATGAGGAACTCACTCAAGTTTATTCAGGTAGAGGGGTCTTTGTTAGAAGTGTTTTCTTAGCTTAAACTTAAATCTTCCTTTTTGCAACTTCTACCCTATTTCAAAGATACATATTTCATAGTTATGCCTTCTGTGGCCAAGAAGACCTAATCCAATGCTTCTTCCTCATGAGAGGCCTTTGAATGTCTGAAGACAGATCATGATTCTGCCTTTGCTATTTACTAGCTGTGTAACTGCAAACAAGTCATGTCAGCACCGATTCTCATCTCTAAAAAAGGGCAAAGTATAATAAACAGAATGAATACTGGATTTGGAGCCAGAGGTGTTAGGTTCAAAATGCAGATCTGCCACTTATTAATTGTTTGACCATGGACAAATCACTTTCCGTCACAGCCTCCATTGTGCAAACTCTAAGATGAAGAAAACAGTATGTTTACCATCTGCCACAAGGGTCGCTATGAGAGAGGTGAAAATAACCTGTCAACTTTTAAATGCTATGTGAACTTGACTGTTGTTGTTATTAACCTTCAGCCCCCAATTGGCTGGCCACTTTTGACAACAGAGTAAAACCAAATGATTGCAAACTTGATCCATTCAGAATTGGTGATCATTCAGACATTTTGGCCTGAACTTCATTCTTGCTTAGCAAACTATTTCTTGTGGTTCAATCATTATTCAGTTGTGTCCAGTTTCTGTGACCCCATTTGGAGTTTTCTTGACAAAGATCCTGGAAGGATTTTCTTTTTCCTTCTCCAACTCATTTTACAGATAAGGAAACTGAGGCAAACAGGGTGGTGAAGTGACTTACCCAGGATCTTCCAGCTTAGGATGTACCTGAGGCCAGATTTGAACTCAGGAAGATGAGTCTTCCTGACTCTAAGTCTGGCACTCTATCCACTGTGCCACCTAGCTTGGCATTTCTTAGGAGACTACAATTTAATAGTGTAAACCTGCTTATAGAGAGAGTGCTTAAACTACTTCAGAAATAAACTATTTTCCAGCATCTCAGAACTTCCATTTTTATATAAACAATCTGCTAACTATAGATCATTTTCTCTATTAATTACAGCAAGGCTCCTATAGATGCCTACCAGGCAATTCTTTTGTTAGTATAGCTTAAACAATTACACCAACTTAAAAGCAATAAAGTTAGCTTTAAAATATTCTACTCCCCATGACCCCAATTAATTGCTTGAAACCACAGGATCACAGCATCCTAGGTTTTAAAAGTTGAAAAAATGCCTTCGAGATCATCTAGTTTAAATTCCTCATTTTACAGATGAGGAAACCGAGGCCCAAAAAGGTTCCATGATTTACACCAAGTCACACCAGGTAGCAAGTAGCTGGGGGAATTCATTAAGGTTTTATGGTATAGGCAATAACTATTTTTCAAGGCTTTGAACTTTCCACCATTCTTATAATTTAACGCTGTCTAATTAACACCTTTGCTTCACTTTTCAACATGGGCAATGACCCAGAGAGGCAGCAGGAGGGGGTGGCTCTACCAGCTGGTGTTCAAAAGAAAAAAGAGAAGCCCTAAAGCTGAGGATACATTCAATCAGCTTAGAAACATCACCCACCATCACCAACAAAGGAGTGGGGGTACCCCTCTCTCTCCATCTTGGGCAGGCCCCTCAGGCTATACTTTTGTGATTTCTTTTCCTTTTCAAGGCTACCTTCAGTGCTGGAGTGGGGGTGGTGATGGAGGTGCAGGGTTAGATGGATCAAAAGACAAGAATACAAACAGAGGAAACAAATTCAAGAGATTGATCTTTGAAATTTTGAATGATGCCTTCAAATGCTTAGATGCTACAGCACTTCTGTTTTTTAACAAGCCAGAGCAATCCAATGCTTTTATCTCTGCTTGTTAGGTGGAAATCTATCATGAGAAAAAAAAAAGCACCACTTCAAGATGCCTTTTTCAAAAAATGCCATTTTGATTGCCCAAATCATCCCCACCCTAAAGCCCTTTTGTATTCTCAAGTATCAAGCAAAATTACTGTTAAATATTTCATGAAATCATGTTATAACTTAGCACTAATATGTCCTAATGATTCTATATGACTGGGATTCATGCAATGCCACAATGTCAGAAGAATCAGAATTGAAGATGACCCAAAGGCGAACAGAATGGCATCTTGGGAGGTGGGAGTGAGGAGGGAGAGGCTTTATAAATGGGATGCAAAATATCAGAAAAAGTGTAAATTACATCATCAAGGGCACAACTAGAGTCATGTGAGAGATAACAGATGGACTATCCATGTGCTTCATTAGTAGCCACAAATTTTTCAAAATCAAAATGAAATAAAGTAGGGCCTCCAGCATACTGTGTAGATCCTCTCTGGATAATTTACAGAAAGACCAGCACAACAATTGTACAAGAGGAGAAGATCATAGCATCTTGGATCTACAGTTATCTGAGACCTCAGAGGCCATCTTATTCAAATCTCTCTCTCTCTCTCTCTCTCTCTCTCTCTTTCTCTCTTTCTCTTTTAAACAGATAGGGAACTAAGGTTGAAGGAAGTCAAATGGCTTATCCAAGGTTACACAGACAAGCTTGAAATGGAAGACGTGAGCCCCAGTTCTCTGACTCCAGTGTCTGTTCTTGCCCTACATCATGCTGTGGACAGGGGTTTTGATCAGCATAAATGGAAGGAATCCACCCACCCAAGTCATCAGACAAGACCATTGATTCCTCCTAGCTGGAAGCATCCAAGCAACAGTCAACTTTAAGCTCATATGCCTACTGCGAAAGAGATATGATTACTAACATCCCACCAGGTAAGGTATTAAAAACTCTGGTTATTTAAGTAACAATAAAAAGTTTCCATGAATAGAGAATTCCATATCCCATGTTCACATGGAGGTAGGTCAAGTGTCAGAAATAAGGTCTATCAGGCAACCCATTCCCCCAGGTTAATTAAAACACGCACACAAAAAAACTTCTTCACTTTAAATTTTATATAAATTCTTTGGGGAAATCTTTTTTTTTAATTCTTCTATTTTATTTATTTAGATTTTTAAATTTGAATATTTTCCCATAGTTACATGTTTCACGTTCTTTCCCTCTCCCTCTAACTCCCCTTAGCTGATGCACAATTCCACTCTTTGGGGAAATATGTTCAAATTCATCTCAGCAAGAGGAGTAAGCAAAAAATAATGTTAAGCAAAAAATAAAAAATAATAATAATTTTTGGTTATAAAACTGGAGCTAGAACCCTAGAGAAGGGGTGTCTAAACTAAACCCTTTTATTTTATGAATGAGTATTCCAAGGCCCTAGTGAGTTCACTTCACAAAGATTTTCCCATTACCAACAGAACATCTAAACACACTTAGGATGTTTCAAAACAATAAAGTCTGTGATAAAAAATGATGTCCTTTTTCCAGGAAATGTCACCCTCCCAGTCCTCCAACTTCTTCACTGACTATTACTTCTTGGTTTTATTTTATTTTTTTGTTCTTGTTTCATCTTCCTCCTATGCCAAGTGTAAGTGTCCTAGTCCTTCTCATCTACCTCTATACCTTCTCCCTTATTTGTTTCATCTACTTTTTTTGGAGTTCAAATTATCACCTCCAGGCAGAATATTTTCTAATATTCATGCCCAAATATAATCTTTTTCCTCCCCTTAATTCATTTCAAATCTCTACCTGAATGTCCCACAAGTACCTGAAAATTAGCGTGGTCAACATCATCCTTTCTCCTGACTTCCACCCTTTCTCCAAATTTCACAATTCCCATTTTCAATATCACAATCCTCCTAGTTAACAAAGATCAAAACCTCATCTTTGCCTCTGCCCTCTGTATCATCCCCTATATCTAATCGATGTGGAAGTCTTATAAATTTCCATATCTTTTGCATCCATCTCCTTTTCTCTATTCATTGAAACAATCCTATTTTAGACCCCTCTTGTCTTCACCCGTCTTTGGATTACCATAATAGCCTCATAACTAACCTTTTGTCTGCTGTCTCCCCTCTTACCAAGTGTCCTAATGGAATGCAAGCTCCATAAGGGCAAGAAAGTTATTATTTAGGGAAGAACACAAAAACATTTGTGTGTCTCTAGTTCATAAAATTGACAGGTAGGTGGTACAGTGGATAGCGTGTCAGAACTGAAGTCCAGAAGACTCATCTTCTCGAGTTCGAATCTGGCCTCAGACACTTATTAGCTGTTTAAGCTTGAAAAAGTCACTTAACCCTATTTGCTGCAATTTCCTCATCTGTAAAATGAGCTGGAAATGTCAAACTATTCCAGCATCTTTGCCAAGAAAACCCCAAATGGGGTCACAAAGAGACTGAAACAACTGAACAACAACAAATGTTCATAAAAACAGTGCCTTTCACCTGATGGAGACATAAGGAATATTGGTCAAATTAAATTGAAAATAAAGTAGTATAAGTAGTATGTACATTCAGTGAGGACACAGGAGACTTGGATTCTAATGTTGGCTAGTAATAGCTATTTCTTTGACCTTGGGCAAGTCATTTTTTTTTCTATGGGTCTCAGTTGCTTCATCTATAATAGGAGGATTGGCATTAGATATAAGAAGTCAGCCAGATAGCATGATGTAATTAAAAGAAGGCTGGATCTGAAGTCAAAAGACTGAGGTTCAAAACTCTGACACTTACTACTAATGTGGACTTGAGACCCAACTCTGGGTCTCACTTTCCTAATCCATAAAATTACCAGGTCAGATAAAATGCCCTCTAATCTTTTATCCTTACAATGGAAACATTCTGTGACTCATAATTTCACCATCTTAAATGTCTTACATTTTGTAATAGTTATTGCCTAATTTAACTTGTGTTAATTTTAATAGCAAACATCTCAATCAAGTAAGTACCTTTTATGTGCCAGACACTACACTATGCACTGGAGATAAAAGAGAAACAAAAGACAGTCCTTTTCCTCGAAGAATTTACAATCTAATGGCCTATTATAATATAAAATTTAAGGTTTTTTAAGGCACTTTGAGGTTTGCCAGGCACTTTATTTAAGATGCTTTGTTGGGCGTGCCAATGACCTGACCTGTTTAATGTCAGTTAGTTGGTCAGGAACATAAAGTCCTGAACCTTTGCCCTAGAGCATTACAGGATTTCCTTGAATGTTTTGTGCCCACAAGGATGGAAAAAAAATAATAGAGACTGTCTATACTCAGTCCTTACAAATAAATTTATTTTCCTCAAATAGAAAAAAAGTACTTTCAAAGAAGAAAAGAAGACATAGAATAGGGCAAAATGATGTTTAATTACAAACTCTGCTAGTGACTTTTATGTCTTCCTATATCTAGTCACACTGCGGCTTGCAATGGTAAGTATGCAGCCCCTCCATTCCCCCTACCAAATGACATATAACTTGTTCCCAAGCTGCCACCATGTTGATAGCAAGTCCATGATCTATAGCACAAGTAAATAGTTCTTATTAACAGGAAGGAAGGAGGGTGGGGAAGGCAAGACAAAGAAAAGAAAGGAAAGGAAGAAGGGACTTATAAAGCATCTACTTCATGCCAAGCATAGTGCAAGACATTTTACAAATATTATCTCATTTGATCCTCACAACCACTCTTGATGGGTAGATGCTATTATTATCTTTATCTACGTATGGTTGCCTCAACTGTGAGGCAGAAAAAGTTTAAGTGATTCATTCAGAGTTATACACCTAGACTCCAAGACTGGATATGAACTCACATCTTCCTGATTCAAGACCCAGTATTTTCTCTACTGTGCCACCAACTGCTTTCAGCTAGCTGCTTCTATTCCTAGTTGCATGGTTACTTCTGAGAAAGGACCTTAAAAATATTTTTTCCTTCTTCTTTTCTCATTTGAAGGAATAGTTATTTAGTGACTTCAATGGAACTCACCTGAACATGTCACTGGGACCAGCTGCCTTGCTCTTGTGTACATAACAGACTGTCTGACCTGCAATATCCATCTGATTGAAGCTTGTGATGGGGACTCCAGGATAGCTGATGTATTCCATTTGGCCATATTGAGGTGGAGAGGTGATTACAAAAAGAAGCTCTTCTGGCTTATCCGTTCCATCAGTAGCTAAGAGGGTAGATGTGGTCAAGAAACCTTTGCCCCCTTTAGACACTACCAATGGTCTGGTCAAGACCGCAATATCACCTGCAGTGTAGAAGAGATTCTAGTTAAGAACTTTAAAACTCCCCAACATGGGGTTTGTGATTATATATTATTATATACATATTATTAAAGCACATTTATATATGTTACATGTTTCTCAAAATAACTGTAAGAGTTATTATTATTCTCCATTTTAGAGATAAGGAAATGAAATTCAAGTTTAAATGACTATCCCAGTATCATATAGCAAATAAGTATTTGAAGTGGAATTTGAACCCATCTTCCTGATTTCAAGGCCAGTATTCTATGCACTACAATGACAAACAGACAACATGAACTGGAAATCTTAATATAAGGAGAGAAATTTAGCCCCATAAGTATCACTGAGACTTAGTAGGATGGGACTCATGTCTATAATACAACTCTGGAAGGGTATACTTGGTTCAAAAGGAACAGGATAAGTAAAAATCATTCAGGACATATTCAAGAAACAAGGGAAGCATGATGGAAAGCATTTGAATATCTATCAATGGAGGCAAAAGAGGGACACTATTGTTTTTAGATTATAATAAAAGCCATTTGGACTGAATAACTAGATGCCAGAATCAGAATCCAAAAAGATTTCAACAGGCTAGAATGTTAGATAAAATTTAGTAGACCTAAGTGAAGAATTTTACATTTGGGTTAAAAAAAAAAAAGATGGTCAAGGATGACTATTTAATAATTCATCCAGAAAATTAGGGTTTTAATGGACTGAATGCTCAGTAAGAGGGGGAAAAAGCAAATACGATATTAGACTGCTTTAAGATAGGAGTGTCCAAAATTTGGGAGGCAATAGCTCCACTTCCACACTGGGAATATTGTTTATAGTTTTGGATGCTGCATGGCATAAAGGATATTGATTATCCAAAGAACATCCAAAAGAGGGCAGCCAAGAAGTGAAGGGCATCAGGATCTTATAATGTGAACTGTCTTTGCAATCTTTTTAATAGTACAGTTGAAAATGCTGTTTGTCAATCACTTGATTCATACATGCATTCATTCAATAAACATTTATTAAATGTTTGCTGTGTAGAAAACTAGGTTCCATGGTAACCACAAAGTTCAGGCAAGATACAAACTCTTTTCTCTTGGAGTTTACAATCTAGTAAGGGGTGGGGAGCATAGAGTACAGGTAAACTAATAGACTTTGTACAATGGTAAATTCTTGAACAATTTGACTTGCAGGAAGAAAATTTGCTTTTATGTTGATTTAATATCCTCCCTGCCCCCCCCCCAAACAAAAGCTATTCAACTCAACCCATCTCCCTTTGTCTTTTAGGTCTTTCAGGAAATTGAAATCCAATTTGGCACTAAACTATGGTCACCTGCTCTTCTTACGTATCTAATAAAATCAAACTCTTGCTTTTGGAATCTAAAGAGGGTATCTCTCTTATTTAATAATATTTTGCCCACTTAATTTAACTTTTATCCACCTCATTCCTTTTGAAAGTCATTGGGATAAAAAGTTCAAATAAATCAGGGAATAACTGAGTTTATTAAAGTTCATAGTTGCAGAATTCAAAGCCAGATCATGGGATTCAGAGCCAAAAGGGAATTTAGGAGTTTCTCTAATTTAATTCACTTACAGTATAGTTAGGAAACTGGGGTCCAAAGAGCACTTAGATTCTAGAAAACTCCAAAAAAAGGCTAGGAGTATAAATTATGTGAATTGCTAGTTTCATTATAGCAAAGTAGTTAAATTATTCAAAATGGAGTACAAAATGTTCTTGTCTAACTACACATTTCAGATAAAACGAGTATAAATCAGAACCTTTAAGGTTCCATTATTTGGGTGTCCCATTTACAGTAACCATTTCTAAAATTATTACATTGGCTTGCCTGATTGATATTAATATGTTTTGTAGTGTTTTTTTTTAAAAAGCAAATTTTAGTATGTTTTCCCCATTGTCAGATTTATTTTCTTGATCACTATTAGCTAATGGATTTACAGCAATGAGCCATTTATCTGACACTGCCAGGAAGTAAAGCTATTCTAATCAAATGCATTTTCCAGATAATGGAATCTTATTCCATTAAATTTTAAACTATTTTAATGAAAACATTTTCTAAAATAGATCACAAATATCCCTGCTTTTTGAAACAGTGAATATGGTAGAAACTTTTTTTGATGACTAGGCTCATCATTATGATCACTGATCATTATGGAATGGTATAGCTCTAGATCTACTGAGGTATTTTGGGACTGTGTGATTCTAAGATTACGTGGGATTATTGAGTTCTTATAGCTGCTTTTCTGTGTTTTTTTTATGATAAAACTCTCAGATGCACACCCCCCCCCGTCTCTAGCAACCTCCTTTCTTTCTCCTAGTTTGTAGTTTATTATCTTTAGTGAACTGTAGAACATATATCCTAGTTTTCCAACAGTCAAAAGATAAGCACTTATTGATAGAGCAGAAACCTAAGAATACCATTTGTATTTGTGCGTCAGTTGACATGCTTGGTTCCTCTAATTTAAGCATCTAGTATGTGCCGGATGTTATGATGGGTACTAAGCATACAAAGACAAAAATGAAACAGGCTCTGACCTCAAGAAACTTATTTAAATTGTTCATAAAATATTAACCAAGACGGCCTGATAAGCTCCCTTTTGAGTATAGTGAATATACTTCTTTGAAGTGTAAATATTACATGATATCCTTTTTGGCCATGCAAGTTTGTCTGCTCCCTTCCTGGTTTTAGTTTGCATTCTGGAAAGTTGAGGTTGCCAGTTATGTCAATCAATAATTATTTATTAAGTTCCTACTATGTGCCAAGTGCTGAAGGTACAAATTTAATATAAAAAGAAGAAATCTCTATTTTCATTGAGTTGTAATTCACTGGGGGAGGCAGCATATTTGAAATATATAATAATGACAAAAGTGCAAACAGAATAAAAATATAGAGAGGAAATTTTAAAAACTATGGGGTAGTTAATTAAAAAGTGGTTAGAGACGAAGGGCACTAGGGTAACAGGAAAATCTCTGCGTATTGAAAGTGGTATTTGAGTTGCTTCTAGAAAAAAGAAACAAATTTTGTGACCTGGAAGTGGGGAGAAAACACATTTAGAATGGCTACAAGGCACATAGACTATAGATGAAATTCTGTGGGTAAGGAATTAATGCAAACTGAGGCTAGAAAGAAAGAAGAGTTCCAGGGTGAGACAGGCAAAAGTTTATAGGCCGAATGGATCAATGAGAGTTTATAGAGTAAAAGAGTGACATGGTTCAATTTGAGATTTAAGGAATATCACTTTAGTAGCTAAATGGAAGATAAATTGGATTAAGGAAAGACTAGCCTAGGAGACCAATTAGGAGGCCTTTGTAAAAGTCTGGATAAGAATTAAGGAAGGACTGAATTAAGGTGTTTGGCTTATGGCTTATTGGCTATGTGAATAAAGAGAAGAGGGTCAGATGTGAGAGGTGTTGAAGAGGAAATGGCAAAATTTGACAAAAGGTTGCTATAAGAAGTGAGGGAAAGCAAAGAGTTGAGGATAATCCCATTGTTATGAACCTGGAAGGATAAATGGAAGCAAAGAATCAGGTAAAAATGGCCACCAATTATGCTATTTCCCAGTAACAAAACTTAAGTTGGTTATTTATTTTTACCCTTTTCGACATCCTTGATGTTGATATGACAATCCAGCGTAGGTGACCTGTTGTCTCCATCCCAGAGGTGAAATGTGAAGCTATCTCGGTTCTGGGAGCCTTTTGCACCGGTATGGATGTATCTCATGAAATTCTGATCCACTTCTTCTTGAGTACATTTCATGCCAGGTTGAAGAGATACCCAATTCCTCCCTATCTGGAAGGCATAGAAGTCAGATACATGCTGTAGAATGGGTGACTCCTTCTCTTCCAGTCTTGGGATGATTTTTCCTCTACTCAAAAAACCACTTTCACTTTAAGTAAAAGAATCCCACAGACCACTTCTCTTTCTCATCAGACCTATCCCCCTTTACCTTTCCAGTATTCTCATACTTTACTCCTCCCTACCATATATTCTTTAACCCAGTGGTACTGGCCTCCTTGCTGACAGCTGAACAAGATACTCTTTATCTTGACTCTGGACATTTTCTGTGGCTGTCCCCCATTCCTAGAATATTATCCCTCCTAATCTCTGCCTATTAGCTTCTCTGGTTTCTTTCTTTTAAGTCTAAAGAAAAACCCCACCTTCTACAGAAAACCTTCCCCAATTCCTCTTAATTCTGATGTCTTTCTTTTATGTTAGGCAAAGAAAATTAGGTGATGGTCTTGGGAAGCTGATATTCTGAGATGGAATAGAAAAAATCTGATGATACATTTTTTAAAACTCTCAAGCCCTCAGGAATATAATAAACTCTTGTGAGGCATCTAGGTTACATAGTGAATAGAATAAAGAAGCTCGAATCAGAAAGATACTAGTTCAAATCCAGCCTCAGATTTTTTACTAGCTGTGTAACCCTGGATAAATTACTTAATTTCTCTCTGCCTCAATTTCCTCATCTGTAAAACAGGAATAATAATTACAGCTACCTCCAAGGATTGTTGTGAGGATCAAATGAGACAATAATTGTAAAGTGCTTAGTATAGCTCTTGGCACATAATAAATGTTATATAAATGTTACCTTTTATTTTTTATTATTATGGAAGATTGTGGATTTTTAAATCTCTGATTTTCAGTGGGGGTAGGACAGGGTCTCTGAGGCTCCAGCTATGGGGGTGGAGGGTCAGATTTTCAATTCAAGACTACTAGATTCCACCAGGAGATGTAGCCACTAAATATCTTTACATACCTCCAGCTCAGGGGTATAGAGTTGTTTGGCCCTAGATCTAGTCCTTATACCCACAGAAAAGTGTAACCTGCAGTTCCTGGGGATAGTAGAGAAAAAACATTGGCTCTTTTGTTTTGATAAATTATTGTGTCTGGGAAAAATGTTGAATTAATGCTGAATTAAATTTGTTCCACTTGGTGTGAATTTCTGAAACAATGAATGATCTCCTTTTGCATATTTCCATTTCACTTGATGCAGAATTCCATAGGTGAACAGTTCCTGGCAAAGATTTTTTCTCTAATATATTGCCATTTTCCATGCTTCTTCCCTACCCACCTCTTTCTATTTTCTCTTCCTTTTAGAGTTACAAAATTCATTTTTTGGTAGTTGTGCTCAAGAAAAACTTATAGACTGGCATGTTTTATCTGTTGTTCTTTATCGGATCAGTGTGGCTACTTTTTTCACATGATGACCTCTCCTAAATGTGTTTCCCTTCCCTTCCAAGATACTTATTTCCCTTTATATTTAACACCTGAAGATGCATTTTTGTAGTGCTTTAAAGTCTATAAAGTGCTTCACAATTATTATTTCATCTGGTCCTCACATCAACCGTGGAAGATAGGTGCTTTTATTATCCCCATTTTATAGATGAGGAAAATAAGGCATAAAGAGATTAAGCAAGTTACCTAGGGTCACATAGCAAATAAGCTGGATTTTGTTTGATAAATTTTTGTATCTGGAAAAAAAAATGTTGAATCAAATCTTCCTGAATCTAGGCACATTGCTCCATACACTGCACCACTTAGTTGCCTTTCATTTGATATCTGATCCATGACCTGGACATGGAACATCTAATAGATCCATGTCATGTGGGAACCCAGAAATAAGCAAAATACAAGGGGGGGTCATAATTAAGGTGAGGCAAGTAGAGACATGAGGGGAGGCAGGCAGGTAAGGAACCCAAAAACACTATGGATGATCTGGCATACAATGTTTCAGAATGAATTCCATGGGACCCAAGAGATAGAGAGGAGGAGGTCCTATAAGATCCCTGGGAAAGAAAGCTAGAGGATCTCAAATGAGCTAGACGGTAAATACTTCGGGTCATAGTAAAAACTTTAGAACCTCAAAATTTCCTGACCATTCCATTTCCTAAGAAAACTATATTTGTGAAGTTTTACTCTATTTCTGCTTTGTTATGCTTACAAACCAAATAAGGGCATTGTTGTAATGCATTTCAACACACTATTTTATCTTCATTTTGATACAATTTTGGTGCCTATCTCCCAAAATACCAACGAACTCCATTTAGAATGGAATCTGTCTAGATTCTATGAATGCATCTATCACAATATGAATATTTTAAAAGTCAAGCAACTATTTTTGGACTGCAAGGTGTTGGGAATTTTTATATCTACCATTCAAATAACTAGTTTGCTGCATTTTTTCCACTGAATGGACTTGTTATAAGAGCTAGTCAATTGGTAATTGTCATGTTGACTGACATAGATTAGGCAATTATAAGGTCTGCCATTCCATTTTCTGAAGTGAACCAATGAGGTATTATAACCTCAAAAAAGTGGATTCTTATCAAAGTTTGAGGAAGAATCTGAGATTTTTGACTCATGTGATTTTTTTCACCCTAAAAGTTCTCAAAATATATACAAGCAATTTAACAACCATAAGAAGTTAATTCATTGATTCATATAGGTAACTCCTTATGTAGAAACACTACAAGACAAGTCATTTACAACTTATGGTCTTAAAGAATGGCCTGGAGCACTGAGGGGACAATAACTTGTCCAGATTCACATCACTGGTATATTTTAGAAGTAGGATTTGAATCCATTTCTTCTTGACTCTAAGTGGCATTCTTTCAACTATCCTATCTTTCATTATGACTTAAGATCTACTAAGTTTAAGGAAGACACTTGTTATTTGCTTTTTGTATTTTTCTTTTAAAATTAAAAAGGTGACTCACCTTGAGCTGAAGCTGCCCATTTTCTGGGAGTCTTTCAAATAAATAGTAAATTTTCTCTCTGGGGGTGTCTTTATCCATAGCTGATAGAATAGCACTAGAAATAATATGCGTTTCACCCATATTCATTTCTATTTCAGCCCTCCTGTGAAAAGAAATGAACCCAGGTTTGGTTAAAGATAGAATATCTTTAGAATATGGCCCCCCTGGTAGTTTACTATCATTTTATCACAGATTATGCCCCTACATAGAGGAATTTTAACAGTATCTGAAGCTATAAAAATATTATGAGTTGGAAAAGAAGAATTTAAGGAATCATATCAATTACATGACCTCTAAGTTCCCTTCTTGGTGAAACCAAGAAGATCAATCAAAGGACAAGCCATGGTTGGGATAGATAAGAAGGTAACAGGCAAGAGTGAAGAGAAGAGGCTACTCTACTCTAATGCATCTGTTTTGTCTACTAAAAAGGATAATCTTTAGACTCATATGGCTTATCATCTAGATACACTCAGAACTGGACTAATGACGAGAGACAAAAAGTAGTCATCAAAAGATTGATGTTAATTTGGAAGACTGCTTGGAGGGGAATGTCCCCATAGATCTATCCTTGCTTCGATGCTATTTGACATTTTTATTAACGATTTGAATTAAGGTACAAATGGCATAAATTTTTAATTTATAGATGAAGATGGGGGGATAACAAAGATGTTTACATCGAGGTATGGCTTTTGAGAGAGAGAGAGTTTTGATATAGTGATACAGATGGCATTGGAAAGGAAGAGCTTGTTAAGGATAACATTAAAGAGAGGGATAAAAGGGCTCAAAGAGAACTGTGGTGGATGTCTTCAGTTAGGGAGAGAAAGAGAAGCAAGGATTAAGGAAATAAAGAAATGGCTTGAGAGGCAGGAGGGGGAAATTGGCCAAGAAAACTATAAGAGAAGAATGTAGTTAACAGCGTCAAAGACCACAGAAAGTCTAAAGAAGATGAAGAATTGAGAAAGGTTGTTAGATCTGAATGTCATTAGTAACACTGGAGATAGTAGTTTACTTACACATAGTAGGTAAGGAAAAACAAGCAGTGATTATAGATGATTTGTGAAAAGGAAAGATGAAAACCGTAAAACACTACAACAATGTAAGTTTATTATTCAAAGGGAATATAGGGTCAAGAGAAAGAATTTTTTTAAGACAAGGAAGACTGGCAAAGAGAATGGATCCAGGGAGAGAGGGGGAAGAAAGAGAAGGAGAAAGAAAGACAGAGACAGAGAGACATAATCACACAGAGACAGAGGGAAAGCTTGAAGTTGCAAGGAAAAGAAAGAATAATCAAGCCAAGACCTGGAAGAGATGAGAGATCAGATCAAAGATGTAGACGAAGAGTGACTATGCAGAAATGAGGATTTTTTTCCCAGTGAGAAGAGAAGCTATGAAGTAGAGAAACATCATATTGCTCTGTAATTCTGTAGGACCTTTTAAAGGTGATGAGATCATAAGAATGGAAGCATCTCCTCAAACCTCAAAGTCCTTTGTTTTTTCATACAGATTGCAGGGTCACAGAAACTCACTTTATATTCTTTCTTAATGATTATCAGGGTCCCTATTGGTAATGCCACCTCAGTAGAAGTGAATGAGAACATATTTTAGCAAGTATTATTTTTCATTCATCTCTTTCCCAAGTGGTCAGATCAAAGGCTGAAGTCAATGCCTGTGTATAGACAGACCAGCAGAGGGTGCACTGAGACCAGAATTGCTTTGCCAAGGGAGACCCCCATGATCTCAATGACTAGATATGACCTAAATTCACAGATGACTTGTTCCAATGTTTTTAAAGCCAGCTTGCATTCTACAGAAATAAGTTTAAAAACTGAAGAGTTTTTCATGATTAGACTTACTCTCATTAATATAGCAACAGATATTTTTGTCAACATATCTCATCCATATCAAACCATTTTGACTGGCACAACCAGTCTTGCTAACCTGCTGTGGGGTTATGGGAGAGAGTAGTCATAATGTCTGTGAAATAAAAGACATTGAAATAGATATTTTTTCAAATTTTCAATTTCAATGTTATGTAGTAGGCACTTAATAAATGATTGTGCAACAGTCATCAATTTCCACTGAATATTACAAAAGAACCTTGCATCACATTATATGGTAAGGAAAAGTAATGATTTCTTTCATATAAAGAGCTTGTGGCTTACTTGGTCAGCACTGGTTTCTCATCATTAACTGGCAGGATCTTTATTGAAATTGTTCTTAAGATTTTATGTTTGCCATCGGTCAACTGGATTGTAAAGTCATCAGCAAGGCTTTCAGAGTCATCATGTATATACATCAACTTCATTCCTAGAAAAAAATGAGAGAAAGTAAATCAAACTCCTTTTAAACCATCGCATGAGCTTAGTCTCCTCTATCTCAGAACTAGATATCAGCCTAGATATCAGCAGCAGTTCATTAATCCATCAGCACCAGCAGTGACTCCAAGATATACTCTTGATGTCTGTCTATTCAAAGAACTCAAGATAATTCACTTTCCACAGTCCAGCTTTGTTCAGTAGGATTTAAGTGAAACAAAACTTGTTTTGTCAATTAAAAGTATGGTTTTCTTGAGAGGTGGAGTTGAGATTATCACATTTCACTTTCTGAGTCTTAAAGTTGAAAGAGGAAATAGCATATGAAACATATATTCTCTGACTCAATGTGGACTGTTATAGATTTCAATGAGATACTAGATTCCGGGACTTAGTAAGAGTCAGGCACAGACTTTTGTGAAGGGAAGAAAGGATCAAAGAAGAGATGATCTTATTAGAAAAAGTTGAGGAGAATATTACTTAACTTATCAAATGAAAATGTGGGTAGTGGTTTTTCATTCTTTATCTTCTGAAAAAGAAATTTGGGGGCATTTTGGGGATGGTGGTGGTGGAAGCCACTTCCCCAAACCAAAAGAAGTATTGAGATAGTAATTAAATACCCCCAAATCTTAATGACAATCCTTCTCTTGAGTAGAATTATTATTCAAACAAATACAACTTTTCTTAAAGGTTTTCTCAAGCATTAACAGGATAAGAAATGGTAAGCCAGGAAAGGGGTGATGTGATAGGGAAGAGAATAATTTTTTAAATGATCAGAGGCTGAGATCCTGTCATATCATCTGACTGAAAAGCACATCATCACCACAGAAAATAGTTTCTATACTCAATTTAGATATGTTAATTTTTTCTCAGTGCAAAACAATCTTTTAAAATTAACTTTAAAGTCTCCAAATGTCTACACACTGAAAAGGAAAGATATTTTTAACAGTACTAAAAATAGGCACTAAAATGTCTAAGATACCTAAGTAAAATATCTAATATTGTGAAAAATATGAAGGTATTGTCTCATTTTCAAAGAAAATAAATTTTATATTCCAAAAAATCTCCCCATCATCTCATCTCTAGTTATAGCTCCCTGTTGTAGTTCAATCCAGACCACAGAAGAAACTCAAAAAGTTTACTGGGCATACTTTGGTAAGAAGAAAACTCTCCATGACAGACTCTAGGTGTCAGAAAAAGCTTATGCTAAAGGAAGAAACTCTTCCAATAAATGATCAGTTTAATTACAGAGATTGCTAGTGAAATCCCAGTCCCAAAGCCCATTACTGCAGGACACTGATCTCCACCTATAAGGAAAGAGTCCCATATCAATGAGCTTTGGGATTGGGATACACTAGACTTTTCTGATTACAGCTCTGAGGTTGAAAAACCTGAGGTTTTAATTTCATCTTTATGACAGCCATTATTATATTTCCTAGTTTTCATTATTAAACCAGCCAAACATAATATAAGGAGAAGACATACCAGCTTCGAGAAGCTCCATTGAAAAATCACACACAGGAAGTTCGTGGTTCTGGTGGGAATTTATTAATTGCTTATAATGAGGGATGTCATTTCTAGGTAACCCATTGATGAGGAGGCCATGCTGTGGTTTATGAGTAATGGTGAACATCAAATGATCTTTTGGCATGTCTAGGTCAGCTGCTCTGATGACTGAAAGATCCAGTTCTTTCATCTGACCCTCAGAAACCTAAACCAGAACGTATCAGAAAATTGACCTTGGTTATGAAGATTAGTCTTGCTCCCAAGAACACCTCTACAAATCAGAATCCAATGAAGTATTCTTTATTTCCACAATTCAATTAGGAAAAGATTCCACTGCATGCCATAGGATTATTTTTTTCCCTGAATCCCTGGAGTATTACATAGACACAAGCCCATGTGAATAAGCAAAAGAAAAGGGATTTCAAAAGACCAAGCAAAAATGCATGTTAACAACTCAAAGATAGCCATGCAAAAATGTTGCTTTCTTTCTTACAGTGATGTTCTGTGTCACAAAGTCAGGAACTTCATCATTTGTGGGGTTAATCAGAATGTAAAAAGGGATTTCCACAGAATTCTGTTTTCCATCTGTGACGTAAATCATAAAGTGATCTGCCGTTGGCTCTATCCTCAGATGCATGGACTGCACATAGTTTATATGCAAAGCCTTCATGTCTTTCCACCAAAATGAAGCTGGAGCACACACAAAGACATGACAGGCAACATAAGAATTACATTAAAAACCAAATCAAACAAAAAACTTCTAGTTCTCATTGCTTAGCAAAATTGACTGTTGAACAGCAAAATAAATGAGAAAGCATCTACAAGCCTCAGATAAATGGCAGAGAACCCTTCTAGTTGCTACAAATCATCCTCTTCAAATGAACATTTCTTATTACATCTGTATAGCAACATTGTACAAAGTCAAAGCAGTTGGTCAAAAAGCCAAACATTTAATAGTAAGCGTTTTATCTACATACTGTCAAATTTAACTTGGCCTAATGGGCAATTTAACTAAGATCAATTAAGTTCTACTTATCCTTTCCACCATGCCCTTTGGACTTCGCTTAATTATTAACAATAATTCATATAATATGTTAACAATTAACATAATTAACAAACGTTCCTCCAGTTTAGACATCTTGCTCTCAGGTTCCTTCCACTTTGGGAATCCAGCTTTCTATGATATTACGTCTTTGCCATTTTCTCCTACCCTGATTTTAGCTTCTCTCACCTTACAATCACTGTCCCTGACCACTGAACTGACACATGGCTTCTTGAGAGGGAGTTGGGTTTTCCTTGCTCCCTATTGCTAATTCCAGAACACTTTACCTTTACTATCATCACTCAACAAATTCACCTCCTTTGATATTGCTTTATCCATTTTAACCCCTAGTCCAGATAAAGATCTAAAATCATTTGACCTACCTCTTTTTCTTAAGGAATTTCATACCTGGGTCACATACTTCCTTCCTTCCCCATCCTGCCCTTTTTTAGGACACTTCATCAGACATGTTGATACTTCAATCTCCTCAAATCTATTGATTTATGACTCGTCCTCAGCTAAAACTAGGGATGGACCCATTCTAGATCTCATCAACAACTATATGCATTCTACTTTCACAATCATAACCTTCTATCATTCCATCTCTCCCAGTGCCTTACCCTTTCAACACCTATTTCTTGTCATCACCATAACTTCCATTCCCTCTACTCCTTTGCACTCTCTCAAGCTATGGACTTACTCTAACTGCTCATTCCTTCCTTCCCAGTCTTGATCTCCTATAAGTTAACCAGTCTAACACAGTATTATTAACTACTCTGGAATCCTTCACTTCTTTGCCCAATTTACTCACATACTTTATCAAACCCAAACCCTGATTTACTTCCATCATCCACATACCACTACTACTCACTTATTGCTGAACAGAGCTAGAGAAAATTACACAACCACAGTAAATGAGCCCACTACAAATTTATGTCTTCCAATATCAACTGAGCCCTCAATTTGACAAAGAAATTATTTGCTCCTCCTTGGTTTATTTTTTATCTTATTCCCCACATATTTTTCAAAACTTTTTCTTCTCTCAAGAGTCCCTCACAACTCTCCCCAATCAGCTAGCAGTCTATAGAGATAGTTCTCCAAGAGCATATTTTTGTCACCTTCATTACATCTCAAAATTTTATCATGTTATCCCCATTGTCTCATCCTTTATCAGAGTCTGATGAAGTGATTGCTCTTCTCTTTGCCAAGGTCCATTCCTCTCTAAATATACTTGATCCCATCTCTTCCCGTCTCCTCTAGTAGATTTCCCTACAATCATATCTATTTTTCAGTCTTTCTCATGTTTATATATCTTCTATATATCCATCCTGAGCTCCACTGATGTATCTTGAACTGCCCATTACATTTTTTAAACTAGATTTCCAAGATTTGAAGATTTCTACCTTAACACATCTAACCCACAATTCATCGCCTTTCCCCACAAAACCTGCTTCTCTTTCAAACTTTACTGTTTCTGTCAAAAATACACAATCCTTCTAGTGATAGAGGCTCATTATCCCTGACTCCTGTTTCTCATTTATACCGCATATTCAATCAGTTGTCATTTCTACTTTCATATTTTCTATCTCATACCTGTCTCCTTTTTATTACTTATTTAACAGCCTCTACTCTACTAATTCAAGCCCTAATTACCTCTCATTTTGTGGTCGTGTTTTTTATGTTCAGTATTTTCTGATCTTTGTGACCCTATGGACCATAGCATACCAACACCATCCATGGGATTTTCTTGGCAAAGATCTTCAAGTGATTTGCCATTTCCACCTCCACCAACAAACAGGTTAAGTGGCTTGACCAGGGCCACACAGCTAAATAAGTATCTAGGTCAGGTTTGAATTCTGATCTTCCAGACTCCAGACCCATTGCTCTATCCACTGAACCATCTGTTTGCTCCTAAACATCTAATTTAGACTACTGAAATAATTGATCCTCTTGTCATAAATCTTTTGGAACTCCAATTCTATAGCTGCCAAATTGTTTTTTCTAAAGTATATCTAAACATATTATTTCCCTACTCAATAAACTTCAATGGTTCCCTATTCCCTTTAGGACAGAGATTTTTACACTTTTTTGTGTGTGCTATGAACCCATTTGGTAGTCTGGTGAAACCGCCTGACACTTTCTGATAATAATATTTTCAACCAAGTGTAGGAAATGCCAAATTTAATTAGTTGGCAGTTAGTGAAAATAAAGATGTCAATTTTCCCCCATCCAAGTCATGATCTCCCCTTCTGAAGGCTTAACCCCAGGCTAAGTACTCCTAGAATTCACATTGTACTTTCAGACCTCATCTGGAGTACTGTGCTCATTTCTGGGCACCATAATGTAAGGAGGGCATCAATAAGCTGAATAGTGTCTAGAGGAGGACAACGAAAATGGTACAAGACCTTGAGCTTCATAATGATAAGAAGGAAATAGGCATGGAGAAGATGGGATGGGTTGGAGAAATAAGAGCTCTCTTCAGTGAATATTTAAATGACTTTTGTTCAAATAACACTCCATCTTCTGTCTTTGTGCCTTCATAATGGCTGTCCTCTATATTCTCTTTACCTCTTAGGTTCCATTTTTTCCTTTAAAACTGTGCTCAAGCCTTTCCTGATTCCCCAAAATTCTACTTCCTCCCCCTAATTACATTGTATCTATTTTGTACACATTTTGTACATAGTGTCTCCTCCAGTGGAATGTAATCTCCTTGAAGGCAGGAATGATTTCACAGCACTTAGTATACAGTGTCTGGCACATCACAAGCAATTAATAAAAGCTTACTGGTTGATTGCTTATCACTTAGATACTATGTTTAAGTGGTAGGAAGCAAAACCTACTAAAGTGTTCATTAGACACCTGGTGAACTTTTGCAAATGTTAGGATAATTAATGTCAAACCCAATAATTCTCACCTCTTTAGTAAATATGTCTCAGAAGTTAGAGCAGAGGTTTTTTTTCTGTAACTCAAGATAATACTTAACTCTAAATTTTCATCCTTAAACTAACCCTAGAACTAGCCTAGCTATAAGTTAGAGAAAACTCATTACCAGAAGACTGAACATTGGGTGATGAATTGTTTTTAACCCAAAACAATTTATGACTGTGTACCACAGAAGCAAATCTGTTTATTAATGAAGAGAGAAGATGTCGTCTCCACCAGTGAATGGAGTAACCCCACCAATCAAATGATAAATACTTGAAGACTGAAGTAAATGCCAAAATACCAATACTCTTTGGTCCTATGAATGCTTTAAAAATCATTATGAATCATTATGAGTTATCCTCATTTCTTTTAAGACTGAAACATAAATTTACCTCAAAAGAGCCCCACATCAACATGAAAATAGGGAGAAACAACTATAAATAAATAAAATTCTAATAACTTTGGCTACACTACTTTGATACTTGAAGAATCTGTAATTTTGTCAGCCTTAGTCATCCTCCACTGGCATGGTCCCTTATAGACGGTCTTTAAAGTTGCTTTGGCCAACAAACATCAACACCCTCTGGCCAATCTGGTGAGCAGTCTCTCCCAATTTAGCTAGGCTGGTAATTAGACAACAGAGGTGTAATCCATCTGTAGGTCAATGTGCTAATTCTAGGTTGGTAGGATGAAGGCAAGCTCATGTCCAGCCTAGATAGCCTTTGCAGACACGCAAACATGTAGCAACAGGGGAGGAATTTAAAGAGGAATTAGCTATAATGGAGTTTCTTGCATGTGTTTAGTATTTATAACTTTTGCCACATCCTTTTTCATACATTGATTAAAATACAAGAGCAATAATATTGTATTAAGATATAATAACAAGAATAATATAGTAATATAGTAATAATTAGCAAATGGAATATATAGTTATCTCTTCCGCATCACAATTTTCCCCATCACAGTTTCAATGATTCACAGGTTGGCATAAGAAATTAAATGGGAGTTTTAGGGGAGTTTTGCAGAAGTTACAGATGACACGTGAAGGCTAGCAGATAACAAGAAAAAGTTTTAAAAAATCAGAAATACATACTTGACCCAAAATGTTCAATAAGGCACTATGAGCCCCACATAAAAGAAAAAGAAAAAATTTAAACTTCTTCTCTGGTATGAAGGGAGAACCAAAAAAATTTATGATTATTTTATAGATCACAGGAGCACCATACCCCTAATCCCCACAATGGGGAAGGGATAACTATAGCAATAATAAAATAATAGTAATAATATTGATTAAAATAATAGTAATAAGAGCAGCGACAATAGTAAATGGCATTTATATAGGACTTTAAGGTTTGTAAAATGATGGCTATACATTATTTTATTTCTATGTCTACTTAGGCATCATTCTGTAAGATCAGAACTGTATAATTTCTGTGAACGCTTTTATTTCTAATCTTCTACAAATCTATTAACCCAGAAAAGTAACTAGAGGTCCAGTGACCATGACTTACCTATGCTTATGCCCATATTGCTTTTCTCAAAACCTGGAGAAGGAAGTATGTTTTCAATATAACCAAATTGTGGAGGAGAAACCAAAGCAAACTGTAAGTCATCCATGGCTGTGTCAGGGTCAGTGGTGATTAAATGGTTAACGTTAATGGCAGCCGAAGAGCCCTCATCCACAACAAACTGGGTACCTGCATACAAATAATATTAAGATTGTTATGATTTCGCGTGAAATATTCTTATCAGAAATGATGAGGACAAATGGGAGTAATTGGAATTTTAATTCATGGAAGACTCCACATGCAAATTTGCAGCAATGGGAAGTAGATTTCATTGGCTGGCAAACCTCCCTTTCTAGTGAAGGTCTTGGGGATGTAGGAGACGAGGGACATGTTAGATTTAATTTCACTTAAAAATTGCATTTTCCTGAATAAGAAAGCCAGATAATAACCAAAAGACAGCAGCAATGCTACATGTTCCCTTATAGATTTCCATTCTTCCTAAAGTCCTCACTCTGATTTCCCTTGTGTCACCACATAAGTGACAAATGAAAAAAAAAAGTCCAACAGCTTTAGTGATAAGCCACTAAACATAGTTTATGTACTCCTCAAGATCAGTTGTTACCTCAGTTTGTCAGAGCACTAATTGCCTGAGAGCTATTATGAATTGCTCATAACGGACATTTTTTCCATGCCTTCGTGCTTAATTATTCTGCTGGGACAATGATTCCTTTCCAGAACATTGCTTGGGTGATAGGCTGCAAATTACAATAGCATTCATACATATGCTTGTATTTTTTTCTGAGAGACAGAATGTATACAAAATGCCTATGAAGAGATGACTTTCTAAAAAGCAAATAAGGTTAAATATAGATAAATAGTCTCTCTGGTCTACTTACTTTGCTCTAATAGAGGTTATTATGGGTAAAATAAACTACCCTCTAGTCAGAATGCAACTGAAATTTTTCCATTTGAAATTAAAGCAGAAAATGTGGAGACATTAACCTCCCCTATATGTATATACATGATATATGTATATAATTGTTAGAGCAAATTATTTGTCTTGTGAACATTAAAAACTGATTTTTATAAAACTCTGTGCTTAAGTTAGCTAAAATTAGACAGGAGATCCTATCTTCATGGCTTTCTAGCCTGATCATAAATCAGGGCTTAATGTGTCTAAGAATACTTGGCAGGTTCACCTTTTGCCTATGGTTTAGCACAAAATGACTTTAATAGGAAAAAGGTTTTACCAGTTGTAATAGATGGCGGTTGGTTGTCTACAGGGTACACAGTCACATTGAGATCATACACTGGAAAAGAATGATGAGGTGGAAGTGGAGAAGAAATGGGATCCTGGTAGCAGCAGTCATAAGGGCCAGTTTCTCCATCCGAAACCACCAAAGAAATGGTGTCAAAACAAGGGACCATGCCAATCTCTCCACCTGGAAAACATAAGTAGCTGTAAAAGTTTGATTTTTTTATAACAAAGAAATAACATACCTTGGTGATGCCCAACCCACGCTTCCTGTCTAAATGTGGGAGAGTGAGAAAACAGGAGGTGTGAGCATTTCTAAACTACTTCCAAGGTACTGATATTGTTATGTAAGCGAAACACATATCCACCTGCTGCTCTTAGAGTATCTTCCCGCAATCTCTGACCATGATGATGTCAAAACTGGAGCTGACCAGGATAAGGAGTTCAGGAGGTCAAGGGGGAAGCTACAGAGGTTGCTTATGCTGTGACAGTAACACTTTTCTCTACAATTATCTATTGCCATTGATAGCCAAAATGGAAACTATTCAGGACCCTTCACTTTGGTAAATGCCTGTATGCACTAATATCTTAAATTAACCATTCTCAATTATTCAAATAGAAGGAGGAACTGGACATAGATAATTCTAAAGCTTTATTCTGCTTACTTGTTTCAACCTCTTTCTCAACTTATTTTTAACCAGAGTTGTTAAAAAACAAGAAAGTCAATTGGGGGGGTTGGCATTTCCTTTATTTTCCTTTTCTATAGTCAAATGGTCATATTAATGAGTAATCCTCAAAATAGCAAAGGAGACAATAAGACATGAATATAGGAGACAGGTTCTAACAATGGACAATGGAATAGCTGAGCATCATCTTGCCTTCAGGGATTTTAAAGTGCTTTATAGGAATTCTTTTATTCACATTCATACCACTTTGAAAAGGCAAGAATTCAACTGAGATCACTAACTTAAGTATGTGGTAGCAAAGATCCAGGAATTCATCTTCAGACTATGTCAAATATGGCAGATCTTTGGAACAATGCTTGGCATTGGTTTCACTATTTTACAAAGCATATTGAAATACTAAAAATGACTGAAAATGGCAACCAGAATTTGAATGTAGGCCATGTAGGAAAAACTGAGTCATTATGAGGATGAAGATCTGTCTTATCATTTAAAAAGAGTTATTAAGAATAAGATGACTAGCAATCCATATCCATGAGTTGGTTTAACTTGAATCAGAAGAATTTGGGTATACAAAAAATGATTTTATAAGTGATTAAGCCCTAAAAATATTGGAGAATCTTCTACTCCTACTCCAAGACCATTGGTCTCAGGTGAAATATCTAGTTGCCTCCCTGAAGACAGATTACTTAAATCATATGTCCCTTTAAAGTTTCAAGTCCTGTGATCTTAGCCTTCATTATGGAGTCAATAGGAACATAGATTTAGGGCTCAGAGGGATTGTTGAGGACTTCTAGTGCTATTCTCTCATCTTTTAGATGAGGAAACTTGGGCTCAAGTAAGGAAAATAACTTGTCCACAGCCACACTATGAGTAGTAGACTCAGAATGAAAACTCTTGTCTTCTGATTTCATAACCAATGCTCTTGGGTTTTCAGAGTCCAAACAAGGGGACACCTATAAAATTCAGAGATAAGGTTAGAAAATGTCACCCTTGGAACATGAAGGCAAAAAAATCTCCTTAAAATGAATAAGCTAAGTAAGCCATCTGTAGAAGGAAATTAGCCTAAGAAACAGGCTGCCACACTGCAGATAAAACTGAAGTGCTTCCTGGATCTCTGCAGGAGGCTTAGAGCACCTCCCTGGAAAGGAAGACAACCATTTAAAAGGTAACTGATATAAGATAAAGAGTAATTTTGGAAATTGGAGCTTGTCTGTCATCAGGAAATGCTATGAAAGACTTTTTAGTGAGTGATAAAGAACTTTGAAAAAGGAGGGTTATTATGGTAAGAATATGAAATGAATACAGGATAAATCCATGAGGTTCCTTCTAGATCTAACATTCTGTGACTATGATTCCATATGTGCAGTCCTGTCCAAGGGTGAGAGGCTGTCTGACCGACACAAGTGATCTGTTACTAGAAAATATATATTTTGTAATATAATAGAGATAATTCTCCAGGCTCTACCAGGCTAGGGGAATAGATAACTCTTGCAGTTTCTCTAATATCATCTCTCCACTACTGCAACCAATTTCCAAACTGCCTCAATCTCTTGGATTTTAGTATCCCAGGGAATTCTGGATCCGGTACAGTGGAAAGACCACTGGGATCTGGAGTCAGAGGACCTGGGTTCAAAACCCACCCTCTGATGTTTATTGCCTGTCATCTTGGGCAAGTCATTTAACTTTCCTAGGTTCCAGTGTCCTCAATTATAAAATGAATAGGTTAGAAGAGATGACCTCTGAAGTCTTCTCCAACTCTATAACTGTGATATCTTAATATCCCTCAAGTCCATATAACTCCCATTCTTATTCCACGCTCACCAAAGCAACTGTATTTATTAATTCAGTTTTTAGGCTACTTTGAAACTGGGAAGAAGGTCTCCTTGATTGAGAAGTATCCTTATTCACATTATACACTGGTCCCTTTCCCATCACCTTGCTAAATGAATAAATTGGTCTTCTGATATGTTGTAAGTTTGGCTGGTCTATTTTTGTCTGAGGTAGTAACTTAAGGGTAGTTGAATCAGGAGGGGGAAGTCAGACTGGCCCCAGACTGGAAGTCATGCCAACCTGGGGGAGGGAGTAGATATCATCTGGAGCATCTGTTCTTGCCTCCAGGTTCGGTCCTAATGATGGGTATATCTAAGGGTAGGGACAGAATATGACCCTGAAGGGCCTATTTATTCTGGGTGGGCAGCTAAAACAAGTAGTTCATTCTGTAAAACTAAGAACTATCTACATCCTGGAACCAAAGTCACTCTTCAACTCCAGCCTAAAAAAGTCAGTCAACTTTATCCTCTCTTTCCCTCTAAAGGTAAAATACTATACAAATGTCACATAATAAATATATTTGAAGTGGGAAAATACAGTTTAAATTCCGCCATTAATTTGTTTGATAATACCAAACTATCTAAAGTAAACTGTGTCTGCATAAGCATGGCCAAATTGGATTGAGGTTAGCACCATTTAATCTAACTTGTTGCAGTCTCAATGTATGGAATCCCCACACAGTAGAGACCTAGAATACTAGGCTATGCTCTTTAAGGACCAGTAAGGTGACCCTGGGCAGATTAGAAATCCCATATGTAATCCTGCAAAAGAATCATTCTTTCTTGGGTCACTTTTCTACCAATCTAATTAAACAGAAAATCTGGAAACTAGAAAAAAATAAAGTAAAATAAGGCAGTGAACTCAGCTATTCTTATTCCAGATCAAGGACAATAAGCATATGGAAATATCCCTAGGCCAAGCACACTGAAGCAAAATAAATGAATGGAAATTTTACTGAAGTGCATTACTGTGGAAGAGACAGAAAGCAGATACTAAACTAGATTTTAAGCCAGTGAAAGTTAATATAGGAGATTAAAATTTCCTACAATCATAATTTTTCACACAAGATGTCACAAGACAGCATACCTTCTTGCTATCTACTAAAATGCCTCATTTTATAGTTAAGAAAACTAAAGACCAGAGACTAAATGGTTTGCCCAAGGTCACATAGGTTATGAGTGTAACCTGCTTTTTCAGAGCACAGTAATCTCAGTATGGATGGCCACAGATTCCCAGGGGGAAATCTAGAGGTTCCATGGGGGTATACATACCTGGGAATGGTTTGTGGAGAATTCTGGGAAGAAAGTAAAACAGATGCATGAGAGTTCCACAGAAATGGAGGTATTTTTCATTTTGAGGGGAGCAATGTGTTTCTTTCCCAATGACTATATCCCAAAGGACTGTGAGAACTTATGACTGCAAAGATGTTGCTTAGCAGTGTGAATACAATATTATGGACAAAATCCAATTGGGTGAGTCATTCCTCAGAAATGCCATTCCTTTTACTCCTGGTGACAACAATTTAGAGGAAGATACAATGAACTACCTCCCTCTAGGACCTATGCAGGAAGACTTTCTTGCTCCATGAAGTCCAATGCATCTCTGGCTGTTGTACTTTCCCTACTCTGATTGGTTCCTACTTTCTTGTTTCAGAGTTCTGTTCAATCTCCTCTCTGATGTTCTAATTCTTCTTTGTCACACAAAAATATTTCTTAATTACCTACAAAAGAGGCATCAGACATAGCCCACAGGGTTACATGAATTCCACAATACTGCACAGTGCAACCTGAACTAGATTAAAATGTAATTGGGAAATAGTTAACAAAATTAATTAAATTACAATAAAACCTAGATAATATACTCAATGTCTGGGCAGGTAGGTGGCTCAGTAGATAGAGTCAGGACTAGAAACAGGAGGTCCTGGGTTCGAATCTGACCTCAGACACTTTCTAGTTATGTGATCCTGAGAAAGTCATTTAACCCTAGTTGCCTAGCCCTTACTGTTCTGCCTTAGAACCAATTCTTAGTCTCAAGTTTAAGACAGAAGATAAGGGTTTTAAAAACAAACAAACAAAAGACCAAAATTCAACATGCAACCTGTAAGAATTCTTATATAAAGATTAATCACCTCCATTTCTACTTTAGTTTGCCACCACTGACCAACAAGACCAAATATAAAATCCTCTGATTGACTTTCAGAGCCCTTTATATCTCCAA
Source organism: Gracilinanus agilis (assembly GCF_016433145.1). NCBI lineage: Eukaryota > Metazoa > Chordata > Mammalia > Didelphimorphia > Didelphidae > Gracilinanus > Gracilinanus agilis. The sequence continues at coordinate 114,218,793 of NC_058130.1, read as the reverse complement.
TACTTTCCTACCTCTCCAATCTTCTTACACCTTACTTTCCCACCAGGGGTCCAGTGACACTTGTCTCTTTGCTATTTCTTGTATTTAACACTCCCTCTCCTGAAACTGGGCTCTTTCATTGGCTGTCCCCCTACATAGAACTCTCTCCTTTTTTTCAGCCTCTTGTTTTCCTTCATTTTTAAGCAAAAGTCCCCCTTTCTACAAGAAGCCTTTCCTGGACTTTTTCTTTGATCTTGGTGCCTTCCCCTATGATTATCTCCAATTTATCTGTATATATCTTGTTTATATATAATTATTTGTTATGTTGTCTCCCCCATTAGACTGTGAACTCCTCAAGAGCAGGAACTAATATTTGCCTTTCTTCTGCCCCAGTGTTTAGCATGTAGTAGTACTGAATAAATGTGTCTTTGTTAACCTGACTTTTAGGACTCAACAGCACAGAAATTCATCTGACTTTAGGGAGGAAGAAAGTTTCCTGCTTAGGTTCTAGAGAGGCTCAGTTTATCAGCATATTCTTCCCCTCAGTGTGGCTGCAGTCAGGAGGGTGGAAGGGAAGTGGCAGTTGGGGAAAAGGAATGACATCTGTAAGGAGTTGTCTCATCTTACTCGACATAGTTCACAGCACTGCACACACATGTCCGATAGTTTTTCTCTTCAGTCATTATTCTCATCATTTTTAGGATACAGACTGGGGAAGAAACAAATCACTCCATATGCTTCTTTCCCTCAAGATGGAGAATACATCTCTCTGTCTCTCTGTCTGTCTCTGTTTATCTGTCTGTCTGTCTGTCTGTCTCTCTCTCTCTCCCACCCCTTCCCAAAATTATCCATTAACCTGGTCACATACACACATGCACAAATTTGGAAAATTTCCCCAAAAAATTTCTGTTGTATTACATTCTGGGATTGTTGAACCTCAAGTGGTGAGTTACATAAACATCTGAGTTGGGGTTTGAACCTAGACCCACCAGTCCTAGAGACAATGTTCTTTCCAATAGACCACAACATTGGCACTTAAAGAGGACTATTTCAAAATAACCTTCTGTGGGGAAGGAAGGACTACATAGAAATTCAGCTAAAAAAGATCTGGGGATTTTTAGTGAGGGCTGCAAGCTCAATGAGTCAACAGTGTGATATAGGAGCAAAAAATGCTAATGCTGCCTTCAGGCTATATTGAGAGATAAATGATGCCCAGAGCTAATAACATGATAGTTTCTCTATTCTCTGCTCAGGCTCAAACAAATCTGTAGTATTTGATTCAGTTCTAAGCAACAAATTTTAGAGATATTTATACATTTTTCTCTTTGATGAGGTTCTTTCATGGGTATCAGTTAAAGTAGTTATTTGGTAGTCCATTGGACTACACGTAAATATTGTCTAAAATAGCATTTCTTGAAACCTCAGTTCACCAACACACCATGAAAGACTGTAGAGAAAATGAATAGGGTATCCTTGGAAGCTGTTTTGGTGGCCTAGAAGCTTCCAAACTAAAGGCCCAGAGAATTGAATTCTCTGAACTCATTTAATTGACTTCCTGTGTAATCCACTTTTCTAGCCTTTAAGATCTATTTCTATATTGAAACAACTAGTTGGAACAAGCTGTGTGGTCATGATGTCTGAAGGCAAACTATGGGCTTTTTATTTACAAAAGAAGAATGAGAAATATGAAAGGTCACACTGGAGCCCTAAGGAGCAATGGGGTGACAAAAGTGGAGGATCCCTAATCTTTATTTGACTGTATCCTGTTCCACCTCCCATACCCATCTTTACACTGAATGCCATTTACTTGTGTGTTTGTATGTTACAGTTCCAGCATCAATGTCTCCCTGGGTGAAGTGGTCCACAGTGATCCCGGATTTCCTCACGACCCCATGTTGAGGCTGACGTGCAATCATGAACATCAGTTTGGTGTCATCGCTGTCCATGTCAGTGGCATAAACATGTTCTGAAGAGATGACCACTTCTTCTCCCTCAGGACAATGCAGCGTGGGAGTGAGATCAGCCTTCAGGACTGGGGGTTCATCATTTACAGGTAAAACCTAAGCAAAAAAGGAATGGTTGGCTTCCAGAAAAAAAGAAAAAAGAAAAAGAAAAAAAATGACAAATTGCCTAATTGGTAATCCATAGCTCACAGAGGGAGAAACAGGGGTTTTCAATCTTCCAGACACATGAAACAATAGGCATGGAAATTGGCCAAGCAGCCTGCATCTTTTAACAATCCCCACATGTGCCATTTTGCAAAAAATGACCCATGTGAGGGACATTTTAAATGGGGGTGGGTGAGTACAGTTATCATTTTGAGTCCAGCCAAACCCTCTCACACTGTATTTCAATTGTTCCAGAGCTGGCAAAATATAAAGCACTCTTCTCTTTCATTGTTCAACTTACACATATTTTAAGGGAAATTTAATCCATGTGTCCTGACTCATTTAAATTTAACTCATCAAAGTTATTTTTAGCACAAGTTGCTTGGTGGCTGTGATGCTTTCCTCCAGTCCCATTCTCCCACTACCCAGGAAGATGCTCTGGACCTATGAATGGACACAAGTGGCATGTGAATTCCAGAAATTTTGACTTGAGCTTGAATTGCAGTACGCATGGAATTAGTCAGCTGGAGTCAATAATAAAGACAACTCAGAGATGTTGGAAAGTGTACTGGACCTAAGGTCAGAGGACTTGGATTAAAAAACTGCCTCTACTACATACTACCTGGGTGACCTTGGGCAATACATTTAACTTGAACATCATCATCTGTAAATTAAGAAGTCCATGCATAAAAGTCCCTCCCATGTTATTAAACTTTTTTTTTAATTTAAGTCCCTTCCAACTCTAAAATCCAAAGAGCCTTCTCTGCCATCTGATGGGAAAAAAGGATAAGAAAATTTATAGCAAGTCTAATTTCATACAGCATTTGACTGGCCTGATGATTTCCCAGTTGATATAAACCTGTGGTTTTTCTTGGTGTAGGAAACTTCTAGTGTGAAAAATCCCTCTATCTTATGTAGACCAGCTTGGAACACTGAGGGGTTTGGATTTGTACCATTGTCACACGTAGCATTTTTCCACATGACTTATCAATGATCATATAGAAATCTGAGGGGGATAAAAGATAGAAAGATTCCCCAACATTCCTTAAATAGGGATGACTGGAACTTCCCTAATGGAATACTTCCACTACTTCCCATGGGCTATAACTGTAACTATTTCCTTTTAGATAACTAGCTCTGGAAACAGAGGGCCTAAGTTAAATTTCACCTCTAATGTTTATCATCTGCCTGATCCCAGAGACATAAATGTCTCTGGGCCTCAGTTTCCTCTTCTGTAAGTAAAAAGTAGGGGTTCGATTAGATGACCTCTGAAAGCTATTTAGTCTAAATTTATAATTCTATGAGGTCTTATGGCACAATAACTTAACCAACAGTGAGTGTTTTTTCTCTGTGTATACATATCTGTAAATATATACACATATGTGTGTATATACATATTTATTTATATGTATAATAAATAAATCTGTTTTGCATGGAAAAGGTAGCTTGCTCCAAATGTTCTGAATGAATTTATTCCATATACTATTATTCTCTGCTCTGACTAAGGAAACTTTTTCATCAATAAATCAATGTTGACCATCTTGTGGTATTCAAAAAAAAAGAGCTTCAATAAAAGGGTAATAAAGTCCAGAGGCAAGAGAATTAAGAACATTCCTCCTGTTTGGAAAATCAGAAATACTTTTTAAAAATATGGCTTCACCTCTAAAGAGCTTTCAAAGAGCATAAGCTTTTGTTTAAAGAGTAACAATAAGCAGATTATTTCCCAAACTGCCCTGTATATTGTCAGCAATAAGATGGATGTAAGTAGAAGACAGGGTTGTTGTTTTTTTCCTGAAATTTGCCTTTCAAAGAGAATTCTCTTTTTTCCCCTACTCCTTCCTCCAGTTGAGATAGACTATCAGTAAAGATTATACTCATTTTTGTCGCTGAAATGCTGCTTGGTCATCAGCTATGGAGACAGAGGCCCAAATCCAGCCCCAGATTTTTCTAAATACAACTAGACTCAAAAGAAGAAAGTAAAACTTGACTCTGAATTCACACTGGCAGAGCTGCTGAATCAAACCCTTCCTACTATATCAAGTCAAGTTAATAAACCTTTATTAAGTACCTACTCTATAATAGACTCCAAAAAGTACTAGGACATAGAAATATGTGAAAAAACGATTCCTTCACCCCTCAGGTCAAGTGCTTTTGGGGTGGTAATGGTAATCACAAAGCTTAACCTGAGGAGCATCCTCCTCAGGAACATCTGTCCTACAGTGAAAAGAATAATGGCTCTGGGACAGAGAAAGTGCATCAGATCCCATCTCCATTGCTTGTGTGATCTTAAACAAGTTGCTTAACTACAACAGGACTCAGTTTCCTCATCTGTAAAAAGAGGGAGTTTGACAAGATGCTTCAACTCTTTACCTATAGTCCTTGGAGTTTTCAGAACTAGATTTCAATATAATATAGGGAGGGAACATCACACTAACCTTGACCTGAAGGACAAATTCTGCAGAATTTGTGCCATCTGTTGCCTCAAAGAGTATGTTGTCATGAAGAACCTCTGACCCATCATGGTGATACCTGAGGAAATTATGGCAGTAATTAGTAATGAACCAAGGAATTGTGCATGGAAAAGCTTAACTCAATCTGCTGTGCTTCTTTTGTGTATTTTAATTCTAAGAAAACTGAGTCATTAAGGAGCATCTCCCAAGCTATACATTGGTCAACATTTAATAGACTCAGTTTCAATGTAATCTAATATAGTCAGTATTAACATATATTGGACAAGCTTCCTTATAACTGGCTTAGGATTTATGTTGATTAATCTTCTTACCCAGGATTAAGCATGTAGTGGGCACTTAATAAAATTTTATTGATTCTTATTGATTCTTCTTCCCACCAGCACCACCCTAAATCTACATATATCCTTCCTCTGGACACAATCATATTGTAAGCCAGGGAGAATCAAAATGGTTGAGACACAAATCTCAGACTCAGGTTAAAATATATGACATTTCCCTAAGATCTAATAGAAAAAGTCACCTTTGACTGAGAGGTCAAGACAAAAATTACTTGGCTCTCCACCTGCCTATTACCTAGTTTTAGGGATTCTTAGTCTTTTTTGTGTCATGGATGGCTTTGTTAGTCCTCTGGACCTCTCTACTAGCTAAAATTAAGGTAAACTAAGGCATAAAGTTCCAAGCACAATCAATTTATTCATGAAGTATGAATTTACCAATAAATAGGATCTCAGCTTCCTCAGCAAAGCTAAGACTCCAACTACGGGAGAGTTCTTTTATAGATTTCAGGAAGTACAGAATAGGACTTTGTAGGGAGAGACCAAAGTAGGATGGTTACAAGAGTCTTATATCATGAATGATAAAATCAATATCATTGGTTACAGAGCTGAGGTGTGGGGGAACAATATGATTGATTGGAAAATGGGAATGAAGGACTAGCAACAACTTTCTACTTCCTGTGTCTAAGAAATGCCTATATTTGAGTCCACCTGCAAGATCAAAAGCAGTGGATTAGACATCCTTGAAGGATAGCTTCATGGTAGATAGATACTGGACCGGTCTCCTTGGTATCCACCCACATCCCTCAAAGACAGCAGATTTCCTTGTGGCAAGAATAGAACAGTGATTAGCAGAAGAACTGGATTTCTAAACTTAACTTTTTGCAGACTGCTGAATTTCTGAACTAAGTTCAGAGACAAAGAACCATGACTTAATCAGAAACAAGACAAAATCAATTGATTATAAATAGTACCAATTAAAAGGAGATGTGGAATCAAATTTTCTAAGTATCAGTTCCAAGGCAGAGAAGAGCAGTAAGGGCTAGGCAACTGGGAATAAGTGTCTTGCCCATGGTCACACAGCTACAAAGTATCTGAGGTCAGATTTGAACTGAGGACCTCCCATATCCAAGCCTGGAGACCCTTTTCCATCTTCTCAGAATGTTTTTAAATGAATAAAATAAAATGCATAGAATTACAAAGGAAACCATTTCATTTGAAAATATATTTTCATAAGTCCCCTGAAATCTATTCATGATCCCTTGGAAGTCCATGGACCTCCAAATAAACTTCCCCTGCCCTTATTAGTATGCTCAAGCATATACTGAGAAGACAGTAAGCTTTTCTAACCTAACTTTTAATGCATGGAGATCTCCCCATGAAAATTTGTCTCCTTGGCTTAGAGGAAAACCATTCAGTTCAACCATTCCATGCAGTGGCATTCTCTGGAGGGACAGTCTGAGTTTATCTTGTATTGTATCCATATCTGAAATCAGAATGTGTTCTGTTGTGATGATACATAGACCTCCTTCTTCTACTTGCAGGGAGTTGGTGAATACCTGGAAAGAAGGAAGCAATCAAAGTTCTCTGTGATAAAAAAAAATCCTCCAACAAATAATAAATTCTACTAAATTAAATTTAAAATTAAGCTAAACCAAAGTTCCCCTTTTCCCTATGGATCTTTCCTTTGACTCGCCTCTTCTCTTTCTACACTATCTTATCCTTAGAGAGATCAGTCAGTCCCATGTCTTCAACTATCACTTTTTTTCTGAAATTTTCTTTATCTTGAGTTGACTACATTTGTATCTATCTCCAGGTACCTTTGGAACATCTCCACCTCTAAGTCCCATAGGCGCCTCAAACTCAATATGACCAAATCCAAGTTTATTACCTTGTTCCCTAAGCCTGATTTCCACTCTGACTACACATTTCTGTCAGTGATCATTCGCCCACACTCTCATGTTCCAAGTCTTGATATTAACTTTGAGTCTTTCCTCTCTCATTTCTCATAGTCAGTTACCAACTTCTATTGATTCTATCCTATGCAACAACTTTTATATCAATTGTTTCCTCCATTATCCCAATGGAAACACACTAAGGGTCCACTCAACAACTAGAGGAATCAGGGAAGATTTCATGATGGAGGTAGCATTTGAGTTAGATTTTAAAGAAAGTCTAGAAATTTGATAGGTGAAAATAGAGAAAAGAGAGCATTCCACTGGAGGAAACAAGGGGAACAAAGGCTTGGAGTTAAAGTGTATTCAGAAGTAAAAGAGTAGTTCAGTCTTACTGGAGCATAGAATACATAGAGGAGAGTAATAATGAAATAAGTCTGGAAAATTAGGATTGTGCAAGGGCCTTAAACACTAAGCAAAGAATTTTGAAATTGGACCCAATTAGCAAGAGTTTTTTCAACTCACTGGTTCTCCTCAAAGAGACAAATAAATGAAGTATCTATTTAAAAATTAATTTGTAAGCCCCAAACTGGGGATACTTTAAAACATTTTTAATGACACAAAGTTTAGAATAAAAATAATATATTAGGATCAAGGATAAACAAAATGGACAATGCAGGGTTTTCTTTCTATTAAAACAAAATAACTAAAATGGGACGAAAACATAGAGAAGAGTTGGTCTTAGAGACAGGAAGACCTAGGCTTAAGATTCACTTCTGACACTTACTTGCTTTGAGACCCTGGATGATCACAACCTCCCAAGGGTCTTAGGCAACCCCCTACCACTATGTTGTAGGGGGGGTGCAGGTGCACAGAGGCTTTAAATTAAGGCGTATTCAGAAGTAAAAGAGTAGTTTGCTCTTACTGGAGTGTAGAAAAACACAGAGGAAAGTAAGATGAAATGTCTGGATGGAATGAGAGGGCCATCCTTATCAGCAGATCTCTATACAGATAAAATCCCAAATCTGGTTCAGAAAAAGACTACCTTGCAACATATATCTTTTTATACTTACAATAAGCCTTAAGCAAATCTCGGTTGTTCAAAATGAACCTGAAAACAGTTTAAGTGTGGCATATGACAAATGTACAATAGCACTTTGCTGTGCACATAATAGCTATTAAATAAAAGTTGGTTGAATTGAATTGCATAATAAAGCAATAGGGGAATAATGTAATATAAATGTTTATAATAATGTCCTTCACATTTGTAACTTGAAATTAATACATTTCTGAAAAACTGTTTCCAAATGTGAAGTATAATTAAGTTGCTAAAGACTAAAAGTAATGATCAGCCAAATTCCTTCTCCATAGAAGGAGGAGGAAGTTGGCTAGCAAAAACAGAGTTCCTTCTCATATACAAATGTACCATGTGTTTGAACAGAACCCTGGCTTCTGTAACCTTAAAATATTTTGCTATCACTTCATAAATTTAGGTTTTCTGATTCAATCTTTTTAAAAAATGGAACCTACAGTTTAGGTATGCTGGCATCAAATGGTATGTCACAGCTCTATTTATTATGCTAACAATCAAAGCTCTTTATTAGAATAGTAATCAAAATATCAAAGCATCAATATTTTCAGACTGCACTAAAAAGCAATTTTTAAAAGAAATAAAAATTTATGTTCTAGTCCACAGAACAGAAGAATCTCAGAGTTAAAAGAGACTTCTATAGGGATCCAGTTTAACCCATATTCCCACAGTAAATACAGTGCTGGACCTGGATTCAGGAAGATTTGAGTTCAAATCCAGTCTCAGACACTTACTGGCTTCATGATCTTCGGCAAATCATTTAACCTTTTTATCCCTCAGTTTCTCCAACTGCAAAATGGGGATAATAGCACATACCTTCTGAGGTTGTTGTGAGAATCAATTAAGATAATATTTATAGGATACTTTGCAGAGGGTCTGGCACATAGTAGGTGCTTAATAAATGTTTCCTTCTTTCCTTCATTAATATTTTATTCATCGCTTTGTCTTCCAGACTACCTTGAATTTGATATATGTTTCATCATTTCTGTACCACCACCTTTTTTCAAGAGTTTGTGCAAGTTATTGGAACTTCAAGACAGTTTTGAGTCAAAAGCCCTTAGAACTTCTCTCTCAATGTAGGGTTTTTTTGGTTTAGAGAATCATCCTCGTGACTGTCTTTTTCAAGCTTAATAAGCTAATTCTGCTTCTTAGTGCCTCATTTAACAAAGTCTTTTCTTCATTCCCACAGAACAGATTAATAATGTTAATTCACATCTAAGTGGTACTTTAATGTATACAAAGCACTTTCCTCCCAATATGCCTATAAGGAAGGTCACTTAAGTATTATTATCACCATCTTACATATGAGGAGATTCAGGCTCTGAGAAATTAAATGATTTCCCCAGCTCGTGAGTGACTGAACTGGGACTCAAGCAAAGGACTTCTGACTCAGTGCCCAATACTCCTTTCCCTTTAGTACATCACAGAACTATTTACTGGTATGATGCCCCCAAAAGTACTCCTGTCTATTTTACTCCAGTTCAAAAGAAAGTACTTTCTCATTTCATCTATTGAATTTCCTATCTCTGAGCATATTTCTCCTAAAAGAAATATGAGTTATTATGCATAATTTAGTGATTTTTCTTAGCAATGCCTTAACATTTTTTGTTCAATTTACAAAATGCCCTGAATGATGAGTGTATTAAAGGACAAGCGTTGCTTTCATGATCAGTTGCATTCTTAACAAATTTGTCTTTGTACAGGTTAAAACTGGTTTCATCAAAATAGGAATGGAATATAGAAAAGAGGGGGAATTGGCAGAGAATACTGCTGAAAAAGGATTCCTGTGCATAATAATACAACAACAAAAATAATTTTTATAGAGTGATTAAGACCATCAAGCCATTTAATCTTTAGATGCAAAAAAGGACCTAAAAGATCATTTTGTTCACCATCACTCCCATTTTACAAATGTGGAAAGTGAGGCTCTAAGAGTTAAAATCATTTTCCCAAAGCCACATTAGTTGTCTTTCAGTTATGTCTGACTCTTTGTGACCTAATTTGGGGCTTTTTTGGCAAAGATACTAGAGTGATTTGTCTTTTCCTTCTCCAGTTCATTTTACAAGTGATGAAAGAGAGGCAAACACATTTAAGTGACTTGCCCAGGGTCACAAAGCTAGTAAGTATCTGAAGCCAGACTTGAACTTAATCTTCCTGATTCCAGGTTCATATTAGTTAGTAAATGACAAAGCTGGGATTCAAACCCTGGTCCATTAATTCTGCATTCAATGCTTTTCCCATTATATTGCCACCCTGTTTAGTCTCTTTCCCAAATGTACAAATAAGCAGAGGAGATGCCATTCAATTTTTGTATCCCTTTTAATTCCAGAAGATCATGCTTTGGATGTCTTTGTGTTTAATGAAAAGAAAAAGAGACCCCACATGGTGATTCTAATGATATTTATAAACTCTGAGAAAGGGAGGTTTGGAAAAAATGTGAAAAATATCAATCTCCTTGGTTTCCAGTGGTATATGATATAATGAAATATTATTATATAGAAAGAAATTAGGAGGGAAACAGACCAAAGATAAGTGGGGGGGGGGGGAACTATGAATTGCTGCTGAGAAAAGAAAGCAAAACCAGAAGAACAATTTGTACTATAACATCAATATTATGAAAATGCACAATTTTGAAAGACCTAAAAATTCTGATCAACTAAGTGATCAGCCCTGATCCCAGGGACTAAAAAAGAAAAATGAGAGAGAGAGAGAGAGAGAGAGAGAGAGAGAGAGAGAGAGAGAGAGAGAGAGAGAATGGTGATGATGATAATGATGATGGTGGTGGTTGGTGGACTAATATGCAAAATGGGAAATTTATTTTTTCATATTTTGGATTTTAATTTGGGGAATGTTTTGCTTGACTTTGTTCATGTGATATCTCTCTCTCTCTCTCTATGTCTCTCTCTCTCTCTCTCTCTTTCTCTCTCTCTCTCTCTCTCCCCATCTCCCTCTCCCTCTCCCTCTCCCTCTCTCTCTCTCTCTCCCTCTCTCCCCTCATTGGGTGGCAGGAGGTAGAAGAGAAACAAAAATAAATCCTTGATAATTTAAATTTTTTAATTTAATTTAAAAAAAGAAAAAATCAGTCTCATAACTATAGAAGCAGTACAGGTGGCAAGCTATATTTTAATAATGGGCCACAGTTCCTTAAGATTTATCTAAACATTGGGTGATAAAGAAAGAAAGAAGGATAAATCCATTTTTAGCTCCTTTTGGAAAATTATAAAGCCTATCTAGATTATATGGTAGCATTGCTGGCCTGCAGTGAAAGCAAATTAGCACTTTTTGGTTGCTAGGAAACCCATAATTTAATCTCCTTCCACTGTTCAACATGTGAGACACAAGGAAGCAGGAGAAAATAAAATTAAAGAGATATTTATGAAATTTGAAAATATCCCCACATCTTTTAGATAACAGACTATGGCCTCATGAGAAGTGGAAAAATCTCTCTACATTCCCAGTTAATGATATCTAAAGGATGTTATTTCAAAAAAAATCTAAGGAATATTTATTCTTTTCAATTTAATGACTTCTTACCCTATTATTTATAAGTGATAGAAAGAAAATAGATATTGCACATCTTACTCTCAGATTGCTCCTAATCTAATAAGAGAAAGAGTGGTTTGAAGGGAGGGAAAGCATTAGCTATGGAGCTGGGTTCAAATCCCACTTCTAATGCTTACAATCTTTAGAACTCTCACTAAAACCTCACTCAGCTTCAATTCGCACATCTATAAAGTGCATTTAGACTAGTTAATCTCTGAGATACCTTCTAGTTCTAAATCTTTGGTCTGGGGAAATTGGGGCTTTGCCCTCAGACTCTTCAATTTAAGGGGTTAATAATGCAGCACACTACATTCCTTTGGGAAGATAGAAAAAATTGGGCTTAAGACCAAATTTCTGAGAATGAGGAGCTCTACTTATAGGGATCAGTGTTCTGGAGTATCTTCCTCATGAGGGTTAGTTTTCAAGGGTCTCTCCCTTGCCCCTTCTTCAATCATTTTGTCTCTAAAAGTTCATTTGAAAATATTTTATATGAATCTCAGCCTGGATAACTATAGCTCTGAAACTATAGCTTAAGAAAAGGTCAAATAAAATATTAAGAGAAATTGAAACCTTAGTTTAATTCTTTTCTGCCCTTCCTTCTTTTCCCTCTTCTATTTCACTTCAAAGTTGTACCTACCTCAGGAGCCTCATTATCCACTGGTAGAATAGTAATGTTAAAGCAAATTCCATGCAAAGTGCCACCATGTTGGTTACTGATGGAAAAAACAAACTGAACATGCTGAGCATAGGGTCCAATGTCTTGCATGGGTGGCATGTAAGCCACCTTCATGTAGTTTACAGCATGCTGCAAAGACAATTAACAAAGTGAAAGACAGGTTAGTAGCAATCAAGAGCTTGTAACATCATTTTTTATATCAATTGGCACTGATCATCCTAAAGAGCAATTTTTAAATGTAGCCTTAAAATTTCTTCTGAGATGGTCTCCAAGAGGTTAAGTCATCTTTTTTCACAAATTAGGAAAGAAAAAGATAGAAAGAAAGGAAATCATAGTAATGCTCTCCTCTCTTGTCTGAAAGTTACCGTATCTTGCTTCAATTTTACTCTGTTTTCACATTATACTTATATGGTTATTTATGTCTCTTAACCTATTTATAGATAAGCAATTAGTGGAGCTTAGCTTTGAATAGGAGGAAAGTGGGCAGGATCTCATGTGGGAAATTGTGCAGCATTTTCAGTGACCCCCAAGCTGTGCCCTGCAATGAAATCCTATCTTTTTCACAGCAATGTTTTCCTGGTAATCATATATCATAAAACATGATAAATCTCAGAAGAATCACAAGTTACCTGAAGGACGATGAATAATAAACATGCAGGATGTGGAGGTAGTATGAAGAGTTTTATCAGCAATTACTTTCATAAGAAGTGATATGAAAGTAAATTAGAAGTATTTGATCATCTAGGTAGCACAAAGGACATAGACCGCTCAACTAGGAATCAGAAAGATGAGAATTTGGATCCACCTCAGATAGTCACTGGTTGTATTGTCCCTGGACAAGTTGCTTAATCTGTCACAGCCTCAGGTTCATCATCTGTAAGATGTGACTAATGGTAGCAGCTATCTTCCACATTTGTTGTGAGAATAAAATGAGAGAATATTTTGTTAAGTGCTTTGCAAACCTTAAAGCACTACATGTATGCTAGCCTTCATAATGATGATGATAATGGTGGTGATGATGATGATGGGGCCATAAAAGGAGATAACTTGGTATTGTAACAGCTAGAGAAACCAGATGGAAAGCACAAATATCATATGTAATATTAAAAGTCACAGAGAAAGGTGCCCAGTGAATGGAGCAGATCATCTATGGAGGATTTCTGGAAAGACATGGATAAGAGTTACACAGGACTAAGAAGGCATAGGTAGGTTGGGGTCATCAGTGGTAGAAAGATTCATTGTTAAATCTGGATTCATTAAAATATTAGATTAAGTCTTAGCATCTTCCATTAGTTCCCTAAAGGCAAGAATAGGGTCTTATTTAACATTTAGGTCCCCCTCATAGGCTAGGCACAATAGACATGCAACGAATCTTGTTGTTATTTTTTTTTTATTTGAAATGGATGTAACTCACAACCCAACCTAAATTCCATGTCTTCCACAAGCCTTCCTTGGTCTCTCCCTTTCTGCTCGATACAAACCTCCAACTAGACTTCATTTCACCCTTTATTTTTTATTTTTTTTAAAACATTTGTATTGTATGTATAAATTCCTGTCTACTTAATAGAATATGAGCTACACGAGGGCAGAGGCCATATCTTGCCTAAATTTCATCTCTCTTCTACTGCCTAGTACTGTGTTCTAATCAGCATAAATGTGGCTTCATAAATGTCTGGTCAAATGAATTAAATTGCTGAATCTGACAGCTAAGAACCAAACAAAGGGTAGACTGAGAAGTGTGAAAGAAAGTTAAGTATATATCTATGTTTTTGCCCTTATATACCATGGCAACTTCTATCTAACAACCTGGGGTCAGGAGCTCTATCAAAAAAATGTAGGATTCACATCAAGAAACATCAAAATAAAGAGGAATATTTCCAATGGGTATCCTGGTAAATGTTTACCAATCAGCTTTCCAAGGGGAAAATATATCGAGAATCTACTTTTAAGTTTACTCTGAATTATTAATATCATTTTAACATTTTCAACAAAACAATAAATTAAGCTCGATTTGTAGCATTTTCTGACTCTGAGATGTAAATGCTCACATTGAAAATTATCAATAAGTTCTAATCTGGTAAGCAGTCTCCAGCATCTCTCCTTCCCCCTCAGATATTTCCCTCTTTTCCAAACTCTACAATCACAGTAATTAGACATCATTGCCTCTCATTAAGACCTTCCCATAGTGGTTGTGGAGCCAGATTCAGATGTAGCTACTGTAAAAGAACCTCGACAGTGTTAGAAAGATTCCTTCAGGGCATCTGAATAATAGAAAGATTTCTGGAAATTCATAGGAGACCCCTGTCAATTTTTTTGGAGGTATGGTGGTCAGGGTGGTATAATTTTCACTTGTGCCAGCAAATCACAAAAGATCAATCTGCCTGAGTTTATATACTGTTATACTTAAAGAATACCACGAAGCTGCATTACAGTGGGGACATGACTTTAACTTATCAAATGGTATTTCAGTAAAGTATAACTGTGATAGGTCCAATCAAGTGGAACATGGTTAAGTACTGGAGGACTGAAGTAAGTGTGTTATATTGAACACCATTATTTTTAAAATTTGGGCAAGTTTAGATAATAATAATTCAGCAAATATTTACAGAGCTTCTATTATCCACAAAAAGCTGGAGAAGGCTGCTGATGGAGATACAAAGATGAAGAAGCCATAGTCTCTTGTTATCAAGAAGTTAATATTTCTTAATACCATTAATTAACAAAACTGGCATTTATTCAGTGTTCTAAAGTTTATACAATGCTTTAAATACATTATGTCATTTGCGGCTCAAAACAATCCTATGAAGTAGATATGATAGACATTATTATCATTTCATAGTCGAGGAAACTAAAGCTTGAAGAGGTTGGATAACTTGTATCCATAGTTACACAGCTAGTAAATGTGAGAGCTATTGTCTAAAATTTGTAAATTTATATTAGTTATAAGAAATAAATGAGATTTAATAAATGAGATTTAAAAAGTGAGGGCATTATGCCCATTTATTTCTTATAACTGATATTTCTTATAACTAATATAAATTTACAAATTTAAAACAATCTCTGAAAATGTAACAGATAGTTCTATGAACTATGGAATGAACTCACATTACACATCACTACAAATTCTACTCACACACTAAATGGACACAGACTGTATCTGTGTCCATGAAAAACATCTTATCAGCTACTATACTGTGGTTCCTGAATCTCTTTTGCCTTGAGCACCATTTCTTATACATTCCCACTTTTGGCACATATATCTTCTCTTTCTCATGGGCAATAGGAAAGGCAGAAGGATTAAGGAAAGAGGAAGCAAAGGAAAAAAATTACTAGGTTAGTCAGCAAGCAGTCCAACTTTGGTCCCCACATCTAGTTCCCCACTGCCCCAACATCAGAATGCCTTTTTGTTGTACTGTGTAGGCTAGGTATACCTGCTATTAATACACAATATCACACCTGGGTGAATGATCTCAGTTCCGGAGCTGCAGGATCCTTGACTAGCTTCGATATGCTATCCACCATGAACAATTTCCCAGCATCAGAATGGCTAAAGAGAAAAATTAGCACCAATTAGTGCGTTTTCCATCAAATTTGAGATCTCATTTTCCAAATTCAAATCTCACAGGCCAGGAAGAGAACATACTTCCTGACTGTCATTGTTTGCCAAGATTACCAAATGGCATTGTTGGCATGTTTACTCTCAAGGCAGTTGTATCACGGCTGATCCAAACATAGTTTAGAAAATGAGTTCAATACTTCATCTTTTGACATGACTACTGGACTGATATTTTGTCTATTGTACGAACA
This sequence comes from Gracilinanus agilis, assembly GCF_016433145.1. Lineage (NCBI taxonomy): Eukaryota > Metazoa > Chordata > Mammalia > Didelphimorphia > Didelphidae > Gracilinanus > Gracilinanus agilis. The sequence goes on along the minus strand of NC_058130.1, from coordinate 114,202,949 downwards.
TAACATGTTTCTTCTCTGGCCATGGTCCAGTGCTTTCTCTTAGCACAGAAAGGGTGATTCCATGACTCTGAAAGAGCATTAGTTTGAGGCCAAGGTGGATACTGTATTTTAAAGTACTGAATCTGAGATCACATCACGTAACTCCTGAGTCTAAGTTATATCATGTAAATCTGCTCCCTGAACATTCCATGTCTTGTCTTGCCTCCATAACTCTGTTGTGAAGGTTCCCTTGTTCCTAGAATAAATGACCCTCCTCCTATCTTTGCCTACTGAATTTTTTATGATGTCCAATTCAAAAGCTATGATTCCTTCTTGTTGTAATGACCTTACCCCCTAGGATGATGATGATGATGATGATGATGATGATGATGATGATGATAATAATAATTCACAACTCTATAAGCTTCAGAAAGCACTTTACATGTATTAATTTTTTAGACCACCTGTCTCTGTTTTTTGGAACTCTAATGCTCTTAGCTTTAAAGTTATCTATGTACATGACTTATCCCTCTACCAGGTTCCAAGTGGGTAGAACACTGGGCCTGAAATCAGAAAGACCTAAGTTCAAATTTCAAATATATATGTGATCTAGCTATGTGACTTTGGGCAAGTCACTTAACCTCTATCTCATTTTTCTTAACTGTAAAATAGGGATAATAATAGGACCTGTTTTGCAGGGTAGTTGTAAGAATCAAATTAAAGAATATTTGTAAAGTGCCTGAAGCATAGTAGGATCTTAATAATGCTTGTTCTCTTTGTATCTAAACTTTATTCCTCTCCCACTATCAAGTGCTCTGCATACAAAAGGCACTTTAAAAAAGCTTTTGTTTATTTAAAAATTATTTATTAAATATTTATTCGATATGTTATTTATTAAATATTTGTTTTTATTAAATTTTTATTAAATTTTGAAATTTATTTTCTTTAAATAAAATGTATTAGATATTTATTATTTTATTGTTAAATATTTATTTAAATTATTGTTATTAAATATTTATTAAAATATGTGTTTTTGCAGTAATCTGTTAGACTTTAGACCTCTCTGTCCCTAGGGCAAAGTACTTGAGGGCAGAGATATTTTGTTCTTGTTTTTATATTCCTAGTGCCTAGTACTATGCCTAGCACAGAGTAAGTATTTAAAAATGTTTATTGAATGAATACAACAGCA
>NC_058130.1:114140858-114192303 GCF_016433145.1 Gracilinanus agilis | reverse complement strand
GGAAGGGAAGGGAAGGGAAGGGAAGGGAAGGGAAGGGAAGGGAAGGGAAGGGAAGGGAAGGGAAGGGAAGGGAAAGGGAAGGGAAAGGGAAGGGAAAGGAAAGGAAAGGGAAGAAACTTTTAAGGAGAGAAAGGAAGGGAAGGGAAAAGACAATGGAATAGAGGGAAAGAGTATAGAATACCCCTTGATAGAAAGAGTCCAACATACACCTCCCTAACCCTTACTCCCTACCCCACCTAGTGCCATGTGTGATAAGCTTATATAATTTAAAGCCACTCCACACCCAGAGGAAAAGCACCAGGCTTGGCATCTGGAAAGACTCAAAATTAGACACTTCCCAGCTGAGAGACCCTGGGCAAGTCACTTGACCCCCATTGCCTAGCCCTTACCACTCTTCTGCCTTGGTGCCAATACACGGTATTGACTCAAAGATGGAAGGTGAGAGTTATTTTTAAAAAAAGAAAAAAAATTGATTCTATAGCAAAAACTGTATACAATAGCATACTTGGCTTTATGGCTTATTTCATTAGGTTTTGCTCATGTTCAGAGAAATACAGTAGAACTAGGGAAAGGAAGAGAATTTTTTTTCAAAAAGGGGAATTAAGAACTGTTTTAATTGATTAAGTCAGCATTGATAATACCCCTTAGAATAATAACATGAGTATAATCGCAATATTAAAAAGGCAGAGCAGGATTCAAGGAAGGGGTAATTAGGAAGATGGGAGAAGAAGGTCAATACTTCTCTGAGAATTTAAGATAGTCTGACACTTCCCAGACATTCCTGGTATTGACTGGAGCCCATAAATGCCAAGGTGACCCTGGAACTTTTCAATGTTTGGTTCCTTTGATGAATAAGATCAGATTGGAGCAGCACTGCCACCCAGTGGTTAAATGAGTACTTAAAACAGTAGCTTGAGGAGGGAGTGCATTCCAGGCAAAGGAGATGGTAGACTGAATGTTCACAGGTGGGGGGATGAAATAGCAACTTCAGGAATTACTAGTAGGCCAGTTTGGTCAAAACACAAAGTGTGGAAAGGGAAGTAATGGCTGGGAAGGTAAGTGAGAAGCAGTTTGTGAAAATTCTTAAATGCCAAGCTAAGGAGTTTCTTTTTTTAATCTAAGAAGTATTAGAGTGTCACTGAAAATGCTAAATATTCATAAAATATTAAAAGATCTAGAATACCTTCAAAGGGGGTATGGAAGACTCCCTCTGGAAAATTTTTGGGAAAACACAAAAAACAATCATATAATCTGCACAACTAGAAGCTATTAACTAAATCTTTCCCCTCTAAAATTATCTTCTCCCTGCTCCCATTTCTTGTATGTATTTATATTTCTGTAGTCTCCTATATTAAAACATAAGCTCCCTAAGCACAGGAGATGTTTTTCTGCTGCTTTGTATCTTGAGTGATTAGCAAAGTACTTGGTACATAGTAAGCACTTAATTAATGCTTGTTGGTTGGCTGATTGATTGGTGAGAACATGAATCTATTGAAATATTTAAGTATTAAGCACTCATTATTATTGTCCAGTCATTTCAGTCTTGTCTAATTCTGTGACATTATTTGGGGTTTTCTTGGCAAAGACACTGGAGTTGTTTGCCATTTCCTTCTCCACTCATTTGACAGATGAGGAAACTGAGGCAAACAGAGGTAATTGGTTTGCCCAGGATCACATAGCTAATAAGTAATCTGAAGTCAAATTCAAACTCAGCTCCTCCTGACTCCAGGCCCAATCAGTCTGCCACTGAGCCATCTACCTGCTCTCTGGACTTACCAGAGGCAGCCCTCAAACAACAGACATGAAGTCTTCTTTGTTAGGTTCATACTCAAAAGCCTAGTCCAAACAGAGGTAATCCTTTTTGTGCAGTGGAAAGAATGGTGAACCTAAAGTTGGAGGACCTGCTTCTAATTACTGATTCTTGTCACTTAACCTCTCAGTTATCTTATCTGTAAAAGGAAAGAGTTGGAGTAAATGACCTTTAAGCTCCTTCCAACTCCATGATCCTATGGTCCTTATTGGCAATATGCAATGCTCACCAAGAAAAACTTAAAAATCAGAGCATATCCATTCTCTCTTTTTGACTTGACTTCAATTTGCTTCCCTTTCTAAACTTTTACAATTGTCACTTGAGAAAAGTTTGCTCAAATAGATTTCTGTATTCTATTTGAATTATTTCTTCAGATATTAATAATACTTGGATTTCCTTAAATAAGCTAATTAAATGTCATTTAGTTTGTTTTAAACAATAACAATTCTGGAGGCAGCTATGTGGTTCAGTGGATTGAGAGTCAGATCCAGAGTCTTAGCTGTGTGACCCTGGGTAAGTCACTTAATCCCCATTGCCTGCCTCTTATAACTCTTCTGCCTTGGAATTGACCCTAAAATGGAAGGTAAGAGTTTTTTTAATAAAACAAAAAATAACAACACAACATTTTTCCAAAATGGTTTAAAACTATCATTTTCAAAGTTTTTAAAACATCATTATCTCTTTTGAGCCTCACAATAACCCTGTGGAAAAAAAGGTTCCAAATGTTATTATCTCATCTAATAAATTAGGAAACAATCTGCTTGAAGTTAGGGAACTTGCTCATAGTCACTGCTGGAAAGTGTCAGAAGCAGGTTTCAAACCCCCATGCTCCTGACTATAGATCCTATATTGTTGTATCACGATACATCCTCCAGTATTTCTTCAAAGAATGTTCAAAGGAGTCCTCTTACCTGTGGTTCTGAGAGGTTGGGAGGATCATGGCTGTCACAAAGAACAAACTCAAAGGAATCCTCAAAGATTTCTCCACCAAAGTGTCGATAATAGATAATCCCATTAAGCAGATCTCTCTGAAGAAAACCAGGGACTGGATAACCTGTTGGGTTACCATATACCATATACGTTTGCAACATTCTGCCTAACACCCTATAACATCAGACCTATCTCCAGCAACTGCCCAACTGCCCAATAAAAACCATGTACCCTGAGGGTACTCAATTACCTCACTGGTGCAGAATAGTTATAGAAACATTTGGAGTGGGGAATAGAAAGCAAGGTAGGGTGAAACAAAAAAAATCTTTATATAATTTTAAATGAAAAGAAATGTAGTTTTTCTCATGGCTAATATATTGCTGTGTAGAGATTCTGACTTGACCTTTTTAATAAATAGACTCATCGAACATTGGCACATTAACAGTTAATGTAAACGGACCATGCAAAAGTTCCTTTATGTGTGTCTGAAATCAATTGCTTTCCTACTTTAGCCAAACATCCCCACTTAATGCTTTCAGTACCATTTATTTCCATTGCCAATTTGTTTTTCCTTCCTTAAAATACAAAAGCAACTTTTTGTCCAACCGAAGACAAAACTGTCAAAAAAAGTTCTGACCAGAAGGTTCTAAATTACTGAGGATTTATAGGGTGTGCCTGAAAAATAATTCCATAATGATATGGGACTTCCTAAGAAACTGTGTTTTCACAGAACATAGAAGGGAGGGGGAAAAGGATATTCATATTGTTATAGCTATCCCCTGGCTTACCAATAAGTCCTGGCCCTGGCTTCTTAATGATTTCTCCAGCCTGGCAAGGTTTGGTGATATTAAAGAAAATGTAGTCGTCACTGGAGTCCACATCAGAAGCTTTCAGCATGGAGCCTTGGATCAACACAGTCTGCCCCTCGTCTAATTCAATCCCGACATTTGTTACGAGGAGAGGGGGGCTGTCATCTTTAGGCAGGATATTGATGGGAAACTTGTGGCGAGTGCTGTGATGGCCATCAAAAATCCTGAAGACCACAAAATCCTTGGTGGAGTCACTGTCATCATGATGGTAACGAACAGCCCCAGCCTGAATGTCAGCTACAGTGAAAATGAAGCCTTTCCCTCCTGGAGGAAAAAGTAGAGAAGGAACTGTTGAGACAAAAGTCTAAAGAACAGTAGGGGCGATTAGGTGGCTCAGTGATATGGGAGTTGCTGGGTTCAAATCTGGCCTCAAATACTTCCTAGCTGTCCAACCTAGGGCAAGTCACTTAATGCTAGGCCTAGTCTGTACCACTCTTTTCCCTTAAAAGGAACACATAGTACTGATTCTGTGCCAGAATATAAGGTTTTAAATAAAAATAAAAAGAACCTACAGGGAAAGAAATCATGTGGCAATCAATAGCTCTAGTTCGGGGCTCCTTCCTGTGTTATCCTCACCAATATCAACATCAGAAGCCTAAGACCTTTGTCATCCTTGGATAGCAAGATTAATGGCCCTCATGGGGACCAAAAACAACAGTGGATTTACTGGGAGTGGAGAAGCACAGGGATCACCCACCTCTCCTCCTGTAATGGAACTAAGAAAACTCATTTGGATTCAAACTGGCCATTCCTCTTGAAGGGTCTTCAAGGAAAGTGACATAGCTAAAGCTGCCCCTACCAAGTGTACCCAAAACATCATTTAATCCTAAATTGCCCTTCCTTTTTATTCATGAGTGCTATAAAAAATGGTACTATATTTTGGACAAACTATTGGGAGCATAATAAGAAATAAGCATATTGCTTTCCACATAACTTATAGATACAACAATCACTGTATGCCCAAAAGTTATCTGTTATACTTTGATGCCAATCCTGTCATTAACTTCACAGAAGCAAGACAATGGCTGTGGACAGGGAGGGTAACTGAAATAAGATCTGGAAATTATCCCAGACCTGGTGTGAAACTAGATAAGTCACTTTATCCTCAGACTTCCTACCTGAAAAAAGAAAAATCATGGTTTTCTTTCTGCTGCTCAATTAGAGACACAAATCTAGAGGATAATTACATTAAGCCCTTTGGTGTCTTTAGAAGAACAGAATATAATAAGAAAAGTATAAGACCTATTTTTGTTATGATGAATATTTGTGATTAGGTGACTAACCCTTCTTCATCAGTAAGGATCACAACTACCTTAAATTTATGAATAGTCATAACTAAAATAACAAGACCCACTCACGGAGATTTATTTTTATTATATTGAATTATTTATATTCCTGCATCCTGAATTGAGGGTTCAGACTTGCTCCTCATTCCTTTGTTCCTATGGAATTCAGAGAAATGCACTGCCCCAGAGAATCTTCCAATGAAGGCAAATGGAAGAGAGAGGTTGTAAGATTTCTCTTGCTCAGAAAATTATTTTAAAAAACTAGTTTAAGCTAGGAGAATCTATTAGAAACAGAACTAAGTCCTTGATTATCTCATTAGAAACAATGATTAGGACACATGATTAGACAGAACCAATTTCCCCTCTAGTAGTTGGGGAATACGAGATCAATACATAACTACCAATCATTTCCCAGGGAATAGGAAAGGGCTGAGAGTTATGACAGACTACCTCCTCGTTGGCTATTCACCAGTTACTAGAAGGAATGATGAATTCTGAGAAGCACAGCAAGACTGGACTGATCCAGAAGGAAGGAGGCAGAACTCCAAAAACAATATATACAATGACCGTAGCAAAGTAAATGGAAACAACAGTAAAATAATATGAAAACTATGTCATTGTACTGACTAAACTTAAATCCTGGGGAAAGTTGAGCAAACACTCAGCAATTTTGTATAAATTAGGGCTACTGATATGAAAGAAAAAAATGGTGGCTCATTGCGGAAGAAAAATATTTTTGGAAATGGAAAATTATACTTAAAAAACCACCAACAACTTTCTTTAAGTTTTTATTTTGAATATTTTCCCCTAGTTACATATTTCATGTTCTTTCCCTCTCCCCCAAACCTCCCTATCTCCCCTTAGCCGATGCACAATTCCACTGGGTTTTACATGTATCACCATCAACAACTTTCTAACTTGGGCCACTCATCTAATGTGGCAGGACCTTAAAGTCTTCATCTTCAAAATGGAGGTAATGGTATCTGTGTGATCTTTACCAATATAGTTAGGAGTTTTATTTTCTATTAATGCCTAAACTGCTGTATAATTGGGAGTTATCATCATTACTCGAGAGGGAGCATTTATTATTGTTGTTTGGTCTTTTTCAGTTGTGTCCAACTCTTTGTAACTCCTTTGGAGTTTTCTTGGCAAAGAGACCAGAGCAGTTTGCCATTTCCTTCTCAACCTCATTTTACAGATAAGGAAACTGAGGCAAGCAAGGTTAAGTGACATGCCCAGAGTCACACAAGTGTCTGAGATCATATTTGAACTCAGGAAGAGGAATCTTCTTGACTCCAGTCCTGACAATCCATCCACTGCCATCTGGCTGCCCTGAGGGAGCACAGGAGAATGGATAGAAAGCTGACCTCTCTATCAAATTCAAATACAAAGACAAATTCAAATCAAATTCACATACTTACACCTGTGTGACTCTGGATAAGTCAATCAGTCTCTTTCAGTCTCAGTTTCTTCTTCTATAAAATGAGGAATTTAGACTCAGTGACCTCCAAAGTCCCTTCTAGTTCTAAATCCAGGACTCTGTGGTTTATGTGAGTGTGACTCCAGACAAGTCACTTATATTCTTAATGTTGGTGACAATTCTCGAAGCCCATATATCACAGAGCTGCCGCTGACTGGCATAGAGAGAGGATTTCCTTAACAGGAACATGCTACACTAAAGAAATCATTGGTATGGTTCCCCAAAGATTATTACCACAGGTGTATTCTCAGTGCAGTGACTTGAACATGCTAGATAGATCCTCAAATGTTTTGGGAATTAGCCTGAGGCAAAGGATAACTGTCCAACTCACCTCTTACAGTAAGTCTCCCATGCTGTAAGCCATCCACAGTGACCAGGCGGACTGCCTTGATGTCATCATTGTCCACTACCTGAAACTGCTCCCAGGTGATGGGCCTTGACTGTCCCTCTAGAAGACTGAGACCTACAAGAATGAGAAGAGGAGGGGTGGTTGGGTGAGAGAAGGGGCGGTTGGGTGACTCGGGGGTTTGAGAGCCAAGCCCAGAGATGGGAGGTCCTGGGTTCAAATCTAGCCTCAGTTACTTCCTTGCTGTTTGACTCTGGATAAGTCACTTAACCCCCATTGCCTAGCCCTTACCACTCTTCTACCTTAGAATTAATACATAGTATTGATTCTGAGATGGAAGATAAGGGTTTAAAAGAGAAAAAAAAAAAAAGAACGAGAAGAGGGCTTCTGGAAACTCTGAGCCATGCCAATAGTTGTATTTAAAGAGAGTCATGAAAAGAAACAAAGAGGAGATTACCCTTCCAGGATGTCTGCAAAGAGACATTCTGAAAGCAATTTAAGGCACTCCAAATCAATTTTCCTTTCAAAAATATTCATTCCCTTTTAGTTTGTCAAATCAGACCCTTAAGATAGATAGATTATTCCCAGGGAAAACAGGGGCAGAAAGCTGATGAGTAAATGCATTCACAGGGACTGCTATTCTGGTGATCTTTGCTAAGATCCTGGAACCATTAAAATTTGGAGCTAAAAAAGAAGCTTTAAAATCATCTGCCACTTCAGTGTTGGTTTACAGATGTGGAAACTGAGGCTCAGAAGGAAGAAACTTGTCCATAGAAGTATGAAATAGATGATCAAGGATGTTCCAATGCCCAAGGAACTATTATTTTGATTAAGTAAAGACACCTCCAATCCAATCTAGTAAGCATTTTTTAAGTACTTAACCTTGCTTGCCTCAGTTTCCTCATCTATAAAATAAGCTGGAGAAGGAAATGACAAACCACTCCTCAAACCTCAAATGCGGTCTAAAAAAGAGTCAGGCATGAGTAAAAACAAAAAAACAACAAAAATTTAAGAATAGAGAGAAAGCAGTAGCAGCAAGAGGTATCAAGAAGGGGTCTTCATAGGAGGGTGCCGCATGAAGTAAGCCTTGAATAAAATGAGGGATTCCAAGGGGACAGACTTTAGGAAGGAGCTCTTTATAAGCACTGTGGACAGCCTGGCCAAAGGCACTGAAGGGGGAAATGTTTTGGGAAACAGCAAGTAAACCAATTTGACTGAAATAAATAGTTCATGAAGAGGAGTAATGTGTAATGAGCCTGGAAAGGTCCAGCCAGATTGTTAAAGTCTTTAAGGGACAAACTAAAAAGCGCTTATTTTGTATTAGAAAATAGGAAAGGAATAAGCATTTCTATAAAATCTATTATGTGCCCAGGCATTGGTCTTACAAATAATATATCATTTGATCTTCAAAAAAACCTGGAGAGGGATTGGGGAGGGTTGCTGTTATTATCCCTATTTTATGGTTGACAAAACTGAGGTAGGCAGAGGTTAAGTGGCTTGCCCAGTGTCACACATTTAGTAAGTGTTTGAGGCTAGACTTGAACTCAGGTATAGACTTCAGGACTGGCAATCTATATGCCATGCCACCTAGTTGCCTACCAAAAGCCATGGGAATCCAGTTAATGCTCTTGAGATTGGTTTCTTACCTCAAAGACAATTTGTTTCTTTTACTGTGCACAAAGTTTAAATTTCTAATCTTTTATCATTGAATGTTTTCTTTGTGTTCACTTTCAAACTTTTATCCTGAAACTGTATCAAATTAAAACTGTATAATGACCAACTTACCTCTTAAAGAACAGTTGAAAAAATTCCCCTCCCTGTCTTCATCGAAGATGCTGGGACTATGACTATGGAATATTGTATACACTATCAGTCGAATGGGTTAGTTTTGCTGAAATACTATTTTCTTTCTTTTTTAACCTCTATAACAAGAAAAGGTTCATTGGGCAGGTGATTATGAAGAGATATCCAAATATGGATATGATATAAAAACAAAAGTTGTCAATAAAAAAAGATTAAGATGAAAATTATTTATATTATTTTATACTAAGGAATGTTTATTTTATATTAGAAAAAGGGAAGAAAATGAGCATTTATGTAGGACCTATTATGTGCCCAGGCACTATTCTAAACATTTTTATATTTATTATTGTATATTATATATTTGTTATTATATGCATATGTAATATGTTATTTTAATAAATGTATTATATATCATATATTTTAATAAGTATACTATATATCATATTATATTTTAATGAATATAGCATATTTTTAACTGTTGGGGAAAGAATATAAATGTTTTTAATTTTCTAAAATGTTACCTTTTAATTAAAACATATTTCTATTCAATGAATATTTTGTTTTTCAATGTATTTTATTTATTTTTTATATTTATAATATCTCCCTTCTACTTTCCTTCCAAAATGAACAAATATAAATAAAAATAAAGCTCTCTCAAAAATATACAAGGGCTCAGACACTTCCTAGCTGTGTGATTCTGGACAAATCATTTAATTCCCATAGCCTATCCCTTACAGCTCTTCTGCCTTGTAATCAATAAACAGTGTTGATTCTAGGATGGAAGGTAAAGGTTTATGAAAAAGAGAGAAAAAAGAAATAAAAAGCAGAAAACATGAAAATCCTATCAAAACCTCCTATACTGTCCAAAACATAAACATTATAAACTTCCTATACTGTATATGCATAAAACATAAACATTCCAAATTATTCTTTATTCTTTATCAAATGAATGTCAATTAATTTAAATACCAAATAATCTTTTAAAAAAGCATGATGGTATAGTAGAATGTTAGCTCTAGAGTCAGGCCCCACCTGAACCCTACCTTTAACACCAAGAAAAACTTCTGTTTGACTCACCTTGTAGTAGTAAGTGAAGACAGAACTTTGGGAGGAGACAAGTGTTCTGGGGTCTAATGCTTGATAATTACATAGTGCTTTAAAGTTTACAAATAATTTTGGAGTCCTTGGCCTACCTGAACCTCATAGCAGGCTTATAAGGAAGTGATTGCATAAATATTTTTATTACTTTATTTTTATTGTATTTATGCTTATTTGCATTTTATTTCTTTAGTCATCATTTTATAGATGATGAAATAGCTTCTGTAAGTTTCTAATTTCCCTTCTACCACTGGGTAAACTTGAGCCTTTATTATTAAGAAATATATTAATTATTAATCATCCTAATGACAAAAATAAGGACTGTGACTCATGATTATAATTTTGGAATAGTATGATTCTATAAGCAATATTGAACCTCACCCGTGTTCCATGATACTCTAGGAGCATTTGTGTCTGCTGTCCTGATGGAAATATGGACTGTGATTGGTAAGCTCTTTTCAAAGAAGAAATCGTATACTTCAAACTCCACCTGTAAAATTTAGAGAGATCCATTGGTAGCACTTGTTAATAAAATGTTATATCAAACAGGGCTTGTATTTAGAGATCAAAATAGTACACACAGCTCCCTGCCAAATGCCAGAGTATCTCTACTGGCCAGTCTGTTTAATTCAATAAGAATTTATTAAACTGTGTGCAAAGGACTATGCCAGGCATCAGAGCTATAAAGATGATGCTGTAACAGTTCCTCTTCTCAGGGAATATTTAACTAGGGAGGAGGAATGCACATAAAATATTTTTTACAGAAAAATTAATATGAAGTATATACAGAGTAACTAGGGGAAGCAGGAAATGCTAAAGGTCCCATGTAAGGTGGCACTTGAATTATTTTTGAAGGGTGTAAGAAATTCTAAGAGTTGGTTGTAGAGAGTGTATACATTCAAAACCAGAGATTCTTAACTTGGGGTCCACAGATTAGTTTATGGAAAGATTTCAGAAGAGCCATAAACTTGGATGGGAAAGAATGGGTTTTTATTTTCATTAATATTTCATTTCTTTTAAGTCCCAAGTATTTTAAAATTTATTTTTGTGGTGGCAAAGAATTGGAAACTATGGGGATGCCCATCAGTTGGGGAATGGCTGAACAAGTTGTGGTATATGATAGTGATAGAACACTCTATGCTCTATTAAATAACAAACAACTTGCTTTCAAAAAAACCTAGGAAGACTTATATGAACTGGTGCAAAGTAAAGTGAGCAGTAGCAGAACATTGTACACAATAACAGCAATACAACTATGAAAGACTTAGCTACTCTGGTGAAGACAATGATCCAAGACAATTCCAAAGGATCTATGATGAAAAATATTATTCACTTCCAGAAAGAGAACTAGTTAGTTCTGAGTACAAACTGAAGCATACTTTTTTCACTTTATTTTTCTTGGTTTTTTTCTAATATGGAAATGTTTTTCATGACTTCACATGTATAAGAGATATATTATATCTCAAAGTAAAAGAGGAATGGAAGAGGAGAGAATTTGGAACTCAAAATTTTAATGAATCTTTAAAATAAAAATAACAAAAAATGTTTAAATGCATTTTAAAACATTATCCTGAGACAAGATTAATAGGTTTCATTAGATTGCATATTTAGTTTAAGTTCATATCACTGGCAAACTCTTACCATCTTCTCTTCACAAAAATTTACTATTTATGATAAATTAATCTTACCAAGAGGATAAAAGTCTTTTCAGAGCAATCAGCAACTACTTAAAGTTTTAGGTATGAGATCTGTAATATCGCTTCAAGCACAAAATAGAAGGTATAACTAATAAAAGAAGTAATAAATATGGAATGCATGTCCTGTGTTGGAAAGAGTACTGGTGTGGGAGTTGTAATACTTGGGTCCACACCTGATTCCACCCTTCTATTACCTATGTGAAACAAGGGAACTTCCTTCACTTTTCTTGGTTCCGTTAGATTACAGGATTTGTAAGGTAACCCTTTTGGTAACAGGATTCTATAGGAACATAAATTTAGGTAAAAAAGGATAAAAATAATGTAATAACTCTTGATTCTATAAACCACTGGTCCAAGTAATAAATAATTACAGATAATCCAGTGGGGATCAGGACCCTCCTTTCGGAAGCCTTCCCCAAACCAGCTGGACTCCAAATCCACAGACGATAGATGGAAAGTGGTTTTCAGGCTACTTATAGCTCATAGGATCATGGTCTGAGGGCTAGAAGGAAACTTAGCTCCACCAATCCAATCCCTTCATTTTATAGATGAAGTAACTGAGGCCAAGAGAGGCTAACTAATTTGCTCAAATCAGTTACTATACACAGTAGTAAGATCACTTGCACTATGGATTATTTTTATTCAAATAAAAGAGATATTTATCTGTGCATTGTGTGTGATTATTTACTTATATGTGATCTTTTCTTACTGGTCTGGGAGCTCCATTGGAGACAAGATGGTATTTTACCTAAAGTTGATTCCCCATCACCACCAGTGAATACAGTACTTTATAAATAGTAGATTTTTTAATCAAATGAATTTAATAATCTGAGAGTTCTTGTTATGAGGCACAACTCTCAGTTTCAAGGTCCATTTGCTATTTCCAAAGCCAAAAAACCCTACACAGTAACCCTCTAAATAGTAGAATGGCTGGATTTGTTGCTGGAGGTAATTCTGTGTGAATAATTAGAAAATTATTCCATCACAGGAAGTTCTAAGAGGTAAAGTCATCAGAAGAATAACTGGGGCTTTCACAGTTGAGAGAGGGAAAGGAAAGCAAAGGGTCAGACCAAGTATTTACAAGCTAAAATCTATCTGTCCTTGAGGGTGAGTGTGGAAAAAATGCTTAAATTACATAGAAGGCAATTTGCTGACCCAGAGGCATTCATTTTCTACAATAGACCTTAACAACATCAATTTAAACTTTTCACCATGTTTTCACCAACTTCCTGGTTGGTCTTGAAGTAAGCAGAAACTATTACATGGGAGACTATAGCCAGCTATTCTCCAGCAAACCCAGAGGAAATAGGCTTAAATTGCAATCTGGAGACTTTAGATTAGACAGGAGGAATCTCCTGACAGAGAAAGTTATTTCAGCATTAGTGAGTTTCCAAGGGAAGTTTGGGAATCTTCTTCCTTGAAAACTTTTTTCACAAATTTCAATCTGAAAAATCCAAAAGGGGGGAAATGCTATATAAACATCCCTTTGCTTTCCATAAACCAAGGAACTCTTCCGAAGAAAGGATTTGCATTCATTCTTAGTGATTCTTCCACTCGTAATAATCTAGGGCCCTCTTGAGTAGTTTTTATGCCTGGATTCTCATCAACTGGAGAAAATATAAATGAAAACTGTTAGATGGAATTGGGGGGGTGATGAACTGAATGACTGCTCATGATTTCCAATAAGCTCATTAAGCCATGAGAATGGTTTTCATCCTAATTACCTCATAATTCCTTCTCTCTGTGTAGCTGCTGTTGGGAGGCTGATAGGCAATTTGCAAGTCACTTAGATCCTTCCAGGTGAATGAGGAGATCTCTTTGGTGTGATCCAATAGGTGTGTGAAGTAGCCCTGGAGAGGGGGCTTGGTGATGTTGAACACCAGCAAAGATCTAGGTGTCTCGTCATCTTCACAGTCCACTGTAGAGGTGGTGACCGAGCTCAGGATGAATTGATCCACTTCCAGAATATAGGTGGGCATGAATGCAGCCCTGGGGATCTGATTAGGGAAGGCAGCTTTGATGGAGACCGGCAGCCACATGTTCTCTGACTTTGGGAGGGGGAAAAACACATTAGAAAGTAAATAAACAAATAAAAACTCTATAGAATGCATCCTTGACTGGGCTGAACTATATAGGGTTCATAACACTCTAGACATCCAAATACCATAATAACCTAGATTTAGACTTTGAGAACAACTTCAACCCTGAAAGTCTGTTACCTTGAGTCCCTTCACCTTTTCACAAATAAAGAAACTGAGGTGCAAAGTAACAGCCCAACTTGCCCAGGATCACAGGATTTAACATTGCTCCTAATTTAAACATTGCTCCTTTTGATTATAAATCCACTGTGCTCTTTCTACAATACCACACGGCTTCTCCATATTATAGTTTTAAGTATCTTGAACATAGTAGGTATTTAACAAATGTATATTGAATTGAAAATACTCAACTGATTCATTTTCCAGAGACAAAACCACCTCTTTACAAAAAAAAATTCACCAGTCATTATTACATGATTCAATACTTTTTTTTTCCATTTACTTACTTATTCATGAGGATGAACACAATTACTACATGCTGATTCCCTAAATTGGGCAGTAGGCAATGGAAAGCATCCAAGCAGCATAGTACATGTAGATGGAATTCTGCACCCAGACTCGGAAATACTGAATTCATATGCCTGCCTCTGACACTTACTAGCTGGGTGATTATGGGCAAGTTATTTGCCATCAAATTTTTTTCATTTTTTTGATTTTTTCATTTCATTTTTCAATTTCATTTCATCAATATTTTCAACTGATTAGTCCTATGGCAAGAGTGAAGAATAGCCACTGAATGACACAGATACTCTACTTATTACTATAAGACCTGTGGTAATTGAGTATCCCCAAAACTTACTGTATTGAGCCTTTTAGGACACCTTTGTACTGTCAAGTACCTACCTACAACGTGGTTATTATGAAATTCAAGTGAGATAAAGTTTATAAAATACTTTGAAAATTTCCAAGTGCTCTAAAAAGGTCAACTATTCTCTTCATTGAGGTGTTAAGCTTTCAAAGTTTAAAGCATTTTTATGTGGACAGCTATGTAGAACAGTAGATAGAGTGCCAGGACTGGAATCATGAAGTCTTGAGTTTAAATCCAACCTCAAACACTCACTAGCTGTGTAGCCGTGGACAAATCATTTAATCTCTGCTTGTCTTGGTTTCCTCATCTTTAAAATGGAGATCATAATAATGCCTACCTCCCAGGGTTGTTGTAAGGATCAAATGAGACAATAATTGTAAATCACTTAGCATCGTGCCTAGCATATGGTGATATAAAATTTTAGCTCTTATCATTATTTAGAAACACACAAAACTATGAATCAAGAGACTTGAATTCTAGATCTCACTCTGCTGTAAGTTAGTTATAACTGTCCTTGGGTAAATAATTTACTTGCTCACTGTCTCTGTTTCCCCTTCTTTAAAATAATGTTATATTAGATGGCCTTTAAGGTTCCTCTTTAACATCTTCTGGCTCAAGAATATTGGTGCATTATAAACATCATTACCAAGAAGGTTATTTCCAGAGCTGAATTAGCTCACTTGAGCAGGAAAAATGCCAGTGGTACTGGAAAAGTCCAAACTAATTAGTTGATTTTCCCTCCCAAAAAACCAACTTTCTTAAATTAAATGCAGGCATGACAAGACTTTTGCAAAAACATATGTTATCTATGATATCATAAAAGTAGCATCTTAGATTGCCTGAAGCTAGGTTTTAGGATAAAAGTATTTAGAGCTAGAAGGAACTTTAGAGATCAGCTGGCCTAATTTCTTCATTTTAGAGAGGAGGAACAGAACCATAGACATGAAGTGACTACCAATCTTTCAGGCAATTCCAGAGTATATTAAGGTATTCATCTGGGATAGGAGACTAAGGAAGCTGTATTAGTAAAATGGCATTTTGAAATTATTGAATTATTCATCAAATCATTGAATGATAGGAAAATAAGATCAGCTGGTCATGTAACAAGAGTGAGAGTCAGACAATCAATAGACAATAGTGTGCGTTACTGATATCCTCCTGTTCTCAAGGGAAAATGAGAAAGGTCTTAAGCATCTTGAGTTTATTCCCTTTGGCAAAATCATAGGAAGGCATGAAAAAGAATTTCTAGGCAGAGATGGGTTGCCATCTCCCTCACTGAAGGAGCCATCTTTATTGGAAGAGACTGGAAAGAAAGATGGGCGGGTTAATTTATGTCAAAACCTATATAATGCGCTATGTCCTTGATAGTCCACTCACTAAATCACATTTTGGCAGAAGAAAGATTTCACTGCCTGCTTCAGTGCAAAACGATTTTGTTTCTGATCAGTTTTAATATCTGCTGACCTAGTTTTACTATATCTTATATGGAGCTCATTCATCAGTATGTATGTCTTAGAAACTTCAAATTGACAACAGAATAAAATTTAACCAGAAGACAGCAAGCTAGATTTCCTTTGGGCTACTATATAGTTCTAAAAGCCTCAAGATCCTCCCTGAAATTCCCTATGATATTGCATAGTTACAAGTTATGGCACTCTACAGTCCCCAAACAACTTAAGTGGAAGATCAACCAATAGTAAATATAGAGGTATAGATGGAACATGCTAGGTGACTCAGGGGGATAGAGCTCTGGGACTGGAGTCAGGAAGACCTGAGTTCAAACCCAAACTCTTAAACTTATTAGTTGTGGGACCCTGGGCAAATTGCTTGATTTCTGTTTGCTTTAATCCACTGGAGAAGGAAATGGCAAACAACTCCAGCATCTTTGCCAAGAAAACATCATGGACAGTATGTTGTTCCACAGGGTCACAAAGAGTCAAACCTGACTGAACAGTTCAAGAACAACAATATGGGACATGGGCAGGATACACATCATGATAAATCATTACACAGGAGATGTGATATAAAGAATGGCATGAGGAAAATATATGAGCAGGAAAAAATGGCCCAGTATTCCCTAGTCTCCAATTTATTCAATTGAAAAATAAGAGGATTAGCTTAGATGGTCTTTGAGATGCTTTCTTGGTCTATGATCCTATTGAGAGAGAGAGAGAGAGAGAGAGAGAGAGAGAGAGAGAGAGAGAGAGAGAGAGAAGAGAACACCAAAGGTCCACCTGAATATTCATTGATATTCACATGATTTTTGGAAAATATAAGGAAGACCAGTAGAATTTTGGATGGATAACCGAAGGTAAACTCATAAGACAGAAAAGATTTATACAAAATGACCAGTCATGAATTGGTTTCAATCAGCATTATAAGAAGGAATATCCAAAATAATGAAATCACCCAATCAGCAAAGTAAATGCTACTATATAGGCTCACAGAGTGTGGACCTTTGGCTAAATGACACTATATGATCCCTTATCCTGTACAACAGATGAAATCTGGTGGAATTGACCAGCTAAGGCAGTCTTAATAGGAAAAAGAAAACCTTAGCAAAGAACAAAATATAGCCTGAAGGGAATATATTTGTGTAATGGAGAAAAGGAATACGATTACCAAGTAGTCATCTCTTGTCCCACCTGAATTATCCCGGTGACAATATATGGCGGGGTGAAGAGGAGGAAAGAAATAGATGGAATAAGATGATCATGGACTGACTGCATGAGTTCTGTGTATCTTTTTCATTACCATTGTTATCACTACCACCATCTCTTTCTCAAGTCTACTGCCTCCTTGAGTCCTTGGACTGTCCAATCATACCATGGGCCTCCCAAAGACCCAGTGTCCCAAGGCATGCCAACTTTAGTTGCTTTAAGCACACCAGATATGTACTCATATATATGTACCCGTAATCCTGAGTTCTACCTTGTATATGGATTTACTCCTGATATCAGTGAGGTCCAGTCTGATGGAGATGTAATCGACATTTGGAGAAGGGGGATGGAGGTGCTGATATCGCAACCCCATTAGCAGAAACTCCTCACAGCTGACTTTGAGACTATCAATCTTCTTCAACTCTGGGGAACAGCTTCCACTCAGGCATCTTGGATCTTTCCTATATTCTAAAGTGAACACATAATGCATTAAAACTTTCTTGGATTAAATTTGTGACAAAATAAAAGGCAGCAGAAGACAAAGCCTCTCTTTTCATGGATTCCATGCCAATCCCCACTTCCACCAACCCTTCCACAATGATCATGTGTTCCCTTTTCATCAGACTTTGTATCTACAGAAGAATTGGTGGTTATCCTCAAAGGGTGTAATTTGCTGAAAAGTATAATCAATTGACCAGGCCACAAGACTCTTATAAGCCTCTCTTCCCCCCTCAGTAAATGCAGTGCTAGAAAACTAAATGAATTATGTGTTCTTTACCATTGAACCAGCACATCCCTATTCATCCTGGGCAAATGGGCCAAGGGCTCATTTCAAAGCGGCTTTTCTCAAAGGCTTTGTGTGTGGTATATGAAGGTCAGCGGCCTCACAAGTTTAGTGAAAACAATATGATTAGTTATCCTTTGGTCAAAGTCCCTCACAACTCATCTAGGCAGAGAATGTCAAATGTTCCCTCTCACAGCATCAATGGAAATCATTCACTAGCCACTAGGGACAAGCAATTATTTCTATGATCATGATGGGATGATTTAATTATAGAAATAATCTCTTACCTATTCATTATAAGAAACTAAAGGGAGTAAGAGTGAGATCAAACAGTGTGAATGGGTAGACAGATGTGATGGGACCAGGCTGGCCACCCCCAAAACCATGGGCATAGCCTGCAGCCATCATCTGGAAGTCAAAGAATCCACATTTTTCTGGTGTGTCCCAGCCACCCTTGCATTGCCCTTAGCTGTTCTGCAGGGCTAAAGGACTTGGAAACACTTTAAAAAGTGTAATTAGGATGAGTTCTCCATCTCAAATCATTATGAATAAAAGGAAAATCTAATCAAAGTTTAAATATAAAATATTTATGGAAATGTATGTTGTAGCTAAATAAATATAAAAATAAAACACATCACTATCAAACTCTTTTCATAACCTTTATCCTCTCAGTGGAATGCTGATTGAATGAATAAATTCATGAAAAGGAATTGATTTTCTGACTTTTAGAATAAAGGAATCAATCTGAATTTCTATTAAGTCATCAAAAAGAACTTGTAAGACTAAGGAAACAGGTAGCATCCTGAGATGCTGAAGAAGTCTCTCTAAGTCTTAGCTATGATCTTTCTATCTCTAAGTCTTAGTTATTAACTTTCCATTCCACCTCCCACCCTCTCTGGTGGCTATAAGGGAATTAAAAGGTGATGGTAGGGTGTTTTCCTTATTCTGATCATTCGCACAGTAGGTCTGGTTACAAGTAAGTTCCAAAGTATTTGTGGGTGTTGAGAATGGTAAAGCATGGAGGGGGGAATACAGAATTTGACCAGAACATGAGTTTGGAGCTTGGAAATATTATTGGTAGAGATAGAGAGTGTGTGAGTAGGGTGGAACTCATCTGTAGAAGCCCAGAGAGTGTGGGTGAATCAGTTCTTGTGCTTCTGGCTATTCCCAGCAATCTGTTAGTGTGTGAATCAGGAGTGGATTTCTGGCTATTTGTGGGTGACTCTGGGTGCTTTGAGGCTATGGAATGAGAGGGTACAGCAGCAAAGGGAAAACTATATTACCCTTCATCAGTGCTCCAAGGCCAGAGTTTTAAAAAATGTTAGATCTCAAGGTCTGGGGAAAAAACCGTGGCTCACATCAAAAGTGAGATATGTGAATAGCACATCTGAGTCCTGGATATTTCCAAATGGGAAAAGAGTGTGCCAGGAGGTGGGAGGAATGGCTGAGACAGGTAAGGAACCAGCACCAAGAATAAGAGCACTTGCGTGACTGTGCACACATCCCAGAGGGTTTTTATTCACAAAGAGTATTCTCTGATTTGGATTCTGCCTAAAATTCAGTGTAGCCTTGGAAGTGTTGTGTGTGTGTGTGTGTGTGTGTGTGTGTGTGTATACACATATGTGCTACATAAATGTTGCTTTTTGTTTGTTTTAACCCATGATCATTTCTTTTAAAGGATTCTTTCAGGGACTAAAGGGTATGTCTTTGAGATAGCTAGGTAGAGCAGTGGATAGTTTGGGGTCTGGAGTCAGCAAGTCCTCAGTGCAAAAATCAGATATTTTTTAGCTGTTAACCTTGGATTAAGTTGCTTAGCCTCAAGTTTCTCCCCTGTAAAATGGGGATAATAATTGCATCCCACTCCCAGGGTTGTGATGATCCAATGAAAATATAAAAATGTTTAAAACAATGCCTGAGACTTGGAGAGATTTTTGTTATTCAAACATTTTAGTCATGTCTGACTCCTCATGAACCTTTGGGGCTTCTTTGGCAAAGATACTGGAGTGGTTTGCCATTTCCTTCTCCATCTCATTTTACATATAAGGAAACTGAGGCTACCAGGCTTAAGTCATTTGCTTAGGGTTACATAGCTAGTATGTGTCGGAGGCTGGATTTTAATGCAGGTCCTCCTTACTCCAGGCCTACCACACTCTCCACTGTACAGCTAGCTGCCTTGCTCAGGCATAAAATAGGCAATTAATAATTATTGAATTTAATTTAACTACTAGTCCTGTATGCAAACCCTTTGTTCTAGTTAAGGGGTTTATAGCTACTCATTATCCCCTGAATAAAGTCAGCTTGTTCCTACCTCTGTCTCTGCTCACACTGTGCCCCTATCTGGAATGTCTTTTTTTTTTCTCCCATTTCTCCCTACCTTATCCATGCTTTAAGGCCCAATAGTCATCCATTTATCCACTAAGTCAACAAATATTAAGTAATACTAATAATATTTTTAAATGGCATACGAGACTCAGGGAAAAAGCTGTGGGGCTGGTCTCCTCGGGGTTCGCCTTGTTGTGGTTCCACAATGACTAGCTGACCATGGGCTGGTAAGCCAGTTTCTAATGGAGAGAGCCTTATGGTACATTCCAGGCTCATCCTCCTCTCATAATCAAAATTGAGCACGTTCTTATCCATTGCTCTGGACAGGCCATAGAATTCAGGCACCTCCAGGACCCTGGAGCTCATCCGGATGATGTTACAGTCTGGCTCCTGCAGATAAACCCGAAGGATAAAAGTTTCTGTGAAGGTTTCAGTTTCTGTAAATCTGAGGATTGAGGAAAGAGAATAAAATCAGAATTGTCAATGCTGCATCTTGACTGTCAAATAGGTCTTTGGCTGTTCCTTAGATTCAAGGCCAACTCTCATCCAAGTCATAAATTAGTCTGTTTTTTTCTCTTCCTGCTACTCAACCCTACACTCCCTAAGTATCCTTTGCTGGGGAGGAAAGAAGAAGCAGGGAAAAGTGTGATGGAGAAAGATGCATATCTCTTTGGATATATCCATTCTGGGCATTTATTTTGCTTGGCCATGCATGTTTTTTCTAAGTATTTTATTTTATTTTTCAAAGGGAAGGAAGGAAGGAAGGAAGGAAGGAAGGAAGGAAGGAAGGAAGGAAAGAAAGAAGGAAGGAAGGAAGGAAGGAAGGAAGGAAGGAGGAATAAATTAATTAACCTTTTTCTGTCTCAGATTCCTCACCTGTAATAATAATAGATAAAGATTTATTTTGTGCCTTGATGCTTGCAAAGCATTTTATACATATTGTCTCATTTCACAACCACACTGTAAGTTAGGTGCTACCATTAACCTTGTTTTACAGATGAGGAAACTGAAGCTGATATAGGCTGTAACTTTCCCAGAATGACAGGAATAGTAGGTATCTAAGGTAGGATGTGAAGAATATAAAAAAAAATGCAGGGTTAAATATTTGAATCACATAAAACCAAAATTTGATGATCCAAATGTATAAAATTGAAATATTTGACTCTATTCTTCTCTCTTTCAAGTTGGGATCTCAGAAGCCCACAAACATTTTTTATGAAGAACTTTGGCACTGACCATTAGATAACCCCTTCTATTGGACCTCACACTTGCCACACTTTACAATAATCACCCACTGATCAAAGTTGTGCAGAATGAAAACTGAACCAAAAAACAATGTGGCTTACCTGTAGAGCCTAAGTTTAACAGCATCTTCGTGTAGGATTGGGCAACCATTATGAATGTATTTTACTTCATTAGGAAGAAAATGACAGTCAAATACCTAATGCATAGTGAATAAAGGATAAGTATTTATGAGAAGCATGGAACTAATTTCTACTGTTTCAAGCTGCCTACTAATTGCCTAGAGAAATGTGTGGGTTGATGGCTATTTATTCTAACAACCATGCATGAAGGGGTTTACCCTCCATGCACCTGTGTAGACAGCTGTGCCATGATCTAAGCATACCTGGTACATAAAAATTGAAACTTACCAAATGAATGCATTAAAGAGTGATTATATGCATCAACAAATGCTTGCTAGATGGGATTGGATCACAAAATTATTTTCATACTTTGCTAGTGAATTGGAAATCTGATTCAATTTACAAAAATTTGATGTAAATTCAATTCAAGAATTTACTATATCTACATCTGAGTACACACATGCACACACATAAACATCCCCTAAATGTTATATGTCTTAATAGGCATACATATCCTTGCAATGATATATATTGTTTCTTTTTTACAATGATTTTGTTGATCAGATGGAGAAAGATATATATCCCCATATTATATATATATGCACATATATATATATATATATATATTTGTGTGCATAGATATTTTTTCTTGTTCAGTTGTTTTTCAGTTGTATCCAACTCTTTGTGACTCCATTTGAGGTTTTCATGGGAAAGATATTGGAATAGTTTGCCATTTCCTTCTCTAGCTCATTTAGCAGTTGAGGAAACTGAGGCAAATAGGGTTAAGTGACTTGTCTTAGGTCATACAGCTAGTCAGTGTCTGAGGTTGGATTTAAACTCAGGAAGATGAGTCTTTCTCACTTTGGGCTGGGTTCTTTATTCACTGAACCACTTAGATGCCCTATAGATGTATAAATATGAATATATGCACATGTGAATGTACATGTATGTTCCTATATAAATGTGTACATTTCTACATATAGTGTGTATGCATGCAAACACACCCGCAAACAAAAACATTATTATTAACATTATTGTCCTCAAACTTTGTATTGAAAGATGAAGCCTCTGACTATGGTAATGTATATATATTTGTTTTCAGAATTTCAATTCTATATACGCTTCTAAAAACTGTCTTTATTAACCCTCTCATAGCATCTCAGAAGAGAATTTAGACACTCCGCAAACAATTACAGTTAGTCAAAATTAAACAAATCTTGTTGCTACAGTTTGATCACAGTAAATGAGAAAACTGGTAATTATTTACTTCAGGAACCCTAAATGCTTTTTCAAAGCAACTTCTCTAGTCTTGAGCTCAGGTCTAATAGAGAAAAGCTATTTTGGGAGTCTCATTCCTCAATGTTGGATATGCGGCTTTTGAATTTGAAAGCTTACCTTTGCCCAATCTCAAACCCAGTCAATACAATCCACTCTCAAGATAAGTTTATCACTAATAGAAATGATCTTCTTTTCCCAGAGACATCATTGGTTTCTCTTTTTAATTGACAACAAGGAAAAAGATAAACAAAAGGCCTTTCTCCATCTCACTGACAAATAGTCATTGTAAAAAAGAGACAATCTGCTTTGTTAAAAGAAACATCTGTTTTATGTTTCCTAATATGTTTTCCTTTTATAAAAGGCGACAACCATAATTGTCTATAAATTTACTAACTAAAACAAAGGAGAGCTAAATCCTTTTCTAATTACTGTCTAGCTTTGTTTTTTTCCACTTCAACTGCTTTTCAATTACAATTTATAATTAAATTGTCACACATTCCTAACTCATTACTCACTTTAATGACAGTGAACCAGTTTAAACTAGAGACACTTCCTCGGTGTTGCATTTTCTGTTCGACAAGGGGCTGGAGGTGCTTTGCCATTCCCAAGAAATGGTGAATGAAACATTTCAGCACATATATTAAGATCCTACTGGATGCTTGGGGATGCAAAGATGAATTTCTCATTTTTAAGAAACACGAGAAATTTTTTGAGTGAGAAAAGTGATTTCCAAAGCATGGAAAGATACGAAGTCTTAGAGTTCACCTAATTGAATATATCCAGGGACATGGCTGAACAGAATGCACTTTGTGTGTGCCAATCTAAATCCCTTTTCAAATATCTGATAGGAAATTAAACCTGTTGGTTCTAAGACAAACTTCAGTAATGAAATAAAAACGCTAATTGAGCAGATGTTAAACAAAACATTTTCTGTGCAAACCACATGAAACTGTTCATTACCCAGCGGGGTATTGTTAATACAATTGACTCTCCAGAAAAGTGGTTTACATAAGCTTTGGTCTGAATTTGCTATTAAACTATATTAAAGAATAACCTATTTTTGTTTCTGGGCCTCCTTACTGGGGAAAAATGCCATGAACACTGAATCCTCAAAGATGAGTAAACCAGTCTGGAGAAACATGAATATAATTCCCAACAGCATCTGACCTTTGATTCAAAAAAAAAAGAATTAATAAATCATCTTTGTTCTAGGTGAGTTTCCAACAACCAGGAAACATCAGAACACAACAATGTGAAAGGCTCATTGGCAGCTCTAGAGATTTTTAAACAAATGGTTTCGCACATTTCTGAAAGTTTAAAAGATGTAGGTAAGATGAAGATAAAATTCCCAGAATTTCATAGGTTTATCCAGGTCTGAGAAAATTTTCTGATCCTGACAACCATTTTTTCAGCATTTTTATCCCTGGAAAATATGTACTTTGGAAGTTTTAAGGCGCTTCCATTTTCTTTAGAATGTGTGAAAAGGGCACCAATCAACTTCACAATAGCAACCATAACAGCAGCATGACTCTGAATAGAGCACAGGGCTTAGAATCAGCAAGACTTAAATTCAAGTCTTAATTTCTAAATTCAATACTTACATTGAAGATCCTACTCAGACACTTATTAGCTAAGCAACTGTCTCTAAGCCCTAATTTCCTACTGGCTACAATTGGGGCAAAAATAGCACCTACTTCATTGGATTAAATATTAAATATTAAATCAGATGACATAAATAAAGCATTTAGCCAACCTCAAAGCATTAAAAAATTTTAGCTGGTATTGTTTATAGTGCTTGTAATTAATTACAAAGATCTCATAAGAATTCCCCATCTTCTCTTCATTCTACCTGAACATATTTCTATTTGCTTGAATGTTCTCTGTTTTCTCAACTATAAAAATAAAAAGGGAGAATGCAATAGCTTCTAAGGTATCTTCTAGCTTTAAATCTAAAATCATATGATTCCCTAGGCACCTAAGTGACTCAGTGGATATAATGTTGGATCTAGAGTCAGGAAGAACTGAATCCAAATCCTGCCTCAGACACTAGCTTTGAAGCCTTAGGCAAGGCACTTAACCTCTGTCTACCTCGGTTTCCTCATAATTTTGGAAAATATAAACACTATAACTGATGGAAATAAAATGTTTAGAATACTCCCCAATGGCAAATATACTCATTTACTTCTTCCCATTATATGACGTGTCTTTTTTTACATCTTCTTTTCTTTTATTCCCTTCTTCTCCAATGTCAGATACCCATTCTCAAATGTATAATTGAGGAAAATTCAAAATTTTAATTTATATGATTATATGTAGTAGGTTACATTACATAACCCTGTCTCTATCTATCTATCCTTTGTAGCTTTGGGACAGGATTATAGAGCCTTTTAGCTCCTAAAAGTACCTCTGAACCATTAAAAATTTTTTGTAGGGGTAATAATAGTACCTATTTCAAAGGGTTGTTGTATGGTTCAAATTAGATCATTATAAGGCACTTAGCACAGTGCCTAGCACATAATAAGTGTTATATAAATATTAGCTATTATTATTATTATTATTATAAAATCTTTGCAGACCTTACAATGCTATTTAGATATTATTGTCCCATGGCAAGATGATCTCTGACATTCCTTCTAGAACTATATCATCAATCTCAAATCTCAATACTATGGAATAAATTGTCAAAATATAAGGTAACGTGACAGGCCAAGGAATGAGCATATGGCTACTAAATGTCCAAATGAACTGGGAATTGTCACCCAAGGGCATGAAGCAAATACAGTTGGTCTTCCTTCTGCATTTTCATAGTCTCATCTAAAGCTCTTTGGCTGGCAAATTGGAACACAAATCTCAGAGCAGTACAAGCTCTCAGGAGATTTTGAGTATCTGATTGCTGCCACAGAAGGTCTGACTACACCCAAGGGTGTCCTCTCCAAGATGTGATTCTTTCTAAATTGGGCTAGAAACAGAATGTGATGGTTTAAAAAAAATGGGTCCATCACTAACCATCTGAGTTAAAGAGAAAAAAAATTGAGCCACTTTTAATTTTGTCTGAGGCACTTCATTATCCTCCTCCTGTGTCATTTTAACAAACCTTTTAACAAAATCACAGCGTGCCTGCTACTGAAGCCAATGGATGGGATAAGAATATCTCAGTTTAGCAACAAGGTCCAAGCTCCCCACTCCTTCCAGCAGATTGACACATGGTTTTGAGTCCTATATATGTTTTTTCTCTCATTTGGGGGCAAATTTCAGTCTAAATGAGGGAAAAGACACCTGTGATGTTAGTATTACATAAAAGTAAGGAGTAGTTGATGGAGCACCAGAGTTGAGTTCAAGCCCCAGGTCTTCCCCTTACTAGCTGTTGGCAATGGACAAACTTCCTCCCCTTGAACCCTCTGAAGCCTCAGCTGTGAAAGGGGAATAATACTACCTGCACTCACAAGGAGGTTGTGCACTTTAATAAAGCACTGATGCTATAGAAAGTTTAGCTCTTTCTAATGTTGTGTTGTGTTCTATCATGCCTCACACTTTAAGGAAATCTGATTCACAGAAAAGGAAAGTTTAGGAATCATGACCTTAAAGGTCATAAAAAGCAACCCCAGCATTTAAAGATTAGGAAACTGATCCCCAGAGATGTTTAGGGATTTTCCTAAGGTCACAAGTATAAGGAAATAGCAGAGCCAGTCTTTGACTCCAAGTTTGATGCTCTTTTCCTGGCACCATTTTGAAAACTGGCAAGAGGGTGATTCTCAATTCATCAAAAGCCTTGATCATAGGATGGTCCTAAATAGTAATAATAATTTGTTGCTCTTGCTTTGTTGTGTCTGACTCTTTGTGACCCCATTTGGGCTTTTCTTGGCAAAGATACTAGAGTAGTTCTCCATTTCCATTTCCAGCTCATTTTACAGATGAGGAAACTGAGACAAAGAGGGTTAAGTGGCTTGCCCAAAATACACAACTAGTGAGTGTCTGTGAGCAGATGTGAATTCAGATATTCTTGACTCCAGGTCCAGTGCTCTATCCACTGAGTCACTTAGCTTCCCTGCAGTAATAATAATAGCTGGCATTTGTATAACACTTTAGGTTTTGCAAAGTACTTTTAAAATATTATCTCATTTAATCCTCCTTCCAACACTGTGTTTAGGTGCTCTCATTATCCTCAATTTACAGATAGGGAAACTGAGGCAGATAGACTAAATGACTTACCCAATGTCATACACAGTCAGTAAGTAAATAAAGCTAAATTTTACCTTTACCTAAAGGCTTCCTGACTTTAGGCTTGACTCACTTATCCACTGTACCACTTAGCTGCCCCTAATAAGCCCCTCTAATGATGATGATGATGATGATGAAGATGATGAAGATGATGATGACAACAGCAGCTAACTATGTGTCAGGCACTATGTTAAATACTTTACAATTATCTCATTTGATCCTCACACCTTGGAAGGTAGTTGCTATCACTCTCCCCATTTTACAGAATCAAATAGATGTCAAATGACTTGTCCAGAGTCATACACCTAGTAAGTATCTCAAATAAAATCTAAACTCAGATCTTTCTGACTTCAGGCCCAACACTCAATCCATTGTTCCACCTCGCTACCCCTAGTAAGCTATTCTATCTAATGTAGTGAGATTTGACTTATGAAAAGACAAATTTACATTCAGTTTTAGAACATATCTATCATTACAGACATGTCCTTCTTTCTCCCTTGGCTTCTTCCTCTTCTTCCCTGATTTCTTGATCCCCTCTTCTTCCACCTAAAGTTAAGCATCCATAGACATTACTTTGTTCCACTGGTAACATTCAAGACTAAATTGCAGATGTTTTTAGAGTATTTATTTGTTCATTTTAAGGTGTTTCTGCTAATGGACAAAGACAAGCCTAAAGGGTTAGGATTCAAGAGACAAATAAGACACAGATGTGTACATCCACCTGCATTCAGTATTATGAAATAGAGAACACCTGGTATCACATACCTGTGGAGTGAGTTTCCCAACCCTCTGAGTTATTGGTTCATTTATCACAACTTCCACTTTGCAGGCATCTTTTTCCTTAGGAATGGAAAACTGCAGGTCCTCCCTTGACAGGAAAGCAGAGCGGCCCTTCACCACCTTCAATCCCTGGTTGACGCTGATGAAGGATGAGCTGGTACTTTGCAGGATAAGTAGCAGGCAGAGAAACACCCCACAGGATCCAAGAAGGTTCATGTTATCAGGGTGACGGTCA
Source organism: Gracilinanus agilis (assembly GCF_016433145.1). Lineage (NCBI taxonomy): Eukaryota > Metazoa > Chordata > Mammalia > Didelphimorphia > Didelphidae > Gracilinanus > Gracilinanus agilis. Next base: position 114,164,436 of record NC_058130.1, on the reverse strand, counting down.
CCAGCTTCCCTCCAGGAAACAGACTTAAACCAAAGAAGGCTTCCCTTTCTCCTGCAGGACCCTCGACATGTAATCCAAAGGGCTAAGTTAGGAGAAGGATCTGGACAACACAAATGCAGATTGCTGTAGGGCCCCCCTTCTGGAAATCTGGAGAATGAGGCCTTTCAAGAAATCCTGGAGCTTTTTTAATAAAACTCGCTGATCAATCCTGACAACGCCAGAAAGATTAACGGGCTTTCTGAGTGCTTTTCTAATCCTGCAAAGAAGAGAAGGGATAGGGGGAGAAGGAGAAAGAGCAAAAGAACAGCATTGCTATTCAGGAGATCCAAGTGACAAAGGAATCTTTCAAACCTCCTCTCTCATTTCGGGTAAATTAAAAACAAATAAACTAACCTGACCTCTAAGCACATCTGAAAGGTGATGGGGCCAACTCATTATCCAGCTTGAGGGACTTGGGCTTCCTGTCTTTCTAAAAGCAATCTCGATAGTGATTGGGTGGTCCCATAGGAGAATTACTGCCTTTGACTTCAAGATAAATGCATATAACTTATCTATCTACCCCCTTATAGTCTGGAGAATGTTACTGAGCCCCAATCTTCTATTTCCTTGTTTGTCCTATGAAAAGACTACTAGGTAATTGCTTTACCAAGGGAGTAAGATTAGTTAGCCTTTGCATATTGCTAGAAAATTACCATCACAGAGAAGAAATATCTCAGAAAGGAGATGGGTTGTGGTGTAGTAGAGCCTTAGACCTCCAATCAGGAAGAACTAAATCAAAAAATTTTTAAACTTTTTTTGGCAGTCTAGTGAAGGCAGTGGACTCCTAATCAAAATAATGTGTTTAAACCCATAAAAATAAAATACATAGGGATTGCCAAGGAAATCAATAATACCAGAAAATAGCTATCAATGCTTTTTAAGTTCATAGAGCCTGGGTTTCTTTTGAACTTCTTTTGAAGTTTTATTTGAGCCCACTTCTCTTTTGAACTTGCCTCTTCCCATCAAGGACATCACTTTCCTTTGAGATCCCAAGGTTCACTTCTTTAACTTCATCTCTGACTCCCCTCTTTCCCTATCTCACACATCCAATCGGTTGCCAAGTATTATTAATTCTGCCACCAAAACAGCTTTCACATTCATCCCCTCCTCTCCACTCTCACAGACATCAACCTAATTCAGGCCTTTGTTGTTGCTGAGCCGTACTATGGCAATAACTTCTATTGGGTCTCTCAGCCTCATGATTCTCCCAATCATCCTCCATACTGCCAATGTGGCAAATCTCGAAGGGAGATTTCTAAAATACAGGAATCACCTTGTCATTCCCCTACTTAAATTATAGTGATCCCCTATTACCTTTAGATTCAAATATGATTTTATCTTTATGTAATCATTTTAAGTGATTATTTTATATAAGCTTTATAATATAAATGATTATTAATACAATAATATACTATAATTTCCACTGGACAAGGGCTCAATCTGTGTTTTTATTGGCAAAGGGAACTTCTAGGTGAAGAAAGTCTATCTATTAACGCAGATGGGCCCCTTCCCTGCAATTCAGAGTTTTAGAGAATTGATTAGATCAGTGGCATCAAATAGAAATGGGTGCCATTAACCATACATAGAGAATCCTGTAGGCCTTAGATTGACTTTGTTTTAAAATGTAATAGTGTCTGAGTCTTACTGTGTTTTTATTTATTTTCTTAAATATTTCCCAATTACATTTTAATCTGGTTCAGGCCATAGTCAGGAGTTGTGGGTCAAATGCAGCCTGTCCATTTGACACCTCTGGCTTAGCTCATTGAGAGGTTAAGTAGCATGTCTAAGGTCACATAGGCAGAGTGCATCAGAGGGACCAAGGCACACTGTCTCCAAGGCTAGCTCTCTATCTGCTACACTCTGCTGTCAGATCTCACAGATGCTTTAAGTAGGCATTTAATGAAACACAAAACCAAATTTATTTTTAGAGGTATCCTAAATTACATTAAAAAGCAATATCATAATGAGTAGCCCTACAGTCTCAAACAAATCCCTTTCCTGACGGGGTATAATTCCTTTCAGAAATTCTGTATGCTCCACTGTCTTATTTCTAAATCTACAAGTCATTTTAAAAAAAAATATACATATATATATAGTTACTTTAAATAAATAAATAAGTGAGTGCCTAAAATAGAGGCACATGATCAAAATTCTTTTATTAAAAGAGTAAGTGATCAAAAAAATTGGGAGACTATTGGTCTAAACCCTATTTCTCATTGTTCAGTGACATCTGACTCTTCGTGATGCCATTTTGGGGTTTTCTCAGCAAAGATACTGCAGTGGTTTACCATTTCCTTCTCTAGTTCATTTTACAGATGAAGAAACTGAGACAAAAAGGTTAAGTGACTAGACCAGGGTCACATGGCTAATAAGTGACTGAAGCCAGACTTTAATTCAGGAAGGACAGTCTTCCTGATTCCAAGCCCAATATTCTATCTGCCGGACCACCTACCTATTCCTTATTTCTTACAACATACCTTCAAACACTTAAAATTAATGTTGATGTCCAACCCTCCCCAAATCTTCTCTTTCTCCAATTCTTTTCAGCCAATCTTCTTCTGACATGATTGTTACAAGGAAAGAGCTTTGCAAGCCACCAAGGCTTTAAAGTTTGCAAATTCCTTTACATACATTCTCTTATTGCAACTTAACAACAATCCTCTGATGTTTTCACAGGGAATATTATTTCTATTTTACAGAGGAAGTAACAAGCTCCACAAAATTAACTGGTTCAACCATGGTCACAGAACTTATGAGCGCCAGGAAATATTGGCCCACCATTTTTCCACATTTTAACTGCTCCAAATTGTAGCCTCTGACTAATATTATTGTGCCAATATACTCTACTAGTGCTCCCCAACTGAGAAATAAAATAATGAGAACAAGCTAATATAATATACATTGGTGTTCAGTGGTTTCCGTTGTGTCCAACTCTTCATGACCCCATTTGGAGTTTTTTTGACAAAGATACTAGAGTGGTTTGCCATTTCCTTCTCCAGTTCATTTTACAGAAGAGGAAACTGAGACAAACAAGGGTAAGTGATTTGAACAGGATCACCAAGCTACTGTCTGAGGACACATTTAAAACAAGGAAGTAGAGTCCACTTACCTGCCCCAATAATATAAGTTCTAAGCTTTAAAATATGTAGAATGGATACAACTCAAAACTTTTCTACTCAATGAGAGTGACTGAGAGGGAAAAGTTATTCAATGTAGAATATTATGGAAGTTATTTCTTTTAAACTTAGATAAAAATGTTCCTTTATGTATGAAAATAGTTTACAAATACTGCTGTGGCTCTGCCTACATATAAAGCTACAGTAGATGTGTAGATCTGTGGACCATGTAAACTAAAGTAGTAATTGTGTTTCCCAGATTTCACTGACCAAAGCAAGGTCTCTATTTCAAAGAGGACAGGAATTGGATTCATAAGACCAGGAGAGGAGACCTTCTTCACCACTTCTTTGAGCAAGTCTCTTGACCTCTCTAAGTCTCAATTATCCCATCTTTAAAATGGAGATAATCTACTGCCTTCCTCCCACTCAAAAGATGTTTTTGAAGAATGAGATAATATAAACAGTTTAAAGTTACAAATGCTATATAAATTTTTTAAACAGCATATTTGATATTTATTTGATTGTGTATTCTGACACCTTTGAAGCACTTGAGTTTCAATTTGTGTTTTAAACAGCCAAAACACTAATAAAATTTTCTAAATGGGTATATAATTTTTAATAATTTTTTAATGTAGCACCTGAAAAGAGGCTAAAAATCAATATGTCTTTCAGTACATTCGTCTTTAACATAAATCATCATAAAGCCTAAAATATTAATACATGGGAAAAACCACCCCGTTGTCACTATTGATTCATATGCAGCGTGTAACATCCAAATCCAAATCAATTGGCATTTGGTAAAGCCTCTACTCTATGGAAGGCACTCTGGTAGGTTTTCCTAGCCTCAGGCATTTTGCTATAGCCCTAACGGATCTGCGGTTCTTAGAATCATTCACTTTTTATGGAGCCATCAAGTACCATGTTCACATGAACATTGGCTCTACCAACCTCTCTGTAGCCAGCCTTGCCGCCATGTCTTTGCTGAAGTGAATTGGCCTTCTGTGTGGTTGGAATAAAGTCTGGCTCTCAAAGATCACAGGATCTCAGAGTTGGAAGGGACCTCAGGGGTCCCCTACCTGGACAAGCACCTAAGTTCCCTAGAGAGGATTCTTATTCAAGAATGAGACTTTGATGTTGTATGTTTGTATGTATATTTTCAGCATCTCCACCAATATCATACCTAATGTTTATGGTTTTCTCCCTATAGCCAATGGCATAAAAATAGCTGTACTATGGGTATAAACTAAAAAAATTCAATCATAAATTGAGTATAATCTGTCAACAGGCAAAGGCTTCCCAGGGACTGAATAAATTTTCATTGAACTAAAAACAATAGAATGTAAGTGAGCTCCTTGAGGAAAAGGATTTTTTTGTTTATAATCTTTTGTCTCCAGTATCTAGCAAACATGTTTACTTAATTAAATTGGAAAGTCTAATGGCCATGTTAACTGTGCATCCATCTAGGCTTTTCAAGTTTCATACTCATATGAGGATGGATCACCTACATATATTAAGTTGAATATCTAACTACCTTAAGGAGAAATCAAAATATCCAGTTTTTTACACATAACACCCCTTCAAAATAAAAAAATCTACATAAGTTCCATTTCAAATTAAGCCCTCATTAAAAGTTTATCTCTAAAGATTCTGTATTCTTTTTTCAAAAAATGTAAACAATATGATGTTTCTCTCTTTTTGCTTTAGTAACTAACAAGTTTTTAGAATTAAATCTAATACCTGATTGTATTTGTCAGCTTATCTAAAGTTCCTGGGAACACATTCCCTCTACATCCTTTTTTAAAATTCTATATCTGACTGAGTGATTTTGTATTTGTGTTAGAAAGTGAATTTAAAAACCTAATGTATTTTTTTAAATGTGCTCTTTTTAAAAGGTGTTTTTGATAATATCTTAGAATAAGCCTCTTTAAAGAAGCCAAATATACCATTCTAATATTCGAGAAATGTCATTCCTAAAAACACATCCTTGAACAAAAAAGGAATAAAATACAATGCTAAAGAAATACCAGGAAAATCTGCTGGACTCAAAAAAAAATCATTATTATCATACAATCATAAATTTAGAGCTGAAAGGGCCCTGGAGATTTTCTAAGTTAATACCTTTATTCTATAGACTAAGTCCCAAAGAAATGAAATCATTTGTTCCAGGCAATACAGGTAATAAATAATAGAGCTGGGATTTTTACCCAGGTCTTCTGTCTCCAGAGTTAGCATATTTTCCTCTTGCCCACATATCCTTTCACAATTGAAAATGATCCATGTGTTTATCAGAGTATTCTCATACTTTCAGGAAATATTCAGGTAAATATTTCTCCCCTGGTGTACCTGTCCACATGACATGAGTCTGGGGAACACAAGTGGAATTTGGTACAGTAGGAAATTTTAAGTGCACATAATGAGTGGACTTGATTTCACCATTAAAAGGGAGAGTTACCAAAAGATTAAGTCTCCACCTCCTGTCAGTCTCCCCTAAAGACTCCCCTTGGCAGGGACAGGTATATATGTTTTCCTCAAATTATATTCCTCTGCCACCCACTTAGCCAACAGCTGAAACAAATTCCCTTTGAAAAGCCAGGGATGTCTTAAATTATATGATGGAGGAGTGAAACAAATGCTTTGATCTGGATTCAAATTCCTGCTCTTGTTATATGTTGTGAATTACTAACCTCTCTCTCTCTAACCACCAACACACACACACACACACACCACTACCACCACCACCATCACCACCACCACCACCACCACCATCACCACCACCACCACCATTAAAGGGGGGGAAAAGCCATCATGTCTCAGTCAAAGTTTTGTCTCATTTTCCAAATTTGTATTTCCAAGTATTAAAAAAGGATTTCAATTTACTATCGCCTGAAATAAGAAAAGACCAAGAAGAGAATTAATGAAATCAAACAAAGTGTGCATTGTTTCCTATTAGAGATCTGGATGGCTAACCAACTCAATTTCATTCTATCTCTTCTCTAAAAGGATATCACATGTTTGGTTTGGTTTTATAGAAAATGATGGCTTTTCCACTATTCATCAAACATCTCATTGTCCTTCAAGGTAGGTATTCACTTTAGCTTATCATTAATCAGTTAAAGGTCCTAGTTTCCTGCTCAACATGATATGGAGGCAAGAACTGATTATTCAAATTACATGGCAAAACATGTTCCTTAAGTCTAGAGATATGGTCAAAGTTTAAACATGTGCTGCCTAAGTATTAAAATCCTAGTGTATATCTACTTGAAAAGGACAAAAGAGAAAGAGGAGCAAACTATCTATTTTCTCTTCTTCTCACTGGCCCCTTAAAAAAAAAGAAAAACAAAATCCTTATAAAGAAAATATTCAGCCAAACAAAAGAAATTCCCACACTGGCAATATCCAAAAAATATATGTCTCAGTCTTCACCCTGAGCCTGTCACCTCTTTGTCTCATCATTAATCCTGTGGAATCATGGTAGGTCACTGTGTTGATCAGAGTCTTTCAAAGTTGTTTGTCTTCATAATGTTATTATTACTGTATAAATTGTTTTTCTGGTTCTGATCACTTTACTCTGTATTAATTCATACAAATCTTCCCACATTTCTCTAAGGCCATCACTAAAATAGTAATATTCTATCGCATTATTTTACTATAACTTGTCCAATCATGTCCCATTTGGTGGATACTCCCACAATTTCCAGTTCTTTGCCACTCCAAAAAGAATCATGACTCCAAATCCAGCACCCTATATGCTATTTCTATCCTGCCTTTCAAATAAAAATGCTTAATTGAAATGTTGCAGAAACAACTTTTTAAAAACTTGTTTACACAGTAAGAGCAAAAAGATCTCAGTTCAAAGTCAAACATAATTGAGTACATCCACTTAAAGTCAAAATCTTGTATTGCTCACCATAGAGTCATATCGATCTCTTTTGGTTTGGAGTAGGAAAGACAGTCCAAAGATGTATTTATGTATGTAAATAATATTGAAAATATTCCATTGATTTTTAGAGGCAATTTTGTATAATGGAAAGGCCAGATGAGGTAAGAAGAGATCTGAATTTAGATTTCATTTCTGACACATTACTTATATAACCATAAGCTAATTCTCTGAGTCTCAATTTTCTTAGGTGGGAAGTAGGGATAATAATACCTGTAGCATTTACTTCTATTCTGATTTTCAAATGAGATAATATAGGCAAAATGTTTTGCAGAATCTTAAGTGTTATGTAAAAATTATTATTATCAGGTCCCTGAGAAGAGTGGGAAAGAGACAAAACAATGGTGAAGGAAAGAATGTGACAACTAAGGCACCCAGGAAGCAAATTGCAAAGGCTTTTATGGACATAGGTCTTTGTCTTAAATTTTTGTTGTGAAGTCATTTTCAGTCATGTTCAGCAATTTGTAGTATTCAGAAATAAAATGATAGTCAATATAAATCCCACATAATCAGAATTTCTAGAGAGGAAAATTGGCCTTTAGGAGAACCTACAGTCTAACCTTTCCAGAGCATATATGTTTCAGAATATCTTTTACTTCATCATATTTGTATTCCTAATCTAAAATTCTATCTTTTGTTTCTGTGAAGAGATTCATCAAGGTGGCTTCCCATTTTTCTCTTCTGCTAATTATTTCTGCTTTGAAAGATATAAATTCTGTCATTTGCCTCTTTTGATTTCTTTCAAAATTCTGATTTCTCTCTTTCATCATTCTGGAACTTCCTGCTGAAGTTCAATGCTTTCTGGAGAATCCATATGGCTCTGCATTTCATCACATGTTGGTTCAATTTCTTTTTTCTTGAAATATTTCTTTTTCTTCATTTCTTTAGAAATGTTTGCAATTTTTAGATGTTTTGATACTTGTCTCCCCTTCTAATTTCAGTATCTTCTCTTTAGAATTATCTTTTTGTATTTTAGGTAAACAATTGAATTTCCTTCCTCCTGACATCTTTAGTCATTTTAATTTTCTTTCCTTATATTGTGAAAGGTACTAAGTGGTCAGTGCTGTAGAACAGCATTCCCCATTGTTAACTTATATGCCTGTTATCTTGCTAGACTTCTTGTTGTCTTATAAAAACATCTATAATTTGCTAACTCTACAACATCATTTTTCTTTGGGGGCTTTTTTGAGAGCTGGTAGAGACTGGAGAAAATGTCTAGTCCTTCATCTTGTTGGTCACATGAGCCTGACATCTATAATTTATGCAATATATTTGCAACACCTTTCCAAAAGTTTACTGAGCTGGGTATAGAGGTGTTAGTCTGAAGAGCCATATACACCTTTAGGTCTTCTGGGCCCAAAGCCAAGTGCCACACCACATTATCAGCCACACAATCCCCCTGTAGTTTCCTTGGATTGCTGATCTGGCCTCTTGCACAGTCAGAAAAAAAGTAGAGGAGGGGGATAGTCCTGGGGGAAGCTAGAAGTAAAACCAGGACAAGTGCCCACCAAATAACCCCAAGAGAATCGATAAACAGCTTCTTAATCATTTCCGTCTTAAGTTGATTTCATAATAGAAACAATCTTTTTTTTTTTTTGCATGGTTTGTGAGGTTCAGCTGTTTCCCAGCACGACAATCTTCATGCCCTGCTATAAACAGGCTCCAGACCAATTGGCCCTTTGCCCACCACTGCATTTTTTCTTCATGAGGAAATCATATATATACTAAACGCATCTGTATAAACCAATAAGGACAAAATGCAGGGGAAAACTGTTTTGAAAAGTGAAAAAAAAAAGCCTTCTCTGGAATGTTCTTCACAAATTCAACCAAGGCTTCTTTAATCAAGCTCCCTTTCTTGGGAAATTTCCTGAACAGAATAAAACAATTTAGGAATGTTTCATTTTTCTTGAAGAAAAAAAAAATTATAGTAGTCTCCTAATGACACGTCCTGCTTAGCTGTTAGAACATGCGTGCTTCATATTCCATATAAACATGATACTTCTGTGACTAATCTGAAATAATCTGTCCATGACATGAAAAAAAAAATAGACACCAGCTGTAGGACATCCTTGCCATGAAGAAATAGGGCATAGTCACGGAGCAAGATCGCTCTGCTTGTATTTTATTCAAACAATCAGAATAACTTTTACTAGACATTCTTTCATTTGTAGTGCTGTTGGCTTGATGTAAGCATCTCCCAATGCGCTGCCCCTACTTTTCACAGGTACATAGGCAACCCAAATACTCCAAGACAGACAGACAGACAGACAGAGTCAAAGAGACAGAGAAAATGGAGGGTTGAAGGAAAGTTGCAAGAAGCCTAATTGCTGTGGATTTGGAGAGCCAATTAGGTCCTTGGCCAGAGCAGTAATCCAGGTCACTGACCAAGGTCAACGGGAATCTCCAGACTTCTGTTTCATAGTGAAACCTTCCAAATCCAAGTCAGTGTAACTGTGATGACTAATAGGAAGGAAACCAACATTTATGAAGCATTTAGTATGTTCCAGGCACTGTACTAAGTATTTTTATAACTATTATTTCATCTGATCCTCACAAAATAAGGATTCTGTTATCATAGTTGAGGAAACTAAAGCAAAGAGATTAAGTGACTTGCTTAGAGTATTAAGTGTCTAAGACTATAATATATATATATAATATAATATAATTAAAATGCACGTATAAATAATGTGATTTAATTTAAACCATCATCACTAATGAACATGGAGACCATAAGATTTGAATCTTGAGCTAGAAAGTATTTTAGAAATTATCTAGTCCAACTTCTTCATTTTATAGATGGGGAAACTGAGGCCCAGTGAGGCTAAGTGACAGGGGCACAAAGGTAATAAGGAACAGAACTGGTATTTAAACACACGCACTCTGACTCCAAATCTAGCCTCCTTTCCAGTGTACGAGGCTGCTTCCTTCCCTTAATTAAGTCACAGAAGTCTGAAGGTTAGAGATGTCTATAATAACTACTCATGATTCTTCATGAGTTCTTCAGGAACTGGCTGAATTGGATCTGAATCCTATTATGAGCTGACCCACCAAAGAGCATTAGGAGATTCCTCTGATTCATTTGATCACCAACTAACCAGGTAGCCTTGGGCAAATTACTTATCCTCCACATCTGAAAAAAATGGAGATGACAATGCTAAACTTGTTAGCAAGGAACTGAAGACCAAATGAGATACTGTAGGTAAAATTTCTTCTCTGGTCCCATTGTTTCACATAATTTCTTCATTGCAACCTCATCTACACCATGTGGTTCTGGTCCATGTTCTCCCCCCATAGATATTCCACAGAGCAACTGCGCAGTAAGCTTGAGATGTTCTTCTAAGTCAGGACCTCTTCTCCTGAGATCCACGGATACTGAGGAATCTATGGATCAGTTTCAGGGGTAGCAGGGGGAGTCTGTGAACTGGGATGGAGGGAAATACATCTTTATATCAAAAAAGTGATTTCTTTATAATTCTGTGTATTTTATTTTAGCTTTTCAAAACATTCTGGGGAGTCCATAGATTTCACCGGACTACCAAAGGAGTCCACGACACATACATGAAAACTTAAAGAACTCCTCTTTTTGGTCTTCTTTTGCATTTTATGAGCACTAATGTAACACTGTTTTAGAAGGAGGGTCTACTGGCTCTCTTAAAAGTTCTTCATTTATAGGAATGAAGTTTCTAAGTAGTCTACATAGGCTTTTGATCTCACATCTTAAATCTGAGCTTTATTTTCCAACATATTTTTCAGTTTTCTCCTGAATCTAGCTCTGCACTGAAGTGATTCTTAAAGTAGATATTGACTTTGATTTAAGAGTCTTATCAAGCCCTAATATCTTTATGTGGTGTATGTGTATAATACATATATTTTGGACATACAACATATATACATATACACATACCACATATATACATACACACATAGATATATAATTTTATGTGATGTATACATATCTGTGAAGAGAGAACAAGAGATTTGCAATAACCATTCCATTTGGAAACTGAACATAAATAAGACCTGACCAAAGGCAGAGAAATCTTGAAATTTTTATCTTAAGTTTTTAAAATCAATTCCATTAAGTTCATTAAGTCTCAAAATAATTACATTTAATAAAAGTTGCATTATGTTAGCCCAAACTGCTGTCCATTGACAGATCATGGTTGCCTCAGTTGGACACACTCGAAAAGAACAGCAGCTGGCAGGTTTCCGGGGGTAGCACCTCTTCACAGATCCACAGAACTCCTACTCATTCATCTAAATTCCTGTTTCTCGTATAGTTTCTGCTAGGCTAAGAAATTGTAAAATACTCACATTTATACTGACAAGTTTATGAGATAAGTAGGACACATACTATTTCATTTTACAGAGGAGGACACTAAGGCTCAGAGACTTTATGTGATTATCCATCATACCAGTGAGACATTCCACCTCCAGCCTCCTTGTTTCTGTATGTGTTTCTCCATGGTTGAAACAAGCCCCCTCCTCACCTTAGCCTTCTAGAATCCTTCTTAATTTCCTTCCAAACATAGTTCAGTAACGCCTCATTCACAGGACTCTCCTGATCTCATCACTCACCTGCCTCTTGACATAACATTGTGTTTGCATCTTCTTTGCATTATTTGTCATGTACATGTCATCTACCCAGGAAGACTGAATTCTTAGAGAGCAAATATTCTTTTATTTTTGTCTTCATATCTACAGTGCATTGGAATGGTAATAAGTGCATTAATAAGATGTTTCCAGCTCCCCCTCGTCTGCCCAAGTCTAATGTGAGGTCCTTTGAAGGCAGAGACTATTTTGCTTTTTGTTTGTTTGTTTTGTTTTCCCCCTTCAACTTCACTTTAGCTGCTAAGTTCTGAATAAAGATTTGCTGAATCAAATTTAACTGAACACAGGTAGTGTCCAAGAGCTGTTGCCTTGGTTTCCTGACTTTAAATCTCTTTTCATTTCAACATGCTGCCTTTGATCTAATCAGTTGCAGCTCTGGATTTTCCTTTCTTGGAACTTTTCAACTGAGACAGGGCAACTAGGTAGTGAGTTTTGGAGCCAGAGTCAGGAAGACTGATCTTCCCCAGTTCAAATATGGCCTGAGATGCTTACTAGCTGTGTAACCCTGGGCAAGTCATTTAACCCTGTTTGCCTCTGTTTTTTTTAACTTTAAGCTGGGGAAGGGAAGAGCAACCCATTCCAGTTTCTTTGTCAAGAAAACCCCAAATGGAGTCACAAAAGAGGTGGATACAACTGAAACAACTGAATGACAAAAGCATATGTAAAGGGGTCAATTGCTATTAATACTACTATTTTTATTTTCTTCTCTTATGATGAGACAAAAAAAACTATGACTTATTAAAAGAATTCAAGATTGAGAACTGGAAGGGATCTTAAAAGTCACTGAGGGGGCAGCTGGGTAGCTCAGTAGATTGAGAGCCAGGCCCAGAGACAGGAGGTCCTAGGTTCAAATCTGGCCTCAGACACTTCCCAGCTGTGTGACCCTGGGCAAGTCACCTGACCCCCATTGCCTAGCCCTTACCACTCTTCTGCCTTGGAGCCAATACACAGTATTGACTCCAAGACGGAAGGTAAGGGTTTAAAAAAAAAAAGTCACTGAATCCCACTCTTTCATTTTATAGGAGAGGTTACGTGATTCATCCAGGGTCACACAAGTAGGTAAGACTTGAATAGTCTTTCTCACTCTCAAACCAGTGCTCTATCCATCACACCATGTTGGCTCTCACTTGGACTTGAGGAAGGATTTTCCTTCATATTCTTCACCAAAGTTTCCTTTCTCTTTCTCTCTTACAGACTAATTTTTTTTCAGGCTTGTTTTCTTGGCAAGACTTGGACTTTCTCTCCAGATCATTAGCAGACAAGGCCAGACAGTGACATGCTTGTTTTTTTAAGTTAATGGAAGTTTTTTTTTAATTACTTTTAATTCATTTTTTAACAACAAAAGTGAATCCAATGGTGTTGAGATCCTTGTTCTTGAATTCAAGCAAATTAATTTTAAAATGGATTTCATTATTCTCTCTAACCCTGAATTGAGTTTTTATCCATATGTGGGCAGGTCTCATCTGTTGATTTGCAAATAACTTGACCCATTTATAAAAACATGATTTCTGCATCTATTTCTTGACATTTTTTTTATCCTGGGACTCCATTCTAGGAGCATAGGGCCACAACCAGTAGGCAATGGGTCACACAGTCGCTCAGGGTCACCCAGCTGGGAAGTGTCTGAGTCCGGATTTGAACCTAGGACCTTTCGTCTCTAGGCCTGGCTCTCATGTTGCTAATAAACTGTGAAAGTGTTGTTACATATCTTCTGGATCACCAGTTACATCATCAGGATCAATTAAATTTTAAATATAAAAAACATGCATTGGGGAAGCTAGGTGGCTCAGTGGATTAAGAGCCAGGCCTAGAGACTGGAGTTCTTGGGTTTAAATATAACCCCTTAGCTATGTGACCCTGGGCAAGTCACTCAACTCCCATTGCCTAGCCCTTACCTCTCTTCTACTTTGAAACCAATACACAGTATTGATTCTAATATGAAATATAAGGGTTAAAAAACAACAAAAAAAAGTGCCTTAAAGGGAACATCATGTTGCATCATATACATAACTGATTCTCTCAGGAACCGTCAATGAATCTGTATTAATCTTGAAAATCTGAAAAACACTACAAAAGAATATCTGGTCCAACTCTGCTAATTATGCAGGCAAGAAATCACTAACTCCATTTTACAAGTGAGGCAACTGAGAGACACAGAAATGTAGCGATATGCTCAAGATCACACAGGGAATAAGTTATTTCATGGAATCTCAGAGTTGGAAGACGTCCTAATGATTGAGACCACACCATCCCTGAACAAGAATCTTCTCCAGAAGAGAACCACCAGTCTCTGCCTGAATGATAAACTTATTTCCACCCAGCTATTTTTTGGCTGCCATGTCACATTGCTAAATCATATTGAGCTTGTGATCCACCAAAACCTCCCTATCTTTTAAAAATAAACTATTATAATAAAATTTATAACAAAACTTAATATAATATTCCAAATATGATAAAAATTTAAAAGGCAGAATATAGTGAACTCATCATTTCCTTCATTCTAGACACTAAATTATCTAAAAATCATACTAACTATTCTTTTAGCTGCCATGTCACATTACTAACACATATTAAGCTTACAGTCCACCAAAACCTTCATATCTTTTTCCCATAAACTACTGACTAGGCTCACTTCCTCCATCTTGTATTTATATAATGGATTTTTTAACCTATTATAGTATGTTACATTTTCACTATGGTTTTTTTTTATTAGACAACCCATCTTTTTAGCCTGTTAGGATACTTTGGGATCTTTTCACCTGGCATTAGCCATCTCTACCAGATATCTTCATGCCATCAACAGATTTTATGAACACACCTTCAATACCTTTATCCAAGTCAAGAATAAGGGATAAAAAAGGAGTCAGACTGTCACGTTTCTCAATTATTACTCCACTCCCATCCTATGATTTCTTACTTAATAAGCTTTAATTACCAAATCACCTTAAAACCGTTAGCAACATTGTCAGTGTGAACCATCTCCATAGGCTGCTTCTGGATGCAATCGGTAAGCTCTGGGGAAATGGGATGATGGAGAAGGAGATGGTAAGTGAAGAACTTTCAGAAAACCATCTGTATGCTGCACGACAGCAAACCATCATTTCCCTAAAACATACAAACTGAAGGCAAAACATTAGCAACTTCCTTCTGGTTTTCCAACAGCAATTCATTACTTCCCTGGTAAAAACTTCACTGGAGGCAGCAGCTGCTAAAGGATGAAGCTGTTACCTTTAAAGCAGGCAATTAACAGCCTTAGCTTTTTGACTTCTTAGTGTTCTGACGTGTTCTCCTCCAAACACTAAGATTAAAGGCCTCAAGCAAACAAGCTACTTCATGAATTTAAAAACGGTTCTCCTCCAAGAATGTAATTCAATTCCACTAAATCAATGAAACATGTGCTAGTACTGTTTCTAACATTCTCCCTTGACCTGTTTGCAATTTTCCCCATCAGACTGGCAACTGACTTCTATGACACAAAGCAAGGCAGAATCATAGCATTTTAGGACTGAAAGGGACCTTGGAAGTCATCCTGAAATACAGAGATCTTAGAGATCATTTGGTCTGATAGGAAAATAACACCCAAAAAGGTTGAGGGATTTGACTAAGGTCACTTGGCTAGTTAGAACTAAAACTGGGACTAGGAAACCACCTCCTGATTCACAAGTTTATTTACTTTCTACAAAATTATGCTACATTCTCTGATCAGATATATCTATGCCAAATAAAACAGAATTCGGATCAGTTTTCTCCTTCCAACTTTGCAGGATATATTAACATACTCCCCACTCCACCAGCACCAGCATCCCCAAGAACATGAGACAAAACCCATTTTCTAATTTGGTCCCTAGGAGGGGGCCAGAGAAGACAGATTCATTCATCCCTACATAAACTCACAGAGGTCTTCTCTCCACAGATTTCTGACAACCTAGTTTCCATGCTGTTGTTAAGAGGATTGAGTTCATTGTGAAATTTTTCTATTCCTCCAGTTTACTGTCTTCCAAAAGCCTTGCAAATTCTACTGGGAACCTGCTTTGTACCTTCATTCTGAAAGTCTGCTTTTAATGATTCTTATCCTCTCAAAGATTAAGGAAATGGATATGATTTTAAATG
Organism: Gracilinanus agilis; assembly: GCF_016433145.1. Classification (NCBI taxonomy): domain Eukaryota; kingdom Metazoa; phylum Chordata; class Mammalia; order Didelphimorphia; family Didelphidae; genus Gracilinanus; species Gracilinanus agilis. The sequence continues at coordinate 114,148,623 of NC_058130.1, read as the reverse complement.
GTTTTTCTTGTAGCCAGAGGGCTATACCCATTTTTACTATTGCTTATTATCATTAAAAAAAATCTTTGTATGGACTGGAAAACATTAAGTTCCACTGTAATTGGCAACTTTCCATTAAAGTCTGCCTATGAAGCCTCCACAATACAGAACCTCAGGGCTGGAAACGGAGCTCAGAAGTCATCTAACACAACTTGGATCTGAATAACTATCCTTTTTGGCAACATCCCCAAGTGATGGAGAATCAGCTGCCTCCCAAAGCAGTCCACCGCCCTTTTGGATGCCCCAATTGTTAGTTAGCGGACACCAGATTCTCTGTGATTTCCATTCATTGCTGCTCTTTCAAATGCTTGAAGATAACTCTAATCTCCCCACAAATCTTCCTTTCTCAGGCTAAAATCTTCCAGTTGCCTCGACAGATGCTCATGCAGTATGGACTTGTTTGGCTCCAAGATTATAAGTCATCATTGTCAAAAGTTGAGGTATTGGTTAAATGTATTTCATTTATTTCTATCATGTAAAAAAAAGTATTGTTATGAAAGGGAGAATGGCATATTGCGAATAGAAAACCAGTCCTAAAGCCAGCAGGACCCGAGTTTGAGTCCCATCTCTGACAATCTGCCTGTGTGATCCTGAACAAGTCTCAGGGCTTAAGTAGCTCCCAAAGACCCTAAATTACAGAGAAGGGGCTTATTTGCATGGTTAAAGGTTGTTTCTCCACAAGAAATTTACTCTCAGTGAAATCTCAGGTCTTCATTGTATTTTTGGTAGCAAAGAATCCAAAGTAGCATATGTGGTCAACTTTTTCATTCTTTGCTTCAAAAGATCAATGAACTTCAATGGGAACCTATCTCAGCTAATACAGATCAATCTGCCTTGATAGATATTCTTCATGATTTTCTATGGTATGGAAAAAATCAACATGCTTTGGTGGCTAGCCATCTGTCAATGAGCCTCTGGCAGACCAATCATCCTTTACTGATTCTGCACTCAAAGCTTTGCCAGGACATACCTAAGGAGCCTCAGTTTGGCTATGATTCCTTAGTGTATCGTGGTCACTCTTGGCTGACAATGAGGCATCAGAAGAGGACTTTATAGAGGTCAATATACTTGCTCATAAAATGTAATTAACAAGGTATTATTCAATTTCATCCAACTTTTCCTGACATCATAGACGATATTAATAGTCCAATGGATATTGTCCATTATCCTTTCTTGGCAAAGATACCAGAGTGGTTTGCCATTTCCTTCTCTAGCAGATTAAAGCAAATAAAGATTAACTGAAGTCACAAGTCTTCCTGACTCCAGGTCCAGCACTCTATCCACTGAGCCGTTTAGCTGTCCCTAAAAAAATATTCATTTAAGTATTTTGCATTAAAGGAGATATTGTAAACAAAAAGAGGAAAGGGAAGAACATGAGGAAATAAAAAAGGGGAGTTAAGAAAAAGAAGGAAATTATTCCTGTTATTTGAAACTGTGTTTATATAGTTCCTAGGTATGTTTTGGTAGGAAGATTTCCAAGTATTGTATGTTGTCTGCTGTTATTTTATATTTAATTTCTCTTTCTATCTCTCCCTGCTGTATTTTATTGGTAATATATAGAAATGTTGATGATTTTGTAGGTTATTTTATATTCTGTGACCTTGCTGAAGTTAATTGTTTCAATTAGTTTTTTAGTTGATTCTCTAGGATGTTCTAAGTGCACATTATATTATCTGCAGTGATAGTTTTATTCCCACATTGTCAATTCTCATTCTTTCCACTTCTTTTTCTTCTTTTATTGCTACAGCTTGCAATTGAATGTATAATAGTGGTGATAATGAGCATCCTTGCTTCACTCCTGATCCTATCTGGAAGGTTTATAATTTATAAATTATAATATAAGATGATGTTTGCTTTTGATTTTAGCTAGATATTACTTGTTATTTTAAAAAAACTCTACTTATTCCTATGTGTCTAGTATTTTTAATATAAATGTCATATTTTTATCAAAATCTTTTTCTGCATCTGGATATAATCTTACAATCTTATCATATAGATTAGCACCTGGTCATAATGTATGATCTTTGTGATACATTGTGGCAATCTCATTGCTAGTATTTTATTTTAAATTTTTACATCAATATTCATTAAAGAACTTGGTCTATACTTTTCTTTTTCTGATTTTGCTTTCCCTGTTTGGCATTTAAAACTATATTTTTGTCACAGAAGGAATTTAGTAGAAAAGCTTCTTTACTATTTTTTCAAATACTTTATATAGTATTAGAATTAATTATTCTTTAAATATTTGGTAGAATTTTTTAATGTTTGGTAGAACCTATTCCTGTAATTTGAAATAGAGTTTTTAACCTTGCACTTTTGGGACCACATACAATTACATCTAACATTCAATTGCATGTTGTTAATAATAAAATATGCTTAAGTTGGTCATAGCTTTCCGATAATGAATTTATAATAACAGGTATAATAATTCCTACTATCTAAACAGCATAGCTGAAAGAGCACTTAGAAATGGAGTCAGGAAAACATACATTCAAATAGAACCTCAGAAACTTACTGTATGACCCTGGAAAAGTCATTTAATCTGTCTGCCTCAGTTTCCTCAACTATAAATGGGGATAATAATAATATTATCTACCTCTCAAAGTTTTTTTTCTTTTTTTGTTTTTTTTAAACCCTTAACTTCTGTGTATTGGCTCCTTGGTGGAAGAGTGGTAAGGGTGGGCAATGGGGGTCAAGTGACTTGCCCAGGGTCACACAGCTGGGAAGTGTCCAAGGCCGGATTTGAACCTAGGACCTCCCGTCTGTAGGCCTGACTCTCAATCCACTGAGCTACCCAGCTGCCCCACCTCTCAAAGTTTTTTGAGGATCAAATGAGATATTTGTAGAGCACTTAGCAGTGTACTTCGTAAATATTAAGCACTATATAAATGTTAGTAATATTAATATGTCATATAGATATGAGGATTAAATGAAATTTTATTTGTAAAGCACTTAGTATGGTGCCTGCCATATAGTAGGTACTTAATAAAAATTTGTTCCCATTCCCCAACCACCTAGATTCTTCCAGTGCATTGAACTACCCAGTCTTTGGTATGTCCTAGCACTGACTTCAAAAATACCAGTAGCCAGACTATTTTCCTCCCATTAGGATACTAGAATGAGCTCACTCCAAACAAGATCATACTAAGCAAGTAAATAAAGTTAGCAGTACTTACCACATTGGCATTAGACCCTACTGACAATGCACCCAAGTGGCAATCATATCCCATTGACATTCTGCCACAAAAACATTCTGATTTAATAAACATTAGATTCAACCTCCTCTCTAAGAATTTTGCTTATGCATTATTCACCTCTTCCTAGAACACATATATACATCCAAATTTACTACAGTCTTCTAATGTCTTTATTTCTGATGATCCATAAGAGCAAACCTAAACGCAAACCTCCCCCCCAGCTACATTTTCCCATGCTCTAATTCCTTTCTAGTTCCCTCATGATTCACCTTTCTACAATCTGCCATCATGCTCTGGGGAGCTCCTATTCAATTGTGAGAAAATTCTCTTTTTCCACCAAGACTTTTTCCATATTCCTATTTAACTAAAACCTGGAATGTCTAAATTAACACCATACCTAGCCTGGGTGTCACTGGTTTCTCTCCAATAGAGAACATTCCCCAATTCACTAGTCAAGAAAGGAGGAGGCACTGGCCTGCTTTCTTACTTCTATTGATTCTTTAAAAGTCACTCAATAAAGTTTGTTTTTACTAGGTAGCATGATAGCGAGTAATTATTTAGCTCTTTAAGGTTTACAAAGCACTATATTATATTTATATTATTTTTAATTCTCATTTGATCTCATTTTTTCTAAGTTCTTGCTATCATTTGTACTACCCTCACCACAATGTCACTCTCATTGTCTGGGGACTTAGAAGACATTTCCAAGATCTAAATATTTCAGCATATGATTTATAGTTATTTTCAAGTTTTTCCTTGCTATCATCTTCAGTAATTTCAACACAAATATTGGTGAGTTTTCTGTCAGCATGGTTTCAAAATTTCTCCACCTTTTCAACTTCTGTGACCTCCATCTGCACTCTTTCTTTTGCTCTACATGAGAAAGGATGCAACTTGGATGTGATCATTTACTTGAAATTGCTCTGTCTGATATTCCTCACTTTAGTCACAATGTTCCAAACTCCATTCCTCTCATTCCTTTTTATATACCTTGTCTGCTTTTCGTCTTTATCATAACTTCTAGTCTCCTGACTTCATCTTATTTTTATAGTGGGAGCCATCCTTGACTCCTCATTATCTCTTTCCCTGCCCCCAAATCCAATTTATTGCCAAGGCATATCCATTTCACCTTTACAACATCTTAAAAATATATTCACTTTTCTTCTCTGCCAGCATTATTCCAACACAATAATCCCTGCATAACTGGACCATGGCAACAAACTGCTGGTGGGTCTGCCTGTCTCGAGTCTCTCCCCACTCCACTCCATCCTTCATTCATGTACTAAAGGGATTTTCCAAAATGCATGTCCAACCACATCACTATGACCTGCCACCCACCTCGACCCCCCACTTAGTAAACTCCACTATCGCCTCCAGGATCAAATGCTAAGTCCTTCGTAGCCTAGCCCCCTCCTACCTTTCCAGTCTTCCTACGTTACTCCCCACCATGGACTCTTTGTTGCAGTGACACTGGCCTCCTTTGATGTTCCACAATCAAAACTCCTCATCTCTCTGCTCTGGGTGTTTTCTCTTGCAGCCCCTCCATGCCTGAATGCCCTCCTCCTCTACTCCATCAACTGAGTCCCCTGCCTTCCTTTAAATCCCAGCCAAAATCTCATCTTCTATAAGAAGCCTTCTTAGGCCTTCTTAATTCTAGTGCCTTCTGTCTTTTCCTATTTATCCTTTATATAACTTGTTTGTACATATTTGTTTGCCTGTTATATCTTCCATTAACCCGTGAGCTCCTTGAGGGCAGGGACTGTTTTTTGCTTCACCTTTTATCTTCAGTGTTTATCCTAATGCCTGGCATGTAGTAGGAGCTTAATAAATGGTTGATTGATTGATAGTCCATCAGTCTCATTCTGATATTTCTTGCTTCATATATAAGACATTGTTTTGAAAACATAATATTTCAGTTAGATAGATGGATGGATGGATGGATAGAAAGAAAGAAAGAAAGAAAGAAAGAAAGAAAGAAAGAAAGAAAGAAAGAAAGAAAGAAAGAAAGAAAGAAAAAGAAAATTAGATAGATACATAGATAGATAGATAGATAGATAGATAGATAGATAGATACATACATACATACATACATGCATACATACATACATACATGAATGTTTGGATAGATAAATAGATGATTGAGAGAGACAGACAGACATAAAACATTTGTTAATGCTACAGTAGAAGGTTTTGTACTCAGCACAGGAACTATAAATACTATGTCTGCCCTCCAGGAGCTTCTATTCTAATAGAAGACAATACATAAAAGGGAGCTAGAAAACAGGAATGGGGCAAGCAGTAAATGTTATTGTCTGTAGATGATTAGGAAATGAGGAAGGTCTGGTCAATAGAAAGAAAAAAATAGAGCTATTGGAATCCAGAGTAATTCTAGAAACAGAATTCCTCTTCCAAAGAAGAATGTTAAGAAACAGTTTCTTTTTCTACAATTGCTGTATCTGATAGAATGCCACAGAACTCTCTTTGTCCCTATACTTTGAAACATTTTTATGACTTAGATGAATAAATAAAAGATATGCTTACAAATTTGTAGTTCACATAAGACGAAGATTCTAAATTAGCTTGATAGAAATAAATGTAAATGAATTTTTTTAATTATACCAGTACAGAATGAAGGAGACCTAAGTTAGCAACAGTTTAAGTTAAAAAAAGGTCTGGAGATTTCCTTAATAATGACCCTATTATGACTAAACAGCATAGTTAATTTGGTTGCTAAAAAAAGCTAATGCAATTTTAGGCTGAACAGAATTATGATATCAAGATCAAAGGAAGTTTTAATCCTCCTATACCCTATGCCAGTCCTGTCCTATCTGAAATATCGAGCACTGGTCTGGCCACAATTTTAAGAGGGCCTTTTAAGGAACTGGATTGCTTCCAGAAAAGGTCTGTGAAGATGGGAAAACCATGTCTTATTAGGAATAGTTGATGAAATGAAAATATTAAGCAAGAACTGAAGACCCCTCCAATACCTTCCTTCAACATAGCATGAGTATTTTCAAATATTTGAAGGGCTATCATGAAGAAAAGAGAATAGAAAAACTTTGTATTGATCCAAAGGACAGAATTCAGACCAATAGGTAGAATTTACAAAAAAATCAAGTCAAGCCTCCGGGTTAAGATGGCGGCAGAGTAAGAAGCAGCTCTTAACCTCTCCTGACCGAAACACACAAAACTCCTCAAGGGGACATAAAAACAAGTCCAGACGAACGGAGGAACCCCACAACAGGGCACAGCGTGGAAGGTACGTGGAATCGAGACATTTCCAGGCTAAAAAGGGCTCTCCTTAAATCGCAAGCTGAGCAACCGCCCCACCCCCACCCCCTCCACACTCACCTATAGCTTCGAACCCAGCTAAAAAGAAATAGAGCAAGTTTGGGGCACCCATCGAGTCATCAGCAGCTCCGGGACCTGTTCCTGAGAGCAGCAAGACTTAGGACCCCATTAAGTCAAGAACGCACGCGAAAGCTGAGCGCACACGCGGGAGCAGAGAGTGGACTCTGGGCTCACAGAGTGCCTGCTGAGCAGAGGTGTGGGTGCCGCTGAGCAGAGGTGTGGGTGGAGGCAAACACAGCCAGGAACTAAAGCCTAAGTGGGGAACCAGTGCAGACGGGTATACGACTGTGGAAGCAGCGCCCTGAGACTTGTAAAGAAACCTCCAGCAGAGGATCAAGCAAGGGAATCCACCAGGGGGCTTGACCTTGGAAAAAACTAGAACTCAGACCTCAGGACTGAGCGCGAGGATAAACCTGAGAAGCTGCTGGGCTAATGATGGCTAACCAGTTACAGGAAATTCAGAAGAGAAAGAATAATAACAAAAAAAAGAAGTCTTTAACACTCGACAGCTTCTACACAGAGAAAATCCAGACAACCGAGCAAACAGAGGAGGAGAACAAACAACCATCCAGACCCTCCCCAATTAAGGAAAACTCCTCACAAGCTATGGACGAGTTCAAATCTGAGATTTTGAGGAAAATGGAAGAGATCTGGCAAGAAAATAACAGCTTAAAAGGTAGAATCTTGCAGCTGGAAAGCGAGGCTCAGAAACCAAATGAACTGATAAGCAAATTGAACACAAGAAATGACCAGATTGAAAAGGAATACCAAAAGATTATGGCCGAAAACAAGAAGATTATGGCCGAAAACCAAAAGATTATGGCCGATTACCAGAAGATTATGGCCGAAAATCAATCCCTAAAGGCTAGAATTGAGCAAGTAGAAACTAATGATCTCTCAAGACAACAAGAACAAATAAAACAAAGCCAAAAGACTGGAAAAAATAGAAGGAAACATGAAATATCTCAATGAGAGAGTGACAGACCAAGAAAACCGGTCTAGAAGAGACAATTTGAGAATAATTGGTCTTCCAGAAAAACCAGAAATTAATAAAAACCTGGACTCTATACTAACAGAAATAATTCAGCAAAATTGCCCTGAAGTCCTACAACAAGAGGGCAATATAGACATTGAAAGGATTCATAGAACACCTGCGGCATTCGATCAAGAAAGGAAAA
>NC_058130.1:114109202-114135933 GCF_016433145.1 Gracilinanus agilis | reverse complement strand
GGGTGGGGGGGGGGGGTTGAAGGGGAAAGGTGGAGCATGAATCATGTAACCATGTCAAAAATGAATATTAATAAATGTTAAAAAAAATTAAAAAAAAAATCAAGTCAATATAAGAAAGAATTACAACTAGAGCTGCAAACCAGGAGGCAAGTCCTGAGCTTTCCAGTACTGTCATGACTCAAGCAAAGGCTAAGTGATTCTGCATTTCCTTGAGATGCTGACATAATGGTGCTGCTTTGAGAATGGGAGGCTAATCATACTGACCTCATTACTCTAAAACTCTGACTGTAATCATCAGTTAATTAATTCAACAAATACTAATTAAATATCTACTATATGTAAAGCCCTGCACTAAAACAGCAAGAGAAAGACAAAAATAATAAGGTCCTTTCAGGATGTCAAGAGGACTTTATAGTAACAAGTTATCCCATAGGAAACTATTATATTTAGATTATGTATTTATCATTTAGATTATATCATACATAATAACTTTATATAACATAATTCCATATGAAACATATTTATATTATGTTATATATTTATAATTTCTATTATGTCACATATAATATTTTATATAACATAATCCCATATGGAACTTTTAAATTTATATTATGTATTTATCATTTATATCATATGTAATAAATTTATATAATATATAAACCCATATGAAACTCTTTAACTATCAGAAAAAAAAATCTCAGGTATTCTCTGTCCCTCCCTTGATAATTGCTAAAGTATTTCTAGCAATGATAACAAAGAATCCTGAGCACTCAGAATATAATTATATAATTAATAACAGGCACTTAGATAACACTTTATATACATTTTCTCTTTGAATCCTCATGACCTTGTGAAACAGGTCTAAAGGTAGTATATATATATAAACTTGCTTTGTTTGCATGTCATCTCACTCATTAGATTATAAGCTTCATGAGGGCAGGGACTATCTTTTATCTCTTTCTGTAACCCCATTCCTTTGCACTATATCTGGCACATATTAGTTATATGCCATTAATAAATAATGATTAATTCTCATCTGACATTTTTCTTATTTTACAAATGAGGAAATTGAGGTTTAGAGGGATTAAGCACCTATTTTCACACAGCTAATGAGTATCAATGAGAAGATTTGAACACAGGTCACTTTTTGCTCCAAGGTCAATGTTCCTTGAACTGTACTATGCTATCTCTGTGCTATTATTGAATTAATGAATGAATATTGAATTTGTTAAATTTGTTAAATACTTAGATGCAAAGCATTGAGAATACACATAGAAAAATAAGACACCTTTCTGCTGCCTAGGAGTTCACATTCTAATGGGGGAAACAATATATGGAAAGTTTCAGATGCAAATCAAATGGGAAAGTTCCACAGTCCTTAAGGTACAGAAGCAAAGCAAATAATAATGTCTCTTCCTTTATTTTTTCCTGTATTGTTTTTCAGAGGCTACTTGCTATGATGGAAAGAAAACAATGTGTTCAAGGCTGACTTCAGACAAGGTTTCAAATCCTAGTTCTGACACCGGCTGTGTGACTGCAAACAAGTCACCTAAGTCTCCCAGAACCTCCTTTTTCTGTAAAATGGGGCTAATAATACTTATGCTACCTTATGTGCTTGGGGTAGTTTCCCCCCCTAATTCACTGAGAGGTTTGAGCCTGTCAGTCACTCTCAACCTGATTTTAGCCTGAGATGATTTACTGGGGTTATGGCCACTACAGCATCTTGGATCCACAGGGAGAGTTGGGTGAAAGAGGGGACAACAAAGGTGGATGGATAGCCCTAAAGGGGACTTTGCATTTTTCCCTGCCATTGCCCTTTAATCATTCTGGAAGAGAGATTGAGGTCAACTTTGAGCAACTCTGCCCCACTTAAATCCAATTAATGGGCAAGCCAAGACATCACTGATGTTACTGGTCATCTTCAAAAATGAAGGACCACCAACAACAACAATTTTAACCTTTTTAAATTGTTACGAAAGAAATGCTTTGCAAATCATAGACTTTAAAGCACCAGGGAAGAGTAAGAGAGTAATATTGTTGGAGCACTTACTATAAATTTCAAGCCAGATATCAGGAAAAAATAGAAATGTTCTGCCTTCTACACATCTGCCCAAAAAGACCATTTAAAAGTCTCAGCTTCTGGAGAGTCAGGCACAGAGCAATTTTCACATTATTTTTCCTCTCTCTATACTAATCCCTTTAGAGACTGTGAGCCAAGCTTCCATTCCACTTAAGCTGTGAAGAGGAATGAAGTGAGAACAAAGTCTGCTGACCTGTGAACACACTGAGGCTCTCTCTGCTCTTCCCTGGTCACAGGGGAACTGAGAGAAAGTCACTTACTTTCTTTCCCTCTTTTCTTCTCACCTGGAAATCTGAGAGGTAGCAAGGTAAAATAGAAAGAGAGCACAGAATCAAGTAAAAAGGTTCCTGGGTTCTAATCCTGTCTGCTGCTTGTTAGCTGGAGAAATTGCTGTCACCACTCTGCCTCTGGCCATAAAATAAAGAGGCTGGACTAGATCAGTAGTGGTTGTTCAGGTTTCAGTTCCAAATGACTTTTCATGACCCCGTTTGAGTTTTTCTTGGGGGAAATCCTGGAATAGGTTTGCCATATCCTTCTCCAGTTCATTTTACAGATGAGGAAACTGAGGAAAACAGTCAAGCGACTTATCCAAGGTACATAGCAATTAAGTGACTGAGGCCAGATTTGAACTCAGGGAAAGGAGACTTCCTGACTCTTGGACTTCCATACCCCATATTCCATCCACAGCATCACCTAGCTGTCCCAGATCAGTGGTATCAAACTCATGTAGAGACAAGTTCAGCAAAACAATACGTGAAGATCTCTATATGACTTTGTTTTGAGCTAATATAGTATCTATGTTTTATTATATTTTTTATTTTGTTAAATATTTCCCAATTACATTTTCATATGTTCAGGCCGTACTCAACAGTGTTGTGTCAGCATATTTGACAACTCTGGACTACAAGAATTCTAAAGTTGCTTCCAGCTAAAATGTTCTATTATTCTCTGAGACACTGGCAATGGTTCAATACAAGTAGACATTTTGCCAGAGAATCATGCAAGTCAACTGACAGACTTAGTATTTGGTAGTTTTAGAGTTAGAACTGCAAGGAAACTTAAAGATCATCTAGTCCACCCCTTCTATTATACAGATGAAAAAAATTAAGGCCAGGTCCTGTGACTCCAAATAGGACCTTTGAAATCACCAGACGAAATAAGCTCCTGACTTGACCACCCAATTACCAAGGAACACAGAACCATACATTTCAAGCCAGGAGATGATCTTGCAATCATAAAGTCCAATGTTCCTTTTTTACAGGTGAGGAAACTGAGGCCCCAAGAATTTAAATGACTTTTTCTGCAATGATATTCACAATGATAGTAACTGACAGAGCTGAGATTGGTACCCACATTGTCTGACTCCAAGTGGCATAGCGAACACCTACCATGGTCCAGACAATGTGGTATCAGAATCTCAAGCTAACATGTAAAAAGATGGAATCTTGTTTTGTTTTTTCAGGTTGTAGACCTCTGATTTCATCAAAATAGGGAAACATTCGGTGAGAAAAGCTACCTCCAATAAAGCTAATCAGCAAATACATCTATAATTTAAGCCTTAAGAGACTTGCCTGAGATTCCTGAGGTTTTAAGGAACTTGTCCATGGTGACCCTTCTAGTTGTGTCAGGGTGGGATTTTAATCCAGGCTGTGTCCAAAGCCAGCCCTCTACCCACTATGCCATCATGAAAAGGTATAAAATGCAATTCAAATTTCTCCCTGGATACATAATCTACAATATTATATTTAAAGACCTTGGGAACAAAAGCATAACTAGATTAGATTGAAAACAATGCATTCAAACTCCAAAAATGTTGAAGATGAATTTCCTTGAATCATAACTAAAAATACACATAACTTATATCCCTAAGAGTACCCCTGCCTCATCATTTTCACACTCTCCCCTCCAACTTTGGCCCGCAGCCTAGATAGAAGCTTAGCTCAAATACTATTTTACTTGTCTTGGTCACTGATCCCTACAAAATACTGCCCCATTTGGTCAAATACTAGCCTTGGAAGGCAGATGTAACAGAATGCCCCTAGATGGGCCTCAGTTTCCTCACCTGTAAAAAAGGAACATTAGACTATATGATTGCAAGACCATCTCCTGGGTTGAAATGTATGATTCTGTGTTCCTTGGTAATTGGGTGTCAAGTCAGGAGCTTGTTTTGTCTGGTGATTTCAAAGGTCCTATTTGGAGTCACAGGACCTGGGCTTAATTTTTTTTCCATCTGTATAATAGAAGGATTGGGGGATGAAGGGGAAAGTAAGAGTCTTGGGAATTTAGGACAATTATTCTGGGTAAACTTGTAGGACTTTAGTTTTAGAACTAAAAGGGACTTTAGTAACCATCTTCTTCCAAAGCCTCATTTAGCAGAGAAGGAAACTGAATCCCAAAAAGTTTCTTAAGTGACTTGTCCCAGATCACATAGCTCGGAAGTCAAAGAGGTAAGATTTGAACCCAGGTTCTCCAAATCCCACACCCTTCCCACTGGAATACAAACCCTCTGTCATCCCCTGAATTCTCAGACTTCTGAGAATCTTTTAAATTATTGCTTATGCAAAGTGTTATCAATAACTCGAAATATTCCTTTCCTATAAAAAGAAAGAGACAAGAGCGAAAATAAATCTCATCATCCTCTAGTAGTGGAAGGGTGAAAAGTTAATTCAAAAAAAATCCCAGCTTTTGAACACATGGTTTGAGGCAGACATGATTGGGGATGTAGACTTGAAACTACCACACCAATGCAACTATCAACAATTTGGAAATAGGTCTTGATCAATGACACATGTTAAAATCAGTGGAAATGCACACTGGCTATGGGGGGGGTGGGGAGGTTGGGGGGTGAAGGGGAAAGTAAGAGCATGAATCATGTAACCATGTTAACTTTTCTAAAAAATAAATATTAAAAAAAGCTAACATAGAATAAATAGTAGTTATGTTTATGATAAAAAAAAACATATGTAGTCTTTTCTTCTCTAGAAAGATTACAGTAACTTGTTCTCAGTCTACCCAGTGGAATCCAAGAGATCACTGGACCTAGGGTTGTGAGATCTGAGTCCCAAATACCAACTTGGCCATTTCCTTTGACCATGGACAAGCCAGTTGATAGCACTAAGCCTAAATGGGAATAATAATCCTCTTGTGATCCCACAAGATTATTCTAAGGAAAGTGCTTGCTTAGTAAATAATTAAAGGACTCTAGAAAAACAAATTATTACTATTTTAACCTAACTGGCTGAGTTTAAGCAAATCACAACCTCTTTAAAATTCATTATCATCATGTAGAATCTAAACTTCTTGAGATCATAGACTACTTCAGTTTTATCCTTCTATCTGCAAGAGCATGGCACAATACCTGATACATAGTAGGCACTTAATAAATACTTGTCAACTGGTTGAAAGATAAAATGAAGGGATTAGAATATTTGATTTCTGAGATCCAATTCTAAAATTCTACAATCCCATGACTTTAAAACAGCTAGAGGCTTTATTTATGGAAAATCTGACAGAACAGGGTTATAATTTCTTATCTGGATGTTTTTCAGTAGTTTTCTCAGTTGTGTCCAACTCTTCATGACCCCATTGGGGTTTTCTTGGCAAAAATACTGGAGTTGTTTGCTATTTCTTTCTCCAGCTCATTTTACAGATGGGAAATAGAGGCAAATGGGCTTAAGTGACTTGCCCAGGGTCACATAGCTAGTAAGTGTCTGAGGCCAGATTCGAACTCAAGAAGAAGAGTCTTCTTGACTTCAGGCCCAGCTACTCTATCCATGGGCCTCTTAGCTGCCCAGTCCTATCTGGACAGCCAGCTCTTAAAGTCCTGTGAAATGCTGTCACAGATGCAGGAGTGGGAACCACTAGAGACAAAGTAAGACTTCAATAGGGAGGGATTCACAGCCCCTCCCAAGGCCCTTTCTCTGTTAAAGGCTCTTGACTAATTGCTCAGAAAACATTGAATCACTCACCCAAGGAATCTGGTTGCAAGCTATGAAAGCACACTTGCTGTTGGCCACCACACAGACCACCCACCTCTCCCAAGTCAGAGCTGTGCCTGGAATCGGATAGGACAAAGGGGTGTCCTCCAGTGTAATCTGGAATCGACGGTGTCAACAGCAAAGAGAGCATCCTCTGGGGGAGAGAAAGTCTTGTCTTTGTGACATCTGCCCAGTGTGACATGACGCAAGTCACTGAACATCTCTGAGCCCCAGATTTCTTATCTATAAAACCAGGATTTGGGACTAGGGGTTTTAGATGATTATTTCAGGCTCTGAATCCAACAATCTCTTGCTTGACTGTGTCATTTAAACTTCTGAGTGCAGAAATAAAGGCAGCTAGGTGACACAGCAGAGAGAATTCAGGGACTAAAGTCAGGGAGACTCATGTTCCTGAGTTCAAATCTGGCCCCAAACTCTTTTGAGCTGTGTGACCTTGGGCAAGTCACTTAACCCTATTTGCCTCAGTTTCCTCATCTATAAAATGAGCTGAAGGAGGAAATGGAAAACTATTCTCTTTGCCAAAAAAAAGTGGGGGTAGGAATGAAGAGTTGGACACATCTGGAAAATTACTAAACAACAGCAAAACAGAAGTAAAACATAGAATTCTATTTAAACTTCAGTATAAAAAAAATCTCAATGGTAGGTCAGACTTTATCATACCTAAACATAGTAATTCTCTTACTAATGTTGCAACGGAAATTGTTGGCTCAATTCTACCACTTGCTACTTGGATGATCTTGGGGGATGGCTTAGCCTGTCTTGGCTTCAGTTTCCTCAATTGTAAAATGAGGGAGAAAAGGATTGTATGATCATGCTACCTCTTGCTACCTCTAAATCTATAATCAGAGGAACCCTACAAGGGAGACCAAACCAAACCTAATTTCAAAATATTATGCATGTTAGAAAGTTAACATCTGTTCAACCCCTTGTTCGATTTCTGGTAATCATCCTTTGAGGAAAAAGAGAAATAAGATAATGTCAAGGAAAAATCATAAGGGCAACAATGATAAATTTTAAGGATTTCCACCACACATTCAGCAGCAGCGGTCACCCCCACAAACAAACAAAGCCTCTGTACCATTTGTGTGTCAGGAAAGCCCTCCAGTATCAAACCCATAAATGCTATTACCCAGAGCAATCAGTGCCACAATGAGGGATGGAGGAAGAGAGAAGAAAAGGGGAGGGTGACTGAATTCTTGGGTGGTCTAATGAAAAGCTGGCTACAGCAGGACGGCCAACCACCTCCTGATCCCCAGAGACTGACACAATGCAAGACCAGTTACAAAAGAAGTCTCAACAATAGGAGGGAGACCCAAAGAATGTGTTCTAGTAGAGTGCTGGGTCTGGAATCCGAAAGACCAAAGTTCCAATCTAGCTTGACACTTACTAGCTGTATGACCCTGGGTAAGTCACTTAATGCCTTGGTTTTCTCAACTGGAAAGTGGAGATAATAATATCAATATCCATGAAGAGTTGTTGTAAGCGCCAAATGAGATGATTATTTTTATAAAAAGCACTTAGCACGGTGTCTGGCACATAGCAGAAGCTCCTTGTGCTCCCTCTTCTTTCCTTCCCTTTGTCACAACAGATATCCTAGCCATTTTTGGGCAAGGAATCCCCAAAAGACCAAGTAAGAACCAGAAGTCTCAGACTGCTCCCAGAAAAAGCAAGATTGACTCTAGGTAACAAAGGCATAAATCCCCAATATGGAAACAGAGCAACCCGAACTCTTAAACTGGAAAGACATGGCTCCCAAGCATTTTCCCCTCACCTCCCATTATTCATCCACATTATAGAAAAGTGAAAGGAAGAGAGGGAGACAAGGTCTCCAATTCTAAAAAGCATACAACTATAAAATTTAGAGATGGAAAGAGCCTTATAGATATCCATTCCTGGGGTTCTCAAATTTCAGAGACCCCTGAAAGTTCCTGATGCCCTTTTAAGGAGTCCAGGAAGTCAGAATTTTTTTTTCACAATGCTACAGACATTTGGATTCTACTATGATAAATATCAATGGATATAAATGACAAAACAATGCTTTTCGGGGGGATCCTCAATTTTTAAGAGGGTAAAGGGGTATTTAAATAAAAAAAAATTCTACTCATTTTATAGCTGAAGACACTGAGGCCCAGAGAAGAGGCAAAAATCTGTGTAGGGCCACACATGTAGGCAAGAACAGAGCTGGTATTTGAACTCATGGCTTTTTGCTCTAAATAAATGACTCATTCCAAAAAAGAGGAAGAGTAATTTGAATGCTGCGTGTAATTTCCTTCATTTGCCAGGTGTTCTTACAAGATTGTATTGCAGGCAATTTATTTCCATCCATCAGTTTGACACTAAGTTCATTATTTTGACTCTGAGGTTTAATATTAGTTAAGTGACTATGTGAATTTAATTGCTAAGGATAATGAATGAAGGAAAATGGGTGAAGGAAAAGGAGAGGAAGAGAGATTTGTTCCTTCTGTTGGCGTATAGATGGCATTTTTTAAAGTATTTTTAAAATGTGGAAGTAGCCAGATTCTGCTGGGAAGTCTTTTACCCACCACACATCAGCACAGCCTTGCAGCATTTGTATCTCAAAGTTTCTGCATCTGGACCAACACATCCATCTGGCATGCCCCAGACATTCAAAAGAGGTTAATCTCTTCAGAAAGATGACCCAAACGATAAATACCAACATACCCCAGGAAATATTCCCCTTAAGCTATGTTATTCACACTAGGAAACTCTCACAACAGCATAGGACTAAGTGGCAATAGATATAGGAGTGGAAACAAAATGGCCTGAAATTTTCTGTAATAAAAATGGCCAATTTACTCATCACCAAAGTATCTGTGTAAGTCTAGATAAAAAAGAGTCTTTAGCCTATAAATTGTTTTTTTATTCAGTAAGCTGTGTTCTCTTAGCTTCACTCCCAGACAAAAATCATTCTGTAAAAAAAAAATAGTATAAATATGTCACTAAGGCAAAAGTATTTAGAAACAATTATCTAAAATATCTTGGGGGGGGGTGAGTTTTACTCTCATTAGAACATTAAATGAGTTTTCTTTGTTTTTCTTTTCTAATTCCCCCATTCTTTGTCATATTTGATTAGTTTAAAAGGAACCAGGAATACACATCTAAATTTTGGAGAAAAAAAATGCAAAAACAGACATTGCATTTGATGTATGTCATGGAATAGAAACTGGAGAATGTCATAAATCTTAGACAAGTAATAAATAGCAGCATTTGGGAAATACTCAAAAAAAAAATCAGCAAAATGGAACCTTGAACACTCAATTTTTCAGTAGAGGAATTGTCAAAAGAGACTACCAGTATTAACACTCCTAAGTTGCCCCCCTTTCCCATTCAGGTTAGAATTAAACTTTCAGCAGCAAAACTCTGCAAATTTCATGCACTGCTGGCCAGAGTTAATTATCCTACAAGGATAGACTCTGTGCATTCCGTTAACATAACACTCATACTCAATCCAAAATGGGGGACATAAAGAAGATACTTACAGGTAGTGATATTCCTTTCAATGCTAAAAGGCAAGATGATCTTGGAGCAGGAGGGATAATAAGAGTCCCTGACCCAGTAATCTCTAGTCTAAAGGACTTTGAGGGGTAAGGGGGAAATCCAGTGAAGGAGAGAAAGAAAAAAGAGGGAGAGCTGAAATTCCAGTCTTTCTGGTCAGCTTGGTTTTAGTTTTCTTTGTCCTAAAAAGCCATCAACCCACCGAACCAAAAAAACAAATAAATAAGAGCTCACAGGCGGTCCTCCCCCCACGCACCCCCTCTCTCTGCCGCTCGTCTCCTAGACTGCTTCTGCTTTGAAAACTTCCAGAGCAAAGCCTCGGAGCTCCCTAGGAACGGGGCATTATAAGGATGCCTTCAACTGTTTACAATGAGCCCTGGTTCCCTGGCTGCCTGCCAGAGTTCTTCCCATCCCCTTCTGCCTGTTGGGTCCCCAGGGGACAAAAGTGAGCTCTTGTTAATAAGCTTGGCCGTTTTCTCTTCCTAGGCTCTTCCTTGCTTACTTTCTCACCATCAGTTGTGAACTAACGCTCCCCAGCCAGTGGCTGAGCTAGGAGGGTCCCGAGCCTTTCACCCACCCCTCTCCCCTGACCTGCCTTCCTGCCCCTCCTCAAAGGTTGTTGTTTTTTTTTCAAATACAGATGCAATTCCCAGCCTGTGGTAAAGGGTAACTAGGTGGGTTTTAACTTCTGCCAAGGCAGTCAGAAAAAGTGGGTGTAAGTTACTTAGTTAGTCTAAAATATCATTTAATTGGGTGGTTGGTTTTTTTTCAGGAGAGAAAATTCGGTTTGTTGTTGTTAATGTTGTTTTTGTTTTAGTATTTCTTATATTCTCTTATTAGTATTTCTTATATTTCTTAAAATAAAAAACCAGTAGAGAGTAGCTCACTGTTAACAGACATTTAGATATTCTTGTGGTGATCCTAGTTTCCAAATTCCAAACTAGGATATGATCTGGGACATTGGCTTTCCCTTTGGAAAACCTTTATTAAAATAGTATTAAACCTTATTAAAATATATACATATTTTATGTATTCATATGTGTAGTTATATATTTAAATATATATAAAACCTTATTAAAACATATTTATATATTTAAAAATATATAAAACCTTATTAAATATATATACATATTTATATATTCAAATATATTTAAAATATTATTAAAACATACATATATTTAAATATATTTAAGAACTTGTTAAATATATACATGTATTTATATATAAATATATATTTATTATATGTATAATATATAATATAAATAGTTATTAAAACCTTATTAATCCATATATTAATGTTCTTTAACTGGACTAGAAAATTTAGGAAGTGTGGGTTTTGCCATAGATCTATTATAGGATATCTCTATCTAGGTTGCCACAGCACATGGAGTCAGAAAGACTATGAAGTACTGCCCCCCTCTCTGGGGGGCTTAAATGCTGTGGCTGTTCCCAAGGGAATACAAGGTATTGGAAGGAAGTGGACTAAAGAGGATTCTGCTGATTCTTAGATTCTATGATATCTGAAATAGAACCAGGCATGGGAGAAACCTGAGAGAATGGATAGCCTACGATGTGGTTGTAAGTGACATACATCTCCACCAGGAGAAATTTTCCAAATGCATTCATTCAACAAATATTACGTATTGGGGGAGATAGAGTTTAGATAAGACAATCCCTGCCCCATTTGAGACCTCATAGTAAATAGTAGGATAAGATAATTTTTATACCTGTGATTACACACATATATCATACAAGATTATATTAAAAAGAACTGCAATGAGAATAGCTAGGGGATTCAGTGGATTGAAAACCAACCCTGGAAACGGGAAGTCCTAGATTCAAATCTGACCTCTGACATTTTCTAGCTGTGTGACCTGGGCAAGTCACTTAACCTTCATGCCTAGCCCTTACTGCTCTTCTGCCTTGGAACCAATACACAGGATTGATTCTAAGACAGAGGGTAAGGGTTGTTTGGTTTTGGTTTTGGTTTTTAAACTGAAAAATGAGGTGAAGTGAGGGAAGGAAGGTTGCTACTGACCAGTGGGATCAGAGAAGGCTTCTTTCAGATAGATTTTAAATGCCTCTCTGAGGCTTCCCTCTCCTCTTATGCCCTCTGGAATCCTCATTCCATAACTGATAAGATTCCCTTCATTTTAGTCATTTTCCTCTCAAGCTCCTTCCATCTTAAGACATGGGCTCCCACCATTGTATGTCACTCATAGAGCCATGGCTCTCCACAGAGGCTGCTCTATCCCTAATCATCCTCTCCAGCACTGGGTGCACCTTCTCCTATTCCTCCCATCACATTGGTCTTGGAAAAGGAGGAAGTGGAGGAAAAGGAGGAGAAGGAGGATTGCTTTTTGTTCCCTAGTGCCATCACCAGGCTCTGTCTTTGCTGCCATCACTCGACTATCTTTCCTCCTTTGACATTCACTCTCAAAATTGATCTTCTGATCCACAGTGCCATGGATGTCAAGATCCTCCAGATCACTGCCTTTCTCTCCTCTCCATCTTCTGCTTTTATAGAAAAGGACTTCAAAATATACCCTCTAACAGCCTAACCTCCAGCCTCCTCAAACCCCATGAACTCTTTCTCAGATCAGATGCATAAAGGGATGGTCACAAGCTAGATCTCACCATCACCTAGGAGGGTTTCACTTTCATGATGGAAAATTCTGATGTTCCTCTATCTGATCATAACTTCAGTTCTTTCATTACACCTTACCCCTCCTTAACTTATTCTTCATCCTCATTGTGATCTCCAATCCCACCATCCTTCAGGACTTTCTCAGGTCACTAATGCTATGCTTACTGCACTTTCCTCCCTTCCAAATCTTGACCCTATATCATTTGCTTTCAAATAACTCACCCCCTTGTCCTTTGGGTTCTTTTGATGTGCCAAACCCCAAACCTACCATCAGCCTACTCTACTCCTACTCACATCCTGCTGAATGGAATTAGAGGAAGTCAAGCAACCAGACTGACTGGGTCCACTATAGATTCCACCATCTAACCTCCACTGGGCCCTCACTAGAGCAAAACAATCTTTTGATTCTTTTTTAATTGATCTTCAATTCCATTCCTTCTAGCCCTGAAATCTCCAACCACCTCTGTTACCTTCTCAACATGGAATATCCCAGGTAAGGCTTGCCCCTTCTTCCTTTAGTAGTTTCCCTGAAGCCTCTTTTTCAGAGGAGCCCAGTTTGGCCTATTCCTTACTTCAAACACATGACCCAGCTACAAGTACCTTCATTTCAAACTTCATTCCTCTCCTTTTCAGATCCCTTTTGTCTGCTTTCTGTCTTCCCCCATTAAAATATAATGTAAGCTTCTTGAGGGCAGGAGCTGTCTTTCTTCACATCATAAGTACTTAACAAATGCTTGTTTCCTTCATCCTTTAGGACATCCAAGAGAGGACTCATTATCTCTCCCCAAAAACCCAATTCTCTTACCAACTTCTATTTCTGTTAAGGGCACCACCATGCTACTCATACTGGAAGATATGAAGTTCCTTTTTGGTAATATTTACTATTGTTAAAATAAACTAAAGGATACCAAAGGATTTTTTTAAGTTCACAAAGCTACATTATTCTCAACTCCCTCCACTCTCCCTTACCTCACATATCTAATTAATTGCCAGATGTTTCCATTTCTACTTCCAAAAGTTCTCTAACATTCACCTCCTTCTCTCTGCTCACATACACAGTCACCACCTTAGTTCAGACACTTATCACCTCTTGCCTGGATTATTTCCATTGGCTTTCTAATTCATCTCCTTGGTCCCAGTCTGATTCAAAGTGATTCTGCTAAAGCACAGATCTGACCAAGTCACTCCCTTATTCAGACTCCAATGACTCTCCATAACAAAATATAAACTCCTCTGATTGACCTTGCAAATCTTTCACAAAAAAGCCCCAATCTGTTTTTGCAGTTTCTTTACAAACTACTCCCTTTCTTGCATTCTAAGTTCCAGCACAACTCAATCAAGAAATATTTAAGTGCCTACTATGTGCTATGCTGAGATTGATTGGCAGAGAATCAGAGAGCAGGAACACAGATCTAGAGCTTGAAAAAAATATCTGGTCAATACCCCTCAATTTATAATGGAGAATACCAAGGCTGAGAGACATTAAATGTCTTATTGTCTAAGGTCATATAGCTCATAAATGGCAAAATGCATGCAGAATTCAAACCTGGAAGAGTCTTTGACTGATTAGAGAAGAGAGTGGAGAGGAATGAAATGCAAGATTAATATCTAGCTGACCTTTAAATAGATTGGGAAGTAGGGAGGGAAGCAGCTGAAATTCTGCCAAGATCCTTAGGAGTGAGACCTTCAGCTTAACAGTCTATCAAGTGAACTATTTGGACTTTTGATATGCACTTATGGAGGGAGTGCTCATACCAAAGAGATCACAGACCCATCAAAATACTGAAATACTGCTACAGCATCTGCAGTGTCTTTAATCATAATAGGGTTTTCTTGCTTCTCTCTTAATAAGGAAAGAAATATCATGAATACCATCTTTCTAGGTAGAAAAATTTCCACTTAGACCTAAGTGGAAAGATGTAAATGCCTTAAGTTGCTTTTGTAAAGAAGCAAAATCAGCTGAAATTAAATCTAGCTTAGAAATGACTTCCCCCATCACATCACTGAAGACTCCAGTGGTAATAGGGGTTTTATCAGAAAACTATTGGTTTGCCATTTCCAATTTTTAAATACCTAGGGAATCTTGTTCATCTTCCCCAAATCCTAATTCTTGTAGATTCTTTAGTGTTGAACTTCTGCTTTTCTCTTGTCTTTTCGGATGTATTAAATAAACAAACAAAAACTAACTTCATGAAAAACCCTTCTGTTTCTTACTGCCTCAGTTTTCAACTCTGCAAAATGGAAAAAGAAAGAAGAGAATGAATCTTATGAATTAAAAGTATTATTTGCTATAATTCCTCAGGTTGCAATTCCATTCAATTCTACCAGCATTCATATTGCACTCCTACTCTGTGGAAAGCACCGTGTTGGTGTTTTTATATAATTAGAACCAATTGTTGATAAGCACAGCTGTAACTAGTCTGCATCTAGTCAGTGTATGGAGGAATGTTATAATCCAGGTAATCATTTGTGAAATAATATTAGATTTGAATGGTGTTTTCTAGCATCCAAAACACTTTCAAATTAATTGAGTCACAGCAGAGAGATAAATCTTGGCCCAATAACAACACAAGCAAACTCTCTCACAAAAGCCCAGGTGGTGCTCCGTGTTTCTGCGTCTCCTTTGACCCATGATCTTGGCTTCTTTTATGAAGATATAGGGTTAGGAGAAGATGCCTACTTGGATACAGATATGGAGCACAGTGGAATATAAGTTCCTAGAACAAAGGGACCTTCTATTTTTGTCTTTACTTCCCCAAAACCTGGCACAATGCCTACCAGAGAGTAGGTGCTTAACAAATGTTTAAGGGATGGTCATACTCTTGATCCTACCATCACCCATAAATTGTATTTGTATGTTCATGGATTCCCATTTTTTTTAATCCAGTCACAATATAATTTCATTCCAGATTTCCTTGTTTCTAAGGATCCATATTCTTTGTCTTCACCAGGACCGACTCTCTTTACCCCTTCTCAGAATTTTCCCAGGCTAAATGCATGTTGGCTACTGGGGGGTGGGGGAGGAAAGGATAAGAACATGAATCATGGAACCATGGGAACAATTTCTCTAAAATTTAAAAAATTAGATGAAAGAAAGAGATAAAAAAAAAGAATTTTCCCAGGCTATCAACCTTCTACTGGCTATATTCTCCTCCTTACTAATCCAAAACCTTTGGTAAACTAGTTCAACTTGTGGCCCCTTGTCCAATCACCAATCATGTCATGCCAAGCCTCAAGCTCGGATTATTCCACCCATCTGCCTCTTTCACTCTTACAAGCTGCTAAACAAAGTTGGAAGAAGTCACAAAATAGAGCTGACTGGATCCACCACAAATCTGTCTAAGTCCAACTGGGTCCTCATGGCATTAAGATCACCCTTCTACTGCGCCCTAATCAATTCTCTACATCACTCACCACAGCAGCTGTTCCAATTCTTCTCTTTTATTTCTCAAGCCTCCCATGACATGATTCCCCCTCTCCTTTCCTTCTCAGCTGAGGACCTCATATATACTACACTGAAAAAAACTGAGGCCACCTCTTCCCCACTTACTCATTTTCTGACATCCTTCTGACATCAGCATCCACTCTGTCCTTCACTACCATCTCTGATGAAGACATGGTCCTTTATTCTTGCCAAGGCAAACCCCTCTATGTGAACCCTTGATCCAATCTCCTGGTGTCTTCTCTAGCTAGTTGCCCTCCCCTCCTCCTAATATTCTCCCTCCCTTTTCCTATATTGGCCCCTTCCAAACTGCCTACAAACATTCCCTTCTCCTCCTTCACCTTAAAAAAAAAAAAACCTCGCTACCATCCCTACAAGCTAGATCCCTTTTCAAAGCAATTAATATTAGGTGCATCTACTTCCCCTTCTTTCACTACTTTTCAGCCCTCTATATACATGATCATTCAGTTAAAACTGCTCACTCCAAAGGTACTAATAATCTCTTAATTGATAACTATGGTGACCTTTTATCAATGGATTTTATTTATTCTTCCTGACTTTTGCAGCATTTAATACTGGTACTCACCCTCTTCTCCTGGAAATTCTCTCCTTGCAGAAATGGGAAACAATGGGTATGCTATACTGGATATAATGCCATCTCTTATGACATATTAGGTAAATTTTGCTGACTTTTTCATACTTTTAATCTTTGTTTCAAAGAATTATTCTATGGGAGGAGATAAAGGATGGATATGTTGAGAAATGTAGATACTATACCAACAACATAAAAATTTATCTTTAAAAAATGCATGAATAGCTCTAGAATCATGAAACATGACATTTAATCATTAAGGCTCATTACTATTCATATTCCAGGGGAAAAAAAGACAAGTGTAGCAACGTGGAAACAGCAAAAAATTTGCTCAGAGCACTTTTGCATGAAATTCTAGCTCTCCTACTTATTAGAAGTATACCTATCCTGGTTGCTTAAATTCTCTGATTCCCCTATTTCCTAATCTTTAAAATAAAGAAATTAGATTAGATTATCTCTAAATCAGGGGCTCTTAACCTGGTGTCTCTCAACTTGGTTTTCTTAATATTCTGATAAACTGATTTTGCTATTTGGCCATGTCACTATCATTGGATTCATTTGTAATCCTGTGCATTTAAAAAAAATTTTTTGACTTCTTAGCTGTGTGAGCCTAGGCAAGTCACTTAACCCCAATTGCCTAGCCCTTACCTCTCTTCTGCCCTGGAACCTGTACTTATATTCATTTTAATATAGTAGGTAAGAGCATTAAAATATATTCTTCTGAGAAATAATCCATAAGCTTCTATAGACTGCCAGATGGGTCCAGCACACACACACACACACACACACACACACACACACACACACACACACACACAGATTAAAAGGCTATTTTCTAAGATCTTGTCCAGTTCTAAATCCTAGCATTCCTTATGTAGATGAAGAGAAGTCAATAAACAATCATTTATTGGTTACTTTCTGCATGCAGAGAATCTTGCTAAACTATGAATACATGTGCATAAATCATTATAATACAACATAATAAGACTATCCGCCTCTTTTGAAGGCATTACTATCCCTGAATATAGCAGTTTTTGAAAAAAATAGTAAAAGATGGGAAAACTATGTTTTAGGCATCCTTAGTAAAACTGTACAATTCTTTTCCCCACAAAAACAATGTTGTAAATGCCTATTCGGTAGAAAAAGTTCTTTTATTTTCATGTTTCAGGTAAATTAATGGTTAAATAAACCTATAGGCTTCCCTGGGAACCCAGCCTCTATTTATTACATTTTTTTTCTGTAAGAAAATGCATTCTGAATTCCAAATAACCAACTGACAAATGAACTCTTGAAATACAAGCTGTTCTTAGTTGGGAAGATGTCTGTATAAGTTCAGAACCATCCAAAACAAGTGCATTTATAAAGTGATTCACAAAAGGAATGCCTCTTTGTTAGAACTTGGGTCCTGATTTTTTTTAATGAAATATACAGCCTCTTTTCTTAAAGCTGATTTTATAATTAGTCCTTGGGTTCGTTCTCCACAAAGACCTACCTTGTGCCTCACTGTAGCCCTGAGTTCTTGATGGCCAAGCCAATTGAGTGCAAACGGGGATTGTTTCCACTAAACTGGAAAGGCTTTGAATATAGTCCTAGAATTACATTTTGCCTGCTTTATGAGGACCAACCTAACTAAGTATGGACAGGCTCATCCCTCACAGTCGCCACCCTGGTAGAGACCCTTCCTTGACCCAAGTCTCTCCCCACTCCGATCCACCATCCACTTAGCTAAGTGAGTAATTTTACTAAATCAAGATCTAACCACGTCATTTCCCACTCAGTAAATTCTAGCGGCTGCACATCACATCTAGGATCAGATTATAAATTCCTCTGCTTGGCACATAGAATTCATCAAACCTGGTCCTTTCCCACCTTTCCAGACTTCTTAAATTTTATTCTCTTCCACACACTATATGATCTAATTTATCATGATAACCAAAATCTATATAACATTAACTGTCAGGCAGTGTAAGTTGCAAAGCAAAGCACTTTACAATTATTTCATTTTATCCTCAACAACCCTGGGAGATAAATGCTATTATTATCCTTGTTTTACAGAAAAGAAAACTGAGGCAAACAGAGTCAATGGCTCAGGGTCACCCAGCCAGTAAGTATCTGAGGTCAGATTTTAATTCATGTCTTCCTGACTCCAATCCCAGTGATCTATCCACTGTAGCATCTATTTTCTTCTCAGATGTCTTCCAGCCCTGATCCCCCAGGTTATTTATTTCCCCCTGGAATTGTTCCTCCTCATCTATACCTCTTGGCTTCTTTCAGGACTCAGCTGAATTCCCCAACTGATTAATCGTCAAAGGATCTGAACAGGAAGTTTTCAGAGGAAGAAATCCAAGTTATCAATAGTCATAAGAAAAAAATGCTCTAAGCCACTAATAATTAAAAGAATGGGAATCAAAGCAATTTTCCCCAAGGATCACCTCACACCCATCATATTGACTAAGTTGACAAAAATATAGAAAATGACAAATACTAGAGAAGTTCTGGGGAAACAGGTCTTTGAATATTCTGTTGGGAGAAGCTATGAACCAGCCCAATTATTCTGAAAAGAAATTTCCAACTCTGTCCATAAAGCTATTGAATTGTGCATACTCTTTGACTTATCAATACTGCTACTAACTCTATATTCCTAAAGAAATCAAAGAGGAAAAGGATCCCTGTACACAAAAATATTTATACCTGCTTTGTTTGGGTGGCAACGAATTGGGAGGTTTGTAAGCTATAGTTTGGGGAGTACAGATCCATAGAGCACATTATGAATCTCCTGCAAATGTCTGCATTCAAAGGAGGAGAAGTAGCCCAGAGGGAAGCTGCCATCCAAATACCCCTTATTGAAACCAGTAATTCAGTATAGTAGAATTTGATCAACTCTGGATTCAAATCCAATACCCAACACTTAAGAATTGTATGACTCTAAGTTTCAGTTTTTTTGTCTGTAAAATGGGGCTAATAATGCCTTACTGAGTTGCAAAGAGACTCAAAAGAGACAATGTATGTAAAGGCTTTTGCAAAACAAGAAGGGATGTATACATGTCTGCTAATATTACAGAACTGAGTTAATTTCAGTGATTCCGGAGTTTGAGAGGTATATAATGTGGACTATAAAAATTCATATAACAATAAATACTTAATGCATCTTCTCCCTAAATCTAGAAACTTCAGGCTACTTTTTAAAAAAAGGCAACAAATATAGAGGTTAGCAACAAAAATAATAATAATAAATACCCACTTCTTTTCACATTGTGCTGTGTCTAAAAATCTATAACCTAGAAACACTCTGCAAGAATCAACATATACCAATTTTCTGCAGTATTATTTAACTCGGGCTAGCTTTCCAGCCCCATGCTAAAGTAAATTCAATACATCCCTGTGTGAAGGACTTCACTTAACTACAGATAATGAAACGTCAGAACACGTCCCATTATGTTATCATTTCTGCATTTGCTTGAAAAGGCAAGGCAGGAAATAGAAATCAGCTGACTCATCCCATCCCCTGCAGATGTCATGACTAAAAATCAAATATGGAATGTATTTCTCCATAATCAATTAGCTAGACTATGGCTTAAGTGTGCTGGGATTGGTGTAAGCAGCCAATAGACTTTCCAGATGCTTTCCTTCTGCACGAAAACAATTAGAAGCCATTTATAACCCACTTTTTATAGGGAAGGGAGGAAAGTACTTTAGTGTGATTTTTTAAATGTTTTTGATGTTTAAACTAATTGACACCCTGGGAACAATTCAATACGTCCATGTAAACACGACTCCAGGATCGAAGAACCTTAGCCTAGTGACTAGGTGCACGGGTCCCTGGAGAAAATGTCCCACCCTGGTTCTTTTGGGCTTATCACAACTTGATAAACCCATAGAACTAATTAGAAAGTTAGTGCAGCTACTGTAATTTAATACTGAAGCCCACAGAATTTGGTGTTATAAGAATAATGCATTCAGCCCTGTAAAAAATAATAAGACAGCTTACCTAAATCTTGTACTCTGGAAATTACAACAATAACAAAAATGGAAAACTGATTTGATTCCAAAATGTAATGTGTATTTTACTTCTTGGGAGTGAGTGGCATAGTCTACAGCATTCCTTTTGATGTCCCAGAAGAACCATTTAAAGTGATGAGTAACCCCATCCAAACTCATCATCATTATTATTATCAGCAGGCATTTGTTCAACTCTTACTTTATGGATTGAAAAAACATTCTCCTTGTCCTCGAGGAGCTCACATCCTAATGAGGGATAAAAACGTGTAAATAATTATATACAAAATATACAGTGTAAGTAGAAGGCAATCTATGAAGGAAAGCAATAGGAGTAGTGAGGGAATAGGGAAAGAGTGTCATACCTGGAAAGTCCTCTTACAGAAGGTGGCATTTGATTCTTTTTTTTTTAATTAACCTAGTAGTGGCTATAAAAATTAAAGATACACACAAAAAACATATCCACCTTTATGGAATGGTATCCATTCAACTGATATGACAACACACAAAAAAAAACAACAAATAGCTAAGAGGTTACTGAATAATATCTATCTTGAATAACATTTTAATTTTAAAGGGACCATATTTACAGAATTACAGAATTTACAGAATACAGTTAGATGCAATGACTTGCATTCTGCATTTCCCTTTAAACAGAGAAGAAAGAAAGAGCAAAAATAATGGTGTGGCATTTGATTCTTGAAGGAAACCAGGAAAGCCAGGAGACAGGTGAAGAATGAGATCATTCCAGGCAAAGGGGACAGTTAAATGAGAAAGCCCAAGGTGAGGACATGGAGTGTCATGTGTTTGAGGAAACTTAAGGAAGTCACAATCACTAAAACATAGTGAGTTGAGGACAGTAAAACATAAAAATATAGGCAAAGCAATAAGGGACCAGGTCGAGAAGTACTTGTGTGGTTGATTTTTAAAATTAAATGAATGTGCCTTCGGGCTATCATCTTTCTGATGTTGTGGAATACCTAGCTTCAGTCCCACTTCTGGCACACACTGGCTGTGTATTCTCAGGGAAGTCACTTGGGCAAGAATATTCTCAGGGTTCTCTAAACAACTCTTTAAGACTAAAGAGCAAAGAAAGTAGCTGAGAAAACTACCTCTAGCATTGGTAGAAGAGGTTTCCTCTCAGGGGAGCTCTCCTACATCAATAAAAATCACACAATTAGTCTCTATCCCCATTTTCTACAAGATCTTCACTAAAAAGCTCAAGGAAGAGCCCCATAAATGGAACACACTCTGAAGTCAGAAAGAAGAAGAATTAAAATTCCTAAGATTAATAACATGAAAATGGGATAATTCCCTTGGTCATAGTTGCTGGAACAATCATCAGTGAGGAAAGAAAGTCTCCCATATTCTACAAGCATGAAACAATTAAGGTCTGGTAGTATCTGGATCATGTGAAAATATGCCAACCACACTTCTGCCCCAAACTTTTTTTAATCCATGTGTATTCACTTAGAAATAGAATCATATGTTCCTGCTTCCCTTATGACCAGCTCATCTAAATGTTGTTTTTATAAGAGCTATTTGAGGGGTAGAAGTTATTTTTTCTAAAAAAATGTTTTGAGTTTTGTTGCTTAAAGAACCAGAGACTTAGAACAGAAGAATACAAAGTTTGGGGAAACTCTTGGTCTACTGTAGAGTGTTGGCAGTGGAATGAGCCACTAGGTTTGGAGAAAGACATTCTAGATTTATATCACAACGTTGCCATTATGTAAATCCAAGATCAAAGTTAGCATACTCTAACCAGGGATTGAGTAGGTATGGAAGCCCAGGAGCTCAGAAGATTTTGTTCTCCAACATCAAATTAGGGCAGATCAAAGGGGAATCCAGGATCAATTCTGTTCCATGATGGGGCTTCAGATGAGGGGTCTGTATGTACAGCAATCTCTAAAGCTGTAGAAGGAGGCTCTCTCTTAACTTCAGTCAAGTCTGACTTCCAAGAACCATAAATTCGAAGCTAAAACAGACTAAGAAGTCAAGTCCCATCTCCTAATTTTACAGATGAGGAATTAGAGGACCAGAGAGATTGCCTGACTTGCCCAGGGCCACATGGCTATTAAGTATCTGAGGTAGAATTTGAATTCACATCTTCCTGATTCTTAAATCCGGCTCTCTATTGACAATGCCATCTAGTCCACATGTTCTAGCTCAATGGTGAAAAATAGGATCAAGAACGCCAGACAGTTATATCCATTGAAAAGTAGTAAGAGCAGGGAGCTGGGTGGCTCAGTGGATCAAGAGTCAAGGCTAAACATGGAAGACCTGAGTTCAAATCTGAAATTGGACGCTGCCCAGCTGTGTGTCCCAACCAAATCCCTTACCTGCCAATTGCCTAGCCTTTACCACTTTTCTACCTTGGAACCAGTATACAGTATTGATTCTAAGATAGAAAGTAAGGGTTAAAAAAAATAGTCAGAGAGGGAACAATGATGGCAGATGATTAAAGAGGCAATTGAGAAGGAAATACAAATTGGATGCTTTGATTTCTTTGTCTAGCTTGAAGATGCAAAACCTAATGCATAGGTATAGGTAGCTACATCCCAAGCACTCTCTACAAAGCTTAGAAGACCAGTAATTGAAGTGTAAACTGTGACATAGTAGAAAGAGAATTGGGTCTGGAGTCAGAAGACCATGGGTTAAATCTACCTCTGTTCCTTATTACCTGGATGATTAATGGGTAGGTTACTTAGCATCTCCTTGACACTTTTTCTTCTATAAAATTAAAAGGTTAAATTTGATGGTCTCTAAGCTCCTTCACAGATCTCAATCAATGATCCTATGAGCAAAAATATTCAAAATACTGAAGGTGGAACAAGGACAGCAGGTAGAGAGTAGCCCTTCTTGGCTGGAATATAAACTAATATAAAGGAAGGAGAATTTGTTGCTTTTCTTCAGTCATTTCCAACTCTTCATGACACAATTAAGAGTTTCCTTTGCAAAGATATTGGAGTGGTTTGCCATTTCCTTCTTCAGCTCATTTTGCAAATGAAGAAACTGATGCAAACAGAAGTAAGTGAGTTGCCCAGGGTCAGACAGCTAGCAAGTCTCTAAGACTAGATTTGAATTCAGGTCTTCTAGACCCCAGGCCTGGTGCCCTATCCACCTTGCCACCTAACTGCCCTTTAGAAGAGAATAGTATGAGTTAACAAGATAAAGCTCAGCAGAGAAGGATGTGGGAGCTAGTTTGTGGATGACCCTGAATGCCAGTATCAAAGATTAATACTCTGGTAGCCAATTGAAACCCCCTAATTAAGGGATAGCATATACTATAGAAGGAGAGAAGAGTGGTTTATTCTCTAGAAAGAAGAGACAAGAAAAAGAGTGAGAAGGGATTCACAACTGCTACTTCTGGGACAGAAATCTAGGCTTCATTTTTTAATTTTTATTTTGAATATTTTCCCCTAGTTACATGTTTCATGTTCTTTCCCTCTCCCCCATGGGCTATATTTTGATGAATGGGATGTGTGACAAGGTGGCTTTGGTCTGATGTGTGTTTGGGAGGGGGAAGGAGCTTATACATAGGAAGCGGCAGGTAGTTATTGGTGATCTGGAGAATCTCTGGCCTCTCTCAGCATCATGTAAATTCAGGCTCAAAGTTTATCCCCTGTGGTCAGGAATTAGGTAGGTTTGGGAAACTACAAGCTCATGAGACCTTTTCCCCAACATCATAGCTAAGGTGTGTTGGTCAATGGCTCATTGCCAATCTAGCCCCGTGTCAGCAGAGGATAAGAGGTACCAAGGAAGGTAGCCTGTGGCATGGGGGCTTTTCTTGAAGCCCCCCAAGCCATGCTCCTCTCAATTCCTGGAATATTCGTCGACATGCATATACCCCTTTATGCTTTGCAAAAGGATTTAAAGACATTAGCTCCTTTGATCCTTTCAGAGACTTTATAAGGTATGATTAGTCCCATTTTATAGATAAAGAAAATGAATCTTAGAGTCATACAACTCATAAGCATTATGTGTGCAGTTTTAACCCCAGGTTCATCATTTTCTACTTTATTAAGTTGCATCTCCATGACACTTTTGTCCTCTTATACAATCCAGCACTTGATTCAGCACTATCTCTTACTCCCTGTGTGTAAATTGACTTCTTAGCTAGTCTGGAATTTCTTTAAGGAAAGAGACTCAATCACTCTTTCTTCATTTCTCTCTCTCTCTCTCTCTCTCTTTCTCTCTCTCTCTCTCTCTCTCCTTCTGCTATCTCCTTCCCTCCATTTGTTCATCCCTCTCCCTCTATTTCTCTCTCCATCTCATATTTCTCTCTCCTTCCCTACCTCATTTTCCCCTCCCTGTCTCTCTTCAGCACTATCTTAAATTCCTTTTTCACCATCTCTCTATATGTCTGTCCTTCTCTGTCTTTGTCTTTCTTTCCCTCTATCTCCAGCTCTCTTTTTTCTGAGGATATAGTAGGCACTTAACACATATTTCTAAACCTTTACCTTGAGAAAAAGTTCTCCATGTCTCTGGGTCTTAGTTTATTCGCTCATGAAATGAAAGTTTTATATTTTTTCTCTCCAAAATCACTTCCAATTCCAAAAGCTGTGCTCCAAGAGTCTTGCTTCAGTGACTTGAGTGTTATCTAAGAGGTGATAGAAATAATATAAAGATATTTGGGGGAAAAGATGACCAGAAAATAATCTTAGCGGCAATATTTTAGAATAAAATGCTGAAAACAAGGCTTACAGCATTTTACAGGGAGGAAACAACAACATAAAAAGGCTCTACTGTTTTCCTGGCGGTAGATTCACTGTTGGGTACAACAGGCAGTCTGAGTCTTCTTAGCTTACTACTATAATTCTGTTAAGAGTGACTAGGTCAGTGACTGGTACCTACAATCTGTCCAAAAGAATGGCAAACATCTAATAAGGATGTGGTTTATCTATCCACACTGTTTGAATCACAGAAGTTAGAGTTGGAGGGAGCCCGAGAGGTCCCTTACTACAATCTTCTAATTTTCTAGAGGAAAGAATGCAGTTCCAAAGGGAACAGGTACTTGTCCAAGGTCACACTTCTAGAAAGAAGAATTTTCAGCCAAGATTTCAGAATCTAAGCTCTTTCCCCTTCACTTATTTCCTCCAAGAATCCTAGCAAATCTTATCTCACTCTCAAATTCCTCTGGGAAAAGTGGGTGTTGGGGAAGGCTGTCTCAGCCCATATCGCTCTATGGCACCTCATTTATAGAGAAAACTATTTCCATGCAGCAATTTCATTTTATTTCTTTTGGTTAAAACATGAGGCAACAAAGATATCTAGTTCAATACTTCACAATCTAAATTCATCCATCTTGTTCACAATTAGTATGATGGTGGGTACAAATTCTGCATGAGATATTAGCTGTGTGGAGAATCATTTAACCACTGTCTGCCTCACTTTCCTCATCTGTAAAATGGACATAATAACAGCACTTACCTCCCAGAATTGTTTTGAGATTCAAATGAGATCAGGTATGTAAAGCACACTGTAAATTGTATTATTATTATTAGATTATAAATTCTTTGAAGATTTTGTTATTTTTCAACCATGTATGCCCAACACCAAGCACATTGACTGGTAAGTAAATAGTACTTAATAAGTAAACTTCATTAATTCAAAGTACAATTGAAAAAGTGGGAAGTTAAACCGACCAAGTTAATGTTAGATAATATTTCTGTTAAAGAGCAACAGAATGGTTTAGCCATGTAGGAATTAACATGCTATTTAGGATAACAGAAGTTTAACAAGATTTTCTTCCCATACATTCAACATCCAATTTTCTTTTGTAAGGCCAGGCCTTACTAGAGGATCTTTGAAAGAGGTTTATTTATTTAATTTTACAAGTAAAGGTATTGAATTCTCACATAACTTTCATGCAACACAGAACAGCCTGACTGCTCCTCTCAACATTTAGAAAAAATCATTCATTCAGGAAGCAAGCAATTAAAGTGTCTACTAGGTACCATGCACTGTTCTGGTTTTTTAACCCTTATCTTAGAAGAAATGCTAAATATTGGTTCCAAGGTAGAAGACCAGTAAGGGCTAGGCAATTAAAGGTAAGTGACTGGCCCATGGTCACACAGCTAAAAAGTGTCTGAAGCCAGATTAGAACTCAGGACCCATCTATAGGCCTGGCTCTCTACCACTGAGCATTTAGCTGAGCCATAGTACCACGCTCTGTTGTATGTTCTAGGAATACAATGACAAAAATGGACTGTGCTATCAAAACTATTTTTCTTCCTTCAATAAAGAGTTTTCCATTAAGGGTTTCCCAAATTAATGGACACAAGCACATGGCAATAAGAGCATTACTGGGTGCCATAAGACCTGAGTTCTTTGTCCCACCTTTGCCCACTAAATGGGAATTGTTCTCAATTCTAGTAACTGAATTGTCCCATTGGCCTTCTTCATTCTTAACCCATGACCCCTCTCTTTCTCTCTCTCTTTCTCTCTCTCTCTCTCTCTC
>NC_058130.1:114097547-114108843 GCF_016433145.1 Gracilinanus agilis | reverse complement strand
TGTCTTTCTCTCTCTCTCTCTCTCTCTCTCTCTCTCTCTCTCTCTCTCTCTCTCTCTCTCTCTCTCTCTCTCTCTCTCTCCACTCCTCCACAGCTCTAAGAAAGCATGTAAATGTGGCCTGGTATGAGTGAGAAGCAAATACAGTTTCTGTTTGCAGAAGCCTAAGGAAAATTTGTTTATTCCAGGAAAGAAAGGAAGCTGCCTTTATCACAGCAACTGATAGCACCCAAATGTCACACAGGACAACAAGTTGATCTTCCCATCCCACCCCCCATCTGGAATTAGTAAACAGATAAGCTGCAGTTCCCTTTTCAGAGAGCAACCACTGACTGCTGGTTTGGGATGTGCCGATAATTTCTTTCTCTTCTTTTAAACTATAGTTTTGTTGGATTTCATTAAACTCATGAATTACCAGCCTCCCAATTCTCGCTTTTACTTGAAATTAGTAACACATAAACTTCTAATCCAATGTAGTCATCTAAAACTGATATGCCAAATGAAAATACTTGTAAATGACGCCTGCTGATTAAGGAGCATTGGTCTTAATTAGGTAGGGTCTTCAGTATCAAGTTTCAATCCAACAAGGCTACAGTGAAAGGATGGTTCTACCTCTAGGGGTAGAGAGCTAGGGGAAATGGTCTTGAATTCGGTTTTATGAGACTTGAGGATGAGTCTGGGTTTTCCATTTCCTATAATATGCACTCTAAGGGCAAATACCAAGACTTATAGTTCTTTATATCCCTTTAGTGTCAAGCATGGTGCTGGACATTTAGTAGACACTCATTAATATTTGTTGAGTGAATGAATCTAGCTTCCTTGAACTCCTTGCTAAGCATCCTACACAACACTCCATGTTCTGCCTTTTCACTGGCTGTTCCCTATGCCTAAAATATTCTCCCTGCTCACCTCTATCACCTGGGTTTCCTCTAAGACTCTCTTCAAATCTCTCTTTCTGCAGGAGATCTTCTCTGTTCCACACTGCCACTGTAAGCTCCTCCATTAGACTGGAAGCTCCTTGAGAGCAGGGATTGTCATTTGTCTCTTTTTGTATCCCTAGTGCTTAGCATGACACCTGGCATATGTTGGCTGTTTAATAAATATTTAACAATTGACTGATTGAATACCTTCCATATGCTCTTCATAAAACATTCAACTATTCATATCAATGTCAATTTAGGGCAATTTCATCTCATATCAATGAGCAGCCTGGGATAGCATAAAGAATATTGGATGGCATTCCAAGAGACATGGGTTCTACTCTTGACTCTGTCATTTACTAATGGATAAGTTGCTTCCCTTCTAAATATCTTACCTTCCTCATCTATGAAATATGAGTAGTGGACTAGATAATCGATAAGGTCTAGATATCAGTATGGACTAGGAAATCAACACTGGACTAGATAATTGATAAAGTCTAGATATCAATATGGTCTAGGTAATCAATACTAGACTAGATAATCAATAAAGTCTAGATATCATTGTAGACTAGATAATCAATAATGTCTACATATCAATATGGACTAGGTGATTAATACTAGACTAGATAATCAATATGGACTAGATAATCAATAAGGTCCCTTCTAGTTCTAACATTCTATAAGAGGACAATCATTCTATGATTCTGTGACTAAGTTTGTCTTCAGTTGCTATAACACCAGAGAGTACTTACTGGATGTGATGAATCAGGTCAATGAAAGGCTAGAATATCTCTGGAAAGAGACAAATGGATACTTGGCAAGTTCTCTAAAACTTCAGCATATTCACATGGAACTCTGTTCCACAGACTGTGAAGAACTAGAATATTCTAGAACTTGTGTGAGTTTATAAAATTATAATATCATAGATTTAAAGCTAAAAAGAATCTCAAGGGTCATCAAATGCAACCCACTTATTTTAATGTTGAGGATGCTGTATCAAGTGACTTGTTCATGGTTATTTGATGGATGAATGAGATGCAACAAAGGAAAACAATTAAAATTTTATCAATGTTTGTATAGCATTTACTACTTGCCAGAAGCAATTCTAAGGGCTTTAAAAACATTAATTTGAACTCAGAGTTCCTACCTCCAGATTCTGTGCTCTACCCTTTGTATCACTTAGCTGCCTCAACTCCCCCCAAAATCCTGAACCTTTATATGCAGAATTATCCGCATTATCACAAAGAGTTTCTGTAAATAATCCACTTTGGAGCAGCTGTGTTGATTCAATGTAGATTGAAATTCAGCTAAAGACCACTTCCTATCATTTGCTCTTCAGAGGGAGATCTGGAATTGCCCAGATTGGGTCCCATTTGGAGAATGTAGTATATACAAAGGTCCCAAGACATATTTTTAAGTATTGTTGCAATTCAGTCAAATCTACATGAATTATTCCTAGTCAAGTCTAGGGTCATAGTGACAATTCACTAAAACATTAGATACCATTATCCACCTCTTCCCTTTTTGTTCCCCCAAAGCCTTAAAACCTAGAATACGGCTTTCATCTAGGACACTTTTTTTTTAAATCCTTGACTTCTGCCTTAGAATCAATACAAGTATTGGTTCCAACGTAGAAGAGCAGTAAGGGCTAGGTAATGGAGGTTAAGTGACTTGTCCAGAGTCATACAGACAGATTTGGTCCTAGGATATCTCGTCTCCAAGCCTGACTCTATCCACTGAGCCTCCTAACTATCCCTATCTATGACACTTTCAAATACCTCATTGTATACTAATACCATCCTAAATAAGTCACTGCAAAATTATTCTGTTAATTGGTTAGAGGCAGCTTGGCATAAAGCAAAGAACTCAGGATGTACAGTCAGAAGGCCTGGGTTTGAATTCTAATGCTGCTATTTAGTAACTGTGTGATCTTGGACAAGTCTCATCCTTTCTCTAAACCTGATTCTTCACTTATGACTATAGCAATGTAGACTAGATGATAAGGTTTTGACCCTCCAGCTTTAAACTCCCTGGTTATTTATTCCTGCATATAAAAGAAGTTATTTGTTCCAGTTAATGAAATCATAGATATAGCACTGGAAGAGAATTTAGAGGTCATCTAATTAAATTGCCTCATTGAAGGGAAACTGAAGACCATGCCACAGAAATAATAAGTGGCAGAACCAAGATGTGAACTCAGGGCTTCCTGATTCCAGATCTACACAAAGCCGACCACCGCCAGCAATAGCCCTCAAGTAGGCACCCCAGGAAGCTGAAAGGAAATGAGAGAAATCTGTAGGCTCATGGAATTCCTCTTTCCCTTTCTCTAATGAGTTCTGTTTCCATAACCTCTCAGAACACAGCATCAAAATAAATTGGGGTGTTGACTTACCCCCAAAGCTCAGAATCTGGGTGACCAATCTTCATCCTCCTGCTGAAAGCTCTGAACTTTCAAATGACCAACATCTTTAAGCAATTTAAAAGTATAAATAAATATTTATTAAAGGAACTTTCCTTTTAAATTGAGATTGATTTCTAGCGTAATAGAAGTCACCTTGGCCAAGTAAACACGTTCAGACATTCCTGGCAGATTCTGCCCCTAAGGGCTAAGGAGATTTTGTGATGAGTTTTTGTGTTTTTATAGATGTGTATCTGCTTACTGTCAAGAAGTAAGGGAATGTTTTTATGGTAACTGTTTCCAGGAGAAATGTAAAGAACCTCTATTTTTCAACATGACATTCTTTTTAACCTCAAATTAGTAGCACTTTTACAGCCACTGACCTTGTTTTACAATGGGACTCTGGATTTGGGAGAACATACTTTCATTATAATCCCTTTGAAGTAGACCAGGGCTCTAGGGAAGAAGGTAGAGAAGAGTAGGGGGAGTGAGGAGGGAGAGAGAATAGCTACATTTTCATTCCTTTCCCATAGGAGAATTGATTTGGAGATGTTTTAAATGTTTGATCCAGAATAAAATATAAAGTCCTCTGATTGCCTTTTAAAGACTTTCAAAAATCTGTCCCCTTTCTATCTTTTCTGGGTTTTTTTTTTGTATACGTTATTCTCTTGTCTATACAGACCACTATTCAGCTTTGTTGGCCCACTCACTGGTCTTCACATATGATATTCTACTTACTAACCCCATGCATTTGCACTAGCTGACTAACCCCAATGCCTAGAATGCTATCCCTACTCACTTCTGACTCCCGTTTTCTTTGGCTTTCTTCAAGAAATGGGTCAATCCAACAACCTACCAATTTTTCCCAGTCCCACCCTAGTTGCTAGAGCCCTCCCTCTGAGATTACCTACTATTTAGAAGAGAGAGAGAGAGAGAGAGAGAGAGAGAGAGAGAGAGAGAGAGAGAGAGAGAGTTATTAATATGTTCTCTTCCTCATTAGAACTTTTTGAAGGCAAGATACATATTTTTGCCTTTCTTTTATATACTTCATACTTAGCACAGTGGCAAATAATAATTACAGACTGGTTTTCATTCTGTTCTCTGGGCAAACATGTATTAAGCATCTGTAAGACATCATGCTACTCAATGGGGATAAAAAATAAAATTGTCCCAGTCTTTAAAATATTACCTGTATGAAGATCCATCAAAGGAGACTAAGAAGTTTTCAGGCAAGAAGGAAAAGAACCAGTTGAGAGCAGCCAAAACCTAAAATGAAAAGGTTATCAAAAAGAGGGTAACTGATAGGGTTGAAGGCTACAGAGACATCAAACTGAATGAGGACTAAGAAAAGACTGTTAGATTTAGCAGTATCAAGATCATCGGTAACTTTGGAGAGAGCAATTTCAGTTGAATAATGAAGTCAGAAGCTACATTACAGAGAGTTAAGAAGAAAGTGAAAAGGAAGAGAGTGGAAGACTCAGTTTAGAACTCTTTCTCAAGACTTTAGCCATCAAAGGGAGAGGAGATATAAGATGATAGCTCGTAGGAATAAATGAATCAAGTGAGAGTTTTTTGAGGCTGGGGAAAGATGGATATGTTTATAAGTAGTGGGAAGTCAACCAGTAGACAGAAAGAGATTGAAGATAAGTAAGAGAGAAAGGATAATAGAGGTAGTGATCTCTTAGAAAATAAAGGGTGGACAGAGGTCATCTTCCAATTGTTAAATGGTGAAAGGATATGAACAGGCAGTTTTCAGATTAAGAAATCAAAGCTAAGTCATGAAATAAGGCTCCAAATTGCCATTGATTAGAAAAAGTAAATTAAAACAACTGTGATATACCTCTTCACACCTATCAGATTGGCTAATATGACAGAAAAGAAAAATGATAAATGTTGGAGGGAGTGTGGGAAAACTGGAACACTAATGTACTGTTAGAGGAGTTTTGCATTAATTCAACCATTCTGGAAAGCAATTTGGAACCATGCCCAAAGGGCTATAAAACTGTGCATATCCTTTGATCCAGCATACCACTAGAAACTCTGAATCCCAAAGAGATTTTTAAAAAGGGAGGGGGCAAGGACCTATTTGCCCAAAAATATTTACAGCAGCTCTTTTTGTTGTGGCAAAGAATTAGAAATCAAGGAGATGTCCATCAATTGAGGAATAACCTAACAAGTTTTAGTATATTATTGCAATGGAATATTTTTGAGCCAAAAGAAATTACAAAGAAAAGGCCAATTTCAGGAAAACTTGAAAAGACTTATATGAACTGATGCAAAATGAAGGGAACAAAACCAAGAGAACATTGTAAACAGTACTTCAATATTATATATTGATCAGCTGTGACTACTTAGCCATTGTAAGAAATACAATGATCCAAGACAACTCCAAAGGTTTCATGATGAAAAATACTATCCATCACCAAAGAAAGAACTGATGGAATCTCAGTACAGATTGAAGTATACCAGTTTTCACTTTATTTTCAAAAGGGTTTTTTTTTGGGGGGGGGAGATATGTGTCTTCTTCCACAACACAACAAATAGGTAAATAAGTATTATTTGTTTATTTGATTTGATTTGATCAAATTGCTTATTTGATACCATCTCAAGGAAAAGGAAGGGGAGGGAGGGAAAGAATTTGGAACTCAAACTGAGAAAATGAATATTAAAATTGCTTCTATATGTAATTGAGGAGAAATAAAATATTACTAAAGAAAAGAAAAATGGGAAGGAATGGGATCACTTATTTAGTTAGGAGGGTTTGCCTTTGCAAGAAGAGCTAACCCTTCATGTGAGAGAAGAATGAAGGAGGAGAAAGTGGCAGATGGCATCTTAGGGATATTAGTGAGGAGAAGAGGTAGTTCTTGGTGAATGGCTTCAAATTTTTTTCAGTGATCTATGAGGTAAGACCTTCAGCTAAAGTCATAGGAATGGGAAGTCACAGGAAGTTTGAGAAAGGGCAAAAATGTTTGGAAATAGTGCTATAGTAAGTACATTAGTGAATCAATTAGAGAAGTTAAATGGATTTCCTTGCTGCAGTGAGGACCCAGTTGAAATTACGTACCATAAATTTGTGAAGGACCTCGTCATTATGTATCATTATAACTTGTTAGCTCAGTTTGTTCCTATGCTATAGAACTATGGTCATGGATTTTATTCTCATGTGAGCTTTTATCTTTGTTCTGTTCTGAGGTCACTCCCCAAACCCTTAATCTGGGATAGCAGTGTGATTAATGTCCTGGAAAGATCACTTTTCTTGAAGTCAGGAGGACTGGGTTTGAATCTTCTTTCCATTTGTCAGGATTAGGGACTGGAACTATGATGCATTGGTTAAGGGAACTTCAGGATAAAGAAACTTCTACCAATGAAATTCAATATCTTTTCTCAAATTTAAAGTCTTAACTGCTTAGAGTATTTTAAAGGCTAAGTGGCATGCCCAGGGTTACAAAGTCAACTATGTCCTTCCCTTCTATCTTTAAGTCTATGATGCTATAAGCAGTGTTCATCTACGGATAAGAGAGTTGGGGTTGTTCAATGAATAAAGCACTGAAGCCCTAACTTCAAAACCTGTCAAAAATTCTTAGTGGGTAACCCTACCCAATTCAGTTAAGCTCTCTCAGTTTCAGTTTCCTCATCTGTAAAATGGGGATATTAATGGCACCTCTTTCACAGTTATTGTGAGGATCAAATGAGATAACCTAACTGGAGTGCTTTTGAAACATCAAAGTACTATATAAAATGTTAGTTTTTATGAGGCCAAAACTGAAATGCCAAAGTGAGTTTGGACTTTCTTTAGTAGACTACAGAGCATCATCAAAGATTCAATCATACCAGAAGGCCCTGGAACCTTAGCAGCTACTTGGTCCCAAGAATTCAGGCAGAGTAGGCCAATAGGTCTGGCAGGAAAGCCAGATTGTTGTCTGGTGGCTATTTTAAGATGAAGTTTACCCAACACAGAATGGAAAGATCTTAAAACTTCAAGCAAAAAAGATAAATAGGGGGAAATATAGATATATATATTTTTTGTTTCTTTCTTGAAAACCAGCTGCTCCTTAAGTCACAACAACTTTCAACAGTCTGCCAAGGCAATCTGCATCACTGAGGTAGGAGCACCCAAGCCAGCCTGTTGGCAGCTGCTAGAGGCTTCAGAAGTTTGCAAGTATTTGTTTATTTTAAGTGGGAGAAGAAAAACAGTGGGGAAAACAGGAAGCAAATATTGAAAAGGTGACATTTTAGAAGTGCCATCATGAATACTGAAACCGAGTGACAACTTGGGAACACACAGACCTTATCAAGGGGTCTTCTTCTGAGGGTCTTTCTCAGGGATTGGCTTGGTGGCTTCATTAGCAGGGTGGTTCTCTTTAGAGTTGGAAAGCTAGACAGTGTAGGGGATAAGAGTCTGATCTGGAGTCAGGAAGAAGCCTCTTCTTGAGTTCAAACCTGGCCGGAGACACTAACTGTGTGACCCTGAGCAAGTCATTTAACTCTGCTTGCCTCAGTTTCCTCATCTGTAAAGTGAGCTGGAGAAAGAAATGGCAAACCACTTGCCAAGAAAACCCCAAATGGGATCACAAAGAGTCAGACACAATTGAAATAATCAGGGGGGAAAAAACCTCACTAGGGCTATGGATGCTAAGGCACATTGGGAAGCAACAGGGTTAGCTCAGCACAAAATAAGAGCCAACAAAACATAGACAGGTCTATAGGTACGAGAAAGAGCTCCATATTGGGATGGTATCACCCCAACGAATCAATGAATGGAAGATTCTTAGTAAATGGCTGGCTTTGGTATATAGTTAAAGGGGAGAAAGATGGTCACATCTCAAAAGTTGGGATACACTGTGAATGAATTTACTTAATTATATACCTAAAGGTCATAAACTTAAAACAAGGAGGATCCCTAAAGATCATTTCACTGAACCCCTTGATTTTTCAGAGGAAAATGATAAGACCCAGAAAGGGAAGGAAGAAACATTTATAAAGTGCTTACAATGTACCAGTCATCATGCTAAGTGCTTTACAAATACCATCTCGTGTGATCCTCACAACAATCCTGTGAAATTGGTGCTATTTTGTTATTAATATCCACATTTTATAATCGAGGAAACTGAGACACTAAGTGACTTGCTCAAGTTCACACAACTAGTAAGTGTCTGAGGTGGGATTTTAATTCAGGTCCTCCTGACTCTAGGTACAGAGTTTTACACATTATACCACCTGGATTCCTATAGATTAAATGACTTCCTAAAGTTCCTAGAGGTGATAAGTAATAGAGTATAAATTTGTATGAAAATCTTCATTTTCCAAATGTAGCAGTCTTTGCAATGTATATCTGCTGTATAGTAGGACCTAGATTTATACAAACCCAACAAATGCAAGTTCAGGCATACATGATTGGTCATCAAAAAAATAAATAAAAGCAGAAAAGTACGTAAAATAAAAATTTGTAACTATGCACTAAATCCATGCCATTTGCCAAAGCAGTGTAAAGTCCCCTAGAAATACACCCAATTACATTCATTCTCACTTTGAGAAGAATGTGTGAGTCATTACATTGACTTCTACATCCATCTTTATCTGGGATCCTCACTCTTAACAAGCCATATCCATGTCAGAGCAATGAGACTCTGTTTCACTATTTAATTATTAAGAATGGCCCCAAAGTACAAAAGTAGCTTTGATAAGCCTAAGAAAAGCCATCAAATGCCTAGGTATGTTTGTGAATGAAATATGTAATAAAAAATGGAATTCTCTGTTATGATGATTTTCACCTTGTTTGAAGGGTCTTAGAACATAAATAAGACCCTGCTGTATACACTTTCTGTTGTATTTTCTGTAGAATATAAGCAACCTGAGGGTAAGTACTCTTTTTTTTGTATCATCTTTTCTCTGCTCATAGCAGATTCTCATGGTTGTTTTTTTTAACTGAATCGGCTTCTCAGAGAAAGTTTAAGTACCTGAGAGAATACATTATTATCATTATCATTGCTCATCCTTTCCTCACAA
Source organism: Gracilinanus agilis (assembly GCF_016433145.1). Taxonomy (NCBI): domain Eukaryota; kingdom Metazoa; phylum Chordata; class Mammalia; order Didelphimorphia; family Didelphidae; genus Gracilinanus; species Gracilinanus agilis. Next base: position 114,099,522 of record NC_058130.1, on the reverse strand, counting down.
GGTTGTTCTGAGGATCCAGTGAATGAGTTTACAGGTAACATGCTTTGCAAATCCTAAAGTGCTTTGTAAACTTGCCAGGTTGTGTACAACAGCATTTTTTCTGTAATTTAAGCCTGTGAGTTTAGAGACTAACACAGAGCAAATCAGAGTTTAACTTCTTGCTTGTTCATTCACTGAGTAAAATAGCTATTAAATGACAAATATGTATATAGTTCTGGACTATAACATGGAGCTTTACTCTCAAATCACTTATTAGAGTAATGTACATCAAAGAAACTATGAGAAATTTGAGAGGGAAAGATTCTTTTCACTTGGAGGGATGGGACAGGACAAGAAAAATCTTCATGGAGTAGGTAGCTGGCCCCTGAGTTAGACTTTAGAGGAAGAGATGGAATTCAACATACAGACATGAACAATTATGTTTTTGATTCCAACCAGTAGAAGACAATGGGAGTTACTGCCCAAATTCTTCTGCAACTTCATGTCTTACACCACTTATTTCTCCTTCAGTTAGAAGATTTCCTTTTACAATGACCTTTTTGAAATCTGTGGTATCATAATTAATTTTATTCAGTGGCAAATTCAGAGTTGTTTTTCTGGATCTGTGCTTTCACAGGTGCGATGAATCAGGATATGAAAAACTCCTTCCATTTTTTTCTGAGACAGGGGAACTTCTCTTGAGGAGAGAAGGATTGATGGGGAATGTGATTGCTATCTCCAAGCAATTAAATGTTCTGCTTAGAGAAACATGATAAATTTGTCGTTGTTATTGTTCAGTCATATCCAGCTCTTCTTGGGGTTTTCTTGGCAAAGATACTGGGGTAGTTTTCCATTTCTTTCTCCACTGGATTAGGCGCACAGAGGCTGCATGATTTGTCCAGGGTCACACAGTTAGGATTTGAACAAAGGTCTTCCTAACTCCAGGCCCAGAATTCTATCCACTGAGCCACCTAGAGTGCCTGGAACACTACCTTCAGGATACTTTTACCCAAGAGTCAGCTTAGTTTTAATGAATAAAGTGATGGACCTAGAATCTGAAAAACCCACTTGAGATAGGCAAATCATCTATCACTTGAAGTGTTGGATAGCTGTGGCGGGCACTTAATTGGACTTACACATGGTGACAAACACACAGCTAATATCATCAGAGGCAGAACTTCAACTTAGGTCTCCCTGATTCCAAGACTGGTCTATCTACTAGCTACACCACTGCTCTCAAATTCAAACTATTTGACAAGTCACTGGCATCTTTCTTTCTAAACTTTTTCATGTCACTTTCTAATTTAGTGACAAGAATGGACAATTCCATACCTGAGCATACTTAGTGCCTTTTGAATGTGCTTTTTGGGTAGTTCTTCTCTGGCGACAGCATATCTTGTATCCATGATAAATGCTTTCCACATTTTTCTCCTAGGATCATGGTGTCTCTTCTCCTGAGTGACTCCTCAGTCCTTTCTCTAGAACGTAAGGCAAACCTTCAGTGAAAACAAGAGAATAACAGTTCACTTTTATATAATCCTTTGAGAGGCAATGTGCCATATTAGATGGGAAGCAAATCTTATAAGAGGTGATTCAATGAATGAATTTAAGTACCAGGTGACAAGCACTATACTAAGCAGGGAAGATAAAGATACAAAAAGTAAAAACAATCAAGGACCTTAAAGATTTTACATTCAAATAGAAATAGAGGCAGGGGAGTGGTAGCCAGGAAAGAGTTGAAGCAAAAACATAATAAATCCCATTAAATAATAATAGTTATAATGATTCATATTTGTGAGATCGATGTCTCATCTTTCATACATCACTTGATTTCTTTTTTTTCCAATGAATGAGCTTTTATTGTATATCTTTAAAATATTAAAGGATAAGTTTTTGCTAAAAAGCCTTAAAAAGCATTTTTTAATTTAAACATTTATTAATAATAATTTTTAACATGGTTACATGATTCATGCTCTTACTTTCCCCTTCACCCCCC
>NC_058130.1:114086306-114092831 GCF_016433145.1 Gracilinanus agilis | reverse complement strand
GCGATTTAGTGAGAGCTGTTTCACCCCTTTATAGCATGGAAATGTCCCAATTCCACGTACCTTCCACGCTGCACCCTGTTGTGGGGTTCCTCCGTTCGTCTGGACTTGTTTTTATGTCCCCTTGAGGAGTCTTGTGTGTTTCAGTCAGGAGAGGTTAAGAGCTGTTTTTTATTCTGCCGCCATCTTAACCTGGAACTCCAAAAAGCCACATCAGTTGATTTCTAACTAATCTTGTCTTTATTTTCCCCATCTTCAATCTATCCTTCACATAACTTCCAAAAGTAATTTTCTTAATTATATTGGTCTAAATATGTCACTCGTTTGCTCAAAAACTTTCAGTAGCTTCCAATTGCTAATTCTATCCAAACAAAATAACTCATGGTTCCCCAAACTTATTCTATACTCTTCCACTTTAATACTTTCCCTCCCTCATTCTGATCTTACACCTAGACTTTATTCTCTTCCCATTTTAAAGTGGATAAATATTTCTCTTTTCAAAGGTTAGGTCAGATTTCTGCTCTCCCAGGAAGCCTTTTCCTAAGGTATTAAACCCAGTTTCTACATATATTAATATGAATATAATAAAACCTAAAGGACCTACCTCACAAGGTTATTGTAAGCTATAAAATATAAGTAAAGCTCTATGAAAGTGCTAGTTATCATTATGACTGCTGACTGATCTCCTGCAGCTAATAATCCTATTCTATGATTCCTCCTCAATTTTACCAAATAATTTGTCTCAATCTATATACTCCCTTATGCCATTACATTTTGTAATCATTTTGTTATGTACAAAATTGTATATAGATACAAAGTTGTAAATAGATGCCATCTATTTCATATCATATTTATCTACATATGGTTTCAGAGTAGGAAATCCAAATCATCAATAGCTGTGTGAAAAAAAATTCTCCAATAAATTAACATTAATAATTTGAGAAATGAAAATTAAAGCCTCTCTGACTGTTGGAAGAACTATGAATAAACGGGTACATTAATACCCTAATTAGTGGAGCTGTGAATTGGTCCAGACATTTTGAAAAGCAATTTGGAATTATGTCCAAAAAACCCACGGAATTTTGCTTATCTTTGAACCCAGAAATACCACTGGTAGGTCTATATTCAAAAGAGATCAAAGAAAGAGGACCAGAACCCATATGTGAAAAAAAATATCTGCAGTTCTTTTTTTGTTTTGGCAAAAAACCAGATGATAAAAAGGTACCCCTCAAATAGGGAATGACTAAAAAATTATCTTATAAGAAGGTAATGGAATGTCAGTATCCTAGAAGAAATGCTGAAGAGAAGAATTTTAGAGAAATCTGGGAATAATATATGAACCAATGCAAAGCAAACAGAATCAGGAGAACAATTTATACATTCCCAACAACACTATGAAGACAAACAATCGTGAAACATCAAAGAACTCTGATCAATGAAATAACCGAGCACAACTGCAGAGGATCCATGATGAAACATTCCAGCCACTTCTTCATAGAGAGGTGAAGGGCTTTAGGGTACAGATTGAGACATATTTTTGGACATGGTCAATGTGGGAATTTGATTTCCTTGACTGAATTTCTTGTTATAAGGATTTTATTTTTTCTCTTTTGTTTCCCTAGGATGGGGAGAGCTGGAAAGGAAAGAAAAGAGATTTTTGTTCATGAAAAAAATAGACAGATAGATACTTCATAGGAGACTGTAAGCTCCTTGAAGGCAAGAATTATATAGCTTCCCATCTTTGTATCCACAGTGAATAGCATGGTACTTGACACATAGTAGGAGCTTAATATATGTTTGCTGAACTGAATGAATGATGTGTAAAGAGGTTTAAAGAGCAAGGCTGTGATCTAATATAAATAAAACCAGTCCTGGACAATGTCATGTTAGAGCCTTTCAGTAACTTGGGACTTTAAAATAGTCTAAGAAAGCCAGAGCAGTTCCCTAGCATTCTCCCTGATCCCCTCCCCCCAACACATGATATTTTTGTCTCAAGCTAGAAAACGAAAACTTGCCAATTGTATTTCAAGGTAAGAGATAACAGAAAACAGCATTAAGATTCTTCAACTGATGCCAGTACTATCCAAAACACTGGTAGTGGGCAGAGAAGGAAATCAATTTATAGCAATAGGCACTGGAAACGTACATTAAAGAAAGAGAGGAAAGTGTAGAGTCAAGGATGGCTCCTGCCCTCTTTCCATTAACTTGCAACAAATCAAAAGATTTATTCATTGGACTATTACTATTTGGTTCCCAAGCCAATATTCATTAATTCATCTTGATCTTTACAATAATGAAAACCTCAGTAAAAGTCTTGCCAATGAATCTACTGTGACCTTCTTAAGTCATAGTCTGAAGTCAAATATGCAGTTATTCTGAAGGAAATTACATTGACATGTCAAAGACGTCTGGATTAAGACTTGTATCATTTATAAAGTAAGAAGTTTCACTACCTTAAGTCTATGCTCTGATTAATTATTCTATGAGGAAAGTTAAAAATGGCTTTAAAGAGAATAATTAAAGGAAACTAGACCAGTGCTACAACATACTGAGAAATGCATGCAATGCTCTAACTAGGAATCATTTAATGAGAAACAAAAATAGTTTTGATAGAGATACAAAAAGACAGTTCAGTGAGGGGAGGGTCAGATCACCTGTGCCATTGCAATGGGAAAAGAAAATACCCCCCAAATCTAGCCTATACAGTCCAGGTACCAGTGCCCTGCAGCAAAGCCCCCCATTGAGCAACCCTAGTTATCTGAGTGCTTTTTTGTCCTTTAAATTGCTTTTGTCGTGCTCAATTTGGTGTGGTCAATAACTCAAGACTATTAAGATAGAATGGGGAAACAGAAGACATTTTGCAAATTTTGCAAATTTTGCAAAAGAAAGAATGGCCATTTTACTGAAAAGCCAGCTTCAACAAACTGATTTAGTTTATTTCTTGTGTCTATGCTCTGAATTTTGTACTCCTAACAATTAGGAACTCGGATTCTAAATTCTAAATAACCCTTTGAGAAAGACTTCCACTAATGTCCTTTACCAGTGGAGTGCAAGCTCTGACTTGAATATAAGTTCCAATAGAATCTGCTTAAGGGCTGAGAATGATTACTTTTTTAACTGATCCTTATAAAGTGTACTTTAATTGCTGTTGTTCCATTGTTTTCAGTCATATCTGACTCTTCTTGACTCCACTTGGAGTTTTCTTGGCAGAGATACTGGAGTGGTTTGCCATTTCCTTTGCTCATTTTACAGATAAGGAAACTGAGGCAAACAGGATAAAGTGACTTGCCACGGGTCATATAGCAAGTGTCTGAGGTCAGATTTGAACTCTGGAACATAACTCTTCCTGACTCCAGCCTGGTACTCTTATCCACTGTGCCACCTAAGCTGCCCCATTAGAATCTCATTAAGGTGTTTCACATTCTGCCAGGAGAACAGTGCTGAAGTGCTCTCATGTCATTATTTCCTAGGTCTGAATCTTAGCAAAATTGGACTGGGGATACAAAGGCACAAATGAAAGAGTTCACCTCCTCAAGAGTTGTGACTTCCTTGTTATTTATGGGAAGGTTAAAGGGGGAGATCCAAAACAAGGTAATACTGAGGAAGAACTTTCCCCAAGCATTCCCGCAATCAGTGTTTCCTCCTGGTTACTACTTGTTTAATTTTTTCTTTTACTGATAAGAGTGCACAATCAAAAACATTTGGAGATGACCATTACCCTGGAAGACTGTTCTCTTAGCCATACTCTGTGTAATTGGAATCTGTTACCCTAAAAACTACAATCCCCAGCAAAACTACTATTCCCAGCACCACGCTCACTTCCTGTCATTAAGTGCTGGCGTAGACTGGATATAAATTGGGTGGAGTTCTGTGACTAGCCCTCTTTTCCTTCCTATCTGTGACTTTGGTGAAGTGGGGATTTTGAGCAGGTAGAAAACTTAGTCAATGTGGTTCTATTTTGTCAGATAATAAACTTTAAAAAATAAACTTAAATTTTTATAAAAATATATAAAATTTTTATAAAAAATAAGCTTTAATTTTAATTTTACAACTCGTTTATTTATTCATCCCTTCCCACGACTAATTTCTCTCTGACTCTATATATCTGCCTGGATTCCCAGACTTGCCCTTTTCAAGCCTGGTTCATCCTCCCACAATCACAGCCCTGGTGATAACACCAACATTTCCCAAATGGCATATAGTCTAAATGCCAAGAGCATGCCAAATACACACACGTTATAATTAGAGATGTTAAATAAGGTCACAAAATGTTTAGACAAATACTCTAGAACATGTTACTAACTACATAAACATAATTAGAGATGTTAAGTTGGAAAAAAGTTTAGACAAATACTCTATAGCTTGTCTCTGATCACTAAAATAGACTATAAATATGGGCAATAAGGACTAGAAGACAGGAGGAACTTATCCGGTTTTCAAGGTATAGTTGGAAAACAGAAATTCCTTATGGAAAATTCTACTATACAGGCATTCCTTGTATTATAGAATAAATGTATTTGCTACAAGTACATTATAAAGTTTAGATGGAACATGGTATTTCTAGATAATGAGCTAGCCTTGGAGCCAGGAAGATTTTTTTTTTAACCCTTAACTTCTGTGTATTGGTTCCTTGGTGGAAGAGTGGTAAGGGTGGGCAATGGGGGTCAAGTGACTTGCCCAGGGTCACACAGCTGGGAAGTGTCTGAGGCTGGATTTGAACCTAGGACCTCCTGTCTCTAGGCTTAGCTCTCAATCCACTGAGCTACCCAGCTGCCCCGAGCCAGGAAGATTTTTGTTCAATCCTGCCCCTGACACATGTGAACTATGGTACTCAGGGTAAATCAGTTCGCCAAGTCACTTAACCTCTCAGTCCCTCCCCTCACTACCACCACACCCACTACCAGACAGCTCCCTAAGATCATAAGCTAAAGAGAAAGTGTCATCTGCCCTGGTAAAATAAGTTCCTCACTAGGAATTCCCAATCAAAATGAATCACTGGTCCAGCCTTTAAAAATATTCCCCAAAACAAATCTATCTTTACTTCTCTCTGTCTTTATGTCTGGGTCTGTATTATCTTTAAAGTACATTAAGAGCCACACGATGCTATATACTTTGAACAAATCTTCAAAACAACATTGTGAAATAGATAATGGAGTTATTTTTATCTCCATTTTATAGAGAAGAAAACTGGATCTCAAGTTAAGTACAGTGTCATGTAATTATTACATATCAGAGCTGCATCATTCTATGAGATCATAATATGCTTCTTTGAAGGTTTCCCTTTGACTTTTTTGTCTGTTGTATTCCATAGAGAAAATACTACCCTAGACTAAAGTGGAAACTTTTGATTAGGAAATTCCTAAGCTACTAATGAACAAAGTGATAAAAATGATAATGCTTCTAAAAATAACTTATGGATTTAGTGCTATACCAGTCAAATAAATGGGATTCCTTAAAGAGTGATACAAATAATAACAAAATTCATTTGGAGAAACAAAAGATAAGAATATCAAAGGAAATAATTTTAAAAGGAAAAACAACACTGTTTTCAGACCTCAAATTATTTTTTATTTTTATTTTAAAAATTTATTAATATTTATATTTTAGAAAAGTTAACATGGTTACATGATTTATGCTCTTACTTTCCCCTTCACCCCTCAACCTGCCCCCTTCCCTGACCAATATGCATTTCCACTGGTTTTAACATGTGTCATTAATCAAGACCTATTTCCATATTGTTGATAGTTGCATTGGTGTGGTACTTTCGATTCCCAATCATGTCCTCATCAACCCATGTATTCAAGCAGTTGATTTTCTTCTGTGTTTCCTCTCCTGCTGTTCTTCCTCTGAATGTGGGTAGTGTTCTTTTCCATAAATTCCTCAGAATTGTCCTGGGTCATTGCATTGCTGCTAGTACAGAAGTCCATTACATTCTATTTTACCACAGTATATCAGTCTCTGTGTACAATGTTCTTCTGGCTCTGCTCCTTTCACTTTGCATCAATTCCTGGAGGTCTTTCCAATTCACATGGAATTCCTCCAGTTTATTATTCCTTTTAGCACAATAGTATTCCATCGCCAGCATATACCACAATTTGTTCAGCCATTCCCCAATTGAAGGGCATGCCCTCCTTTTCCAGTTCTTTGCCACTACAAAAAGCTCAGCTATAAATATTTTCGTACAAGTCTGTTTATCTATGACCTCTTTGGGGTACAAACCCAACAATGGTATGGCTGGATCAAAGGGCAGGCATTCTTTTATAGCCCTTTGAGCATGATTCCAAATTGCTATCCAGAATGGTTGGATCAGTTCACAGCTCCACCAGCAATGCATTAATGTCCCAATTTTGCCACATCCCCTCCAACATTCATTACTCTCCCCTTCTTTCATTTTAGCCAATCTGCTAGGTGTGAGGTGATACCTCAGAGTTGTTTTGATTTGCATTTCTCTAATTATTAGAGATTTGGAACACTTTCTCATGTGCTTATTGATACTTTTGATTTCTTTACCTGAAAATTGCCTATTCA
>NC_058130.1:114064169-114086213 GCF_016433145.1 Gracilinanus agilis | reverse complement strand
CATTCTTTTATAGCCCTTTGAGCATAGTTCCAAATTGCCAGCCAGAATGGTTGGATCAGTTCACAACTCCACCAGCAATGCATTAATGTCCCAATTTTGCCACATCCCCTCCAACATTCATTACTCTCCCCTTCTTTCATTTTAGCCAATCTGCTAGGTGTGAGGTGATACCTCAGAGTTGTTTTGATTTGCATTTCTCTAATTATTAGAGATTTGGAACACTTTCTCATGTGCTTATTGATACTTTTGATTTCTTTACCTGAAAATTGCCTATTCATGTCTCTTGCCCATTTATCAATTGGGGAATGGCTTGATTTTTTATACAATTGCTTTAACTCCTTGTATATTTGAGTAATTTGACCCCTGTCAGAGTTTTTCATTATAAAGATTTTTTCCCAGTTTTTGTTTCCCTTCTGATCTTGGCTACATTGTTTTGGTTTGTACAAAAGCTTTTTAGTTTTATATAATCAAAACCATTTAATTTACATTTTGTAATTTTCTCTAACTCTTGCTTGGTTTTAAAGTCTTTCCTTTCCCAGAGATCTGACAAGTATACTATTCTGTGTTCACTTAACTTATTTATAGTTTCCCTCTTTATATTCAAGTCATTCGCCCATTCTGAATTTATCTTGGTGTAGGGTGTGAGATGTTGATCTAAACCTAATCTCTCCCATATTGTTTTCCAAATTTCCCAGCAGTTTTTCTCAAATAGTGGATTTTTGTTCCAGAAGGTTTATCATATACTGTCTTGCTGACGTCACTTACCCCAAGTCTATTCCACTGATCCTCCCTTCTGTCCCTTAGCCAGTACCATACCATTTTGATGACTGCTGCTTTATAGTATAGTTTAATATCTGGTACTGCTAGGCCCCCTTCCTTCACATTTTTTTTCATTAATTACCTTGATATTCTTGATCTTTTGTTATTCCAAATGAATTTTGTTATAGTTTTTTCCTAATTCAGTGAAAAAGTTTTTTGGTAGTTTGATAGGTATGGCACTAAATAGGTAAATTAATTTGGGTAGAATTGTCATTTTTATTATGTTAGCTCATTCTACCCATGAGCAATCAATGGCTTTCCAATTGTTTATATCTAATTTTAATCATTTGGAAAGTGTTTTGTAGTTGTTTTCGTATAATTCCTGTGTTTGTTTTGGTAGATAGTTTCCTAAGTATTTTATATTATCTAGGGTGATTTTAAATGGTGTTTCTCTTTCTACCTCTTGCTGCTGTGATGTGTTGGAAATATATAGAAATGCTGATGATTTATGTGCATTTTTTTAAACCCTTACCTTCCATCTTGGAGTCAGTACTGTGTATTGGCTCCAGGGCAGAAGAGTGGTAAGGGTAGGCAATGGGGGTCAAGTGACTTGCCCAGGGTCACACAGCTGGGAAGTGGCTGAGGCCAGATTTGAACCTAGGACCTCCCGTCTCTAGGCTTGGCTCTCAATCCACTGAGCTACCCAGCTGCCCCCTATGTGCATTTATTTTGTATCCTGCAACTTTGCTAAAGTTGTTGATTATTTCTACAAGATTCTTAGTTGATTCTCTAGGATTTTTTAAGTAGACCATCATATCATCTGCAAAGAGTGATAGCTTAGTCTCCTTGTTGCCTATTTTAATACCCTCAATTTCTTTTTCTTCTCTAATTGCTACTGCTAGTGTTTCTAGTACAATGTTAAACAATAGAGGAGTTAATGGGCATCCTTGTTTCACTCTTGATCTTATTGGAAAGGCTTCTAATTTATCCCCAATGCATATGATGCTTGTTGATGGTTTTAGGTATATACTGTTTATTGTTTTTAGGAAAGGACCTTCTATTCCTATACTTTCCAGGGGTTTCAATAGGAATGGGTGCTGTATTTTGTCAAAGGCTTTTTCAGCATCTATTGAGATAATCATGTGATTTTTGTTTGTTAGTTTGTTGATATGGTCAATTATGTGGATGGTTTTCCTAATGTTGAACCATCCTTGCATTCCTGGTATAAATCCCACCTGATCATGGTGGATGATCCTCTTGATCACTTGCTGGAGTCTCTTTGTTAGTATTCTATTTAGGATTTTTGCATCTATGTTCATTAGGGAGATTGGTCTATAGTTTTCTTTCTCTGTTTTTGATCTCCCTGGCTTTGGAATCAGTACCATATTTGTGTCATAAAAGGAATTTGGTAGGACTCCTTCTTTGCTTATTATATCAAATAATTTGTGTAGCATTGGGATTAGTTGTTCTTTGAATGTCTGATAGAATTCACTTTTGAATCCATCAGGCCCTGGCGATTTTTTCTTAGGGAGTTCTTTGATGGCTTGTTCAATTTCTTTTTCTGATATGGGATTATTTAGGTATTCTATTTCTTCTGCTGTTAATCTAGGCAATTTATATTTTTGTAAATATTCATCCATATCTCCTAAATTGTTAAATTTATTGCCATATAATTGGGTGAAATAGTTTTTAATGATTCCCTTAATTTCCCCTTTATTAGAGGTGAGGTCTCCCTTTTCATCTTTGATACTGTCAATGTGGTTTTTCTTCTTTCCTTTTTTTAATTAAATTGACCAGTACTTTGCCTATTTTATCTGTTTTTTCAAAATACCAGCTCCTAGTCTTATTTGTTAATTCAATAGTTCTTTTACTTTTGATTTTGTTAATTTCTCCCTTGATTTTTAGTATTTCTAATTTAGTTTTCATCTGGGGATTTTTAATTTGCTCGCTTTCTAATTTTTTAAGTTGCATGCCCAATTCATTAATCTCTGCCCTCCCTAGTTTGTTAATATATGCCCTCAAGGATATAAACTTCCCCCTGAGTACTGCCTTGGCTGCATCCCACAGAGTTTGTTAGGATGTCTCATCATTGTCATTCTCTTCAATGAAATTGTTGATTGTTTCTATGATTTCTTCTTTGACTAGCTGGTTTTCGAGAATCATATTATTTAATTTCCAATCAGTTTTTGATTTGCCTGTCCAGGTACCCTTACTAATTATTATTTTTATTGCATTATGATCTGAGAAAGTTACATTTATTATTTCTGCTCCTTTGCATTTGTTTGCAATGTTTCTATGCCCTATTACATGGTCAATCTTTGTGAATGTACCATGTGCAGCAGAAAAGAAGGTGTATTCCTTTTTGTCCCTATTTATTTTTCTACACATATCAATTAAATCTAATTTTTCTAGGACTTCATTCACCTCTCTTACCTCTTTCTTATTTATTTTTTGGTTTGATTTATCTAGATCTGAAACAGGAATATTTAGATTTCCCACTAGTATGGTTTTACTATCTATTTCCTTCTTGAGCTCTGCCAGTTTCTCCTTTATGAATTTGGATGCTGTACCACTTGGTGCATACATATTGAGCAGTGTTATTTCCTCATTGTTTATACTGCAGACCTTAAATTATATTATAAGGAAGTAATCACTGAAACTTGGTACTGAGTTGTTGTTTTTTTAATGGACCAATGGAAAAGACTAGACAAGGAAAAATCAGAGATAATACAATTCAATATTTGATAAACGTGAAAACATAAATTACCTAAGAAAAGCTTTCCTTTACCAAGGATTACTGGGGAAATTGAGAAAGCAGTCTGACAGGAATTAGATTTGAACCAATATTTTTATACCAGTTTGCTATTATAATAAATCCAAAATGTATGTGTCTTAAATATTAAAGATGATATAATTAACAATTAGAAAAACAGATCATATGCCTTTCAAAGCTATAGCTAAGAAGTGAATTTTTAAATTTTTATTTATTTAGAATATTTTTCCATGGTTACATGATTCATGATTTTTCCCACTACTCTGCCCTCTCCTCCACCCTCCCCCCAGAGCTGATAAGCAATTCCACTGGGTTAAACATGTATCATTGTTCAAAATCTATTTCCATATTATTCATATTTGCAATAAAGTGATCTTCTAACTCTAAAACCCCAATCAAATATCCCCACTGACAACATGATCCATATGTTTTTCTAGGAAGTGAATTATTAACCAAATAAGTGATATTGAAAATTGAAAAGGTAAAATAGATCATTTTAATTACATAAATGGAAAACTTTTGCATGAACAAAGCTAATATAACCAAGATAAGAAAGGAAGTGGTGGACTAGGAAAAAATATATACTAAATATCTTTGATAATGTTGTTATATCCAAGATATGTAGAAAATTAATAGAAATATTTCAGACCAGAAGTCATTCCCCAATAGAAATGTAATCAGGGAATGTAAATATACAGTTCTCAAAAGAAGAATCACAAACTATTAACAATGATATAGGAGGATGTTCCAAATCACTAGTAATAAGAGAATTACAGATCAAAACAACTCTGAGACTTGGCCTCACACTTGGAAAATTGGCAAAGATGAAAAAAGATGCAGTCAAATGTTGAGGAGGCTGCAGAAAGATGGACATATTAACATACAATTTTGAATTGGCCTAACCATTCTGAAAAATCCATTATGCAAAAAGAATGACTAAACTATCCATTTTCTTTGACCCAGAGATTGCCCTGCTAGGCATACACTCCTAGGAGATCAATGACAAAAAAAAATTCCCATATACACCAGAATTTTAATAGTAGAATTTTTTTATGATGGCAAAAAATTAGAAACAGAGTAAATGCCTATCTAATGGGGAATAGCTAAACAAAGTATGGTATATAAAGCCATAAAAATGAAATATGATACATATAGAAAAGCATGGAAAACTTATATGAACTAATTCAAAGTGAAATAAGCAGGAAAAGAAAATTATTTGACCCCAACAAAGAGATAGAAGTCAATTTCCTATGCCTGTGTCTTTGAAATGATGAGGACTCTTGACTATGGAACACCATATATGTTTTCTGATATGTTGGTCAGCTTTAACTTTTGTTCTCTTAAAAAAATGTATAAAGCATAGCTCACAGGGACAGAAAGGGAGAAGAGAGATAAACTAGTAAATGTAGGTGACATGAAAACATACAGAATCAATACCATTAAGGTGTTGACCAACTCTTTGACATGCTGAAAGCATCATAGCCATCACCTAGTATTTCCTTTTCCTTGACAGCACTCAGCACTGCCAGTTTGTCAGCACTCTCTAATGCTTTCCAGACTGCAGTGTCTTCCCTCACTCTCACCCCATCCCTGCAAGATCTCCAAAGAATTTTTTTCTTGTTTTGGGATCTGAGAAAATCCAAGATATCAAACTACTCAGGGGGTGGGACAGGCAATCAACAAATATCTGAGCAAGCAGAACCCCACTTTATCTTCAACATTCAGGTTAGAGTCAAAGATGTCACAAAATTCCAAATGGGCAGGCAAGTCCCCCTCACATTCTCAGTAAAAACCTCTCAACCTGTCTTTAGAATTTCATTCTTATGAGTTTTCCATTTGTTGTTGTCTAGGACAGTAGTTAGGACAGTAGTAGAACTAGGAATGTTTTGAGTTAACCCCCACATTCCCACAATACCCATTGAAGCTGTTGTGAGCCAAGATACTTGAGGAGCAGAGCTTAAGGTCACTTTGCCCCTAGCTAAAGTTATCTGGGATACAGCTGTGGATCTTTTGGTTGAGAAGAAGTAAAAAGTTTTATATAAGGACTATGGCAAGGAGTTTATGTGGCCCCAGGAAATTTCCTTGCAATTGCAATCTGTCTTTAATTTCTCTGTCAGTGACTCTTACCTGTTCCAGGACACATTCTGGATTGCTCTTTATGGGGATTACTTTTACCTATGTGTTGTTGAATATTTTATCAAAAGAATTTAATATCTGAACTCTGAGGTTCCATAGTATCAGAGGGATCCATAGTACCATAACCAAGACATCATCCTGCCTAAATTACCTTCTCCTGTAGGATTTTAGGCCACAGAGTCCAGCTGATCATTTCTCTAAATTTTTTGAAATCTGCTCTCTCAAAATCTAGGACAGATGCCGTGATTCAAAGGGAGAAAAGGAAACAGGAATAATGGGTAGAAGTTACAAAATAGCAAAATTGGGCTTAAGTTAAGGTAGGATTTCCTAGCAACTGGAACTATTCAAAAGTAGAATGAGATGCCGCAGGCAATAGTGGGATGGCTTTTGCTGTAGATCTCGCTGCATGTGTTATATGAAGTATTCTTATTCAGATAGCTGAATGAACTGGAGTTCATTCCAACTCTCAGACTCTGTGACTATGCCTGGTTCTCCTCTTTTCTTTTATCTCAATTCAAAGAGTGATTACTCCTTCCTCTTCTTTACTCCAAAAGATCACCATCTCTCCTTCAGCAATCATTTTCTCCTTTTTTGTTTTCAGAATCAGGAATAAAATAGCTATTACTTTCATTTTTCCTCTACTTTTTGTAGGATAAAATTATCATTTAAAAAAGGCAAGAAGGGGCAGCTGGGTAGCTCAGTGGATTGAGAGCCAGGCCTAGAGACAGGAGGTCCTAGGTTCAAATCCGGCCTCAGATACTTCCCAGCTTTGTGACCCTGGGCAAGTCACTTGACCCCCATTGCCTACCCTTACCAATCTTCCACCTATAAGTCAATACACAGAAGTTAAGGGTTTAAAAATTTTTTTAAAAAAGGCAAGAAATGATTAACTAAACTCTACCCCTGGTAGACTGAGTTCTAGCAGAAGTCAGAATAATTTAAGTACTCCCAAATTCATATGATGATTCTGTGTCATGTCTGTGATGTTTTCCAAACTTGTCATCTATTTCTTCCTTGTATTCACATGTGTTATAGTATATGCCCACAGAAACATTGCTTCTGTTTCTTATCTTCACCCAAATGTTCTATAACATGTTTCTCCTACTTTGGTTCCTAAGAGAGCCTTACATGCTTTCTTAACATACAGTCTTTTCCCCCTCTAATCATGCTCTTTTTGAATATAATATTCAAGTGCAATATTCTAAGTATGGGTCCAATCAGATCTCAGTGATATGCATGATGTGTGTGCATCAAATTTATTTCTTACATTTGACTCTCTAGTTGATCTTGCTTGCGACCTATAATTTGTGCAATTGTGCAAAGATATGGGAGTCTGAGGGTTTTATTGATGGCTCCATAGGCATTTTCATTATTTGTGTTCTTACAGTTTAGTTACGTTCTTTGGTATCTAACTTAGTAAATATGCATAGAAAAAATTCTTTATCCTCTTCTCCTTTCTTTTCGATTTAAAGCCCTTTTCATTAGGTTTACAATACTCCAGACTAAGATATTTTTATCAGCCCTTATTATGTGTACTCTATCCCTGGTCCACCATTCTTATATTTCAAACTGTGGCCCACAAATCAAAATTCCATTCTCAGACACCATCTCATTTACCAACTGTTCACTTTCCAAACAATTACTCTTACTCATAAAAAAAAAAGATTACAATTTTTGGCATATTATTTAAGAAGGCATGGAAATATGGAATATGTTATAGAATGATTTTCATCTCAGATGAAAATTTAAGATACTTTAATTGGACCAGCTTCAGTGATCCGAAAGTCCATCTATGAGTTGGTGATCTTGGATTAATGCAGTGATAGGATTTAGAACTAAAAAGGAATTTAAAGTACAGTCTTATGATAATAAAGATGAGGATACTCTGAGAGGTGAAATGATTTGTCTGCCACATGGGATTTAAATAAGCAGGGAGAGATTTTTAACCCAGTTCTGTTGATTCCAAATCTAGGGCTACATCACATGTATGGAGCTGCATTTTCATATCCAAATCCTAAGGCTTCCCTTCCCTCAAGAAAGTAAAGCTGAGGCAGACCACACTGATTAAATCTGACAGCCCCAGTCTGGTTTCTAATCTGGGTCTCTCTATAAAGCAAGCCAGGAAAATGTCCGTGTTGTCATGACACTAGTCAGTATTTCTAAGGATGGGCAGAAGATCTGATTGAGTCTTCCCCTTCTGGCAAAGGGTCAAAGAAGCCCAGACCAAGGGACCAATATTCAATTGCTTTCTGAGGGGATCCCAAGAATCATTTTGGTCTTACAGAAAAAGATCATAATAAACACTTAAGAAATAAGAGAAGAAGGAATAACGCTTCCAATGAAGTTAAAGAGTTTGAAAGGATTTGTGAGTATATGTGTTTACGATATTAATGGGAGCAGGGTGACTGCTATTAGTCTGAGAGAAAAAAAAGGGCATTGAGAAGGGTAATGAGGTTTGAAAAACTATGAAAGGAGGCCTGATAAATGAGACCAAATTGAAAAGGATAAATCAGTTCAACAAAAAAAAGAGAGAAATAGAAAGGGGCCTCCTTCATCCAATCTCCATCTACCACACAAACCAGATTGAGCAAGGCTTCTGTGGAAAAGGACAATTAGCTCAAAGCTAACTGCACACAAAATCTGGGCAAATGTCAGGTGATGATGATGAAGGAAATGGCCAAAAAGAAAAAAATCCAAAACAACTCAAAAAAAGACTTTTTAAGATTGCAAAATAAAGGGTGCCATAAGGGTGCTCTGAACTGAAGGCCAGCAAGGAGAATGGAAAAGAACTTTCAAAGTGGTAAGGTATAATCAGGCTTATTTCTTTCTACCAGCTGCTAATTCTACAAGCCAATAGCACAAAGGCAGCTTCAACAGGGCGCCTTAGGCAAATGTCTCAAAGAAAAGACAAAAATAAAAGAAGTGAAATTAGTTGGGCGTCCCCAAGTTCTTTCCCTCTCCAAGCCTCTGTTGGTCCAACGAGGGAAATGAAAACTGATGTTTTTTAATAAAGTATGCCTGAGCTTCTCAAGTCTTAGAGTCTGGCAACTTTGCCAGTACTTAAAATGCACTGCCCCCCACACCCCAGACATTTGGCCTTCATAAAGGATTCAGATGGATGATAAAGCAAACCATGTGTCCCATCTTATAACCAATCATTGCTCAAAAAGTTCCTTTAATGTACTCTAAATCAAAGCAGTTACAAAATTTAAGACCAAAAACTTTATTAGGACATTGATTCTCTTACATGGGGATGATACACTTTTTTTAGCTATTAACCTAATTTGGTTCTAAGACCCAGAGAAATATACAAACTTCAACTAGGTCACTATAATCAATATTATTACCATAACATGTTTCCTTATATTTTCATTCTACTGTATTTTTGTTGGAAATCACCTATCCTGCCCTTAGAGAACACCCATTATAAAATGGTGGAGAAGAAGAAAAAGGGAACAAAATTCAAATTGACCAATAGTTAATAATTAGCGTTCTTTAAGATGTAAGCTTCTTGAGGGCAAGAATTTGGGTTATTTAAGTTTTATCTTTGTATTCCCAGTTCTTGGCACAGTGACTTACAGGTGCTTCATAAATATTTGCTTAATTTATTTGGATACACGAAGAGTTTGAGAAAGAATACTCAAAGTAATGGATGACTATATCAAATTAATTAATTAAAACCTTGTTACTGAAAAGTACTCTTTCACATTTGTCAGGCCAAGATATACCTGTAAATTCATCAGGATCAGAGTGGATTTGCCCGCCCCCTCTTCTGTCAGCTAGCCAGTACTTCAGCCATCCATTTTATTTGTGCTCCTTATCCAAA
Source organism: Gracilinanus agilis (assembly GCF_016433145.1). Lineage (NCBI taxonomy): Eukaryota > Metazoa > Chordata > Mammalia > Didelphimorphia > Didelphidae > Gracilinanus > Gracilinanus agilis. The sequence goes on along the minus strand of NC_058130.1, from coordinate 114,076,719 downwards.
TTGGGATAATAATAATAATAATAGTCTTCATATATTACTTTAAGTTTTACAAAGTAATATATAAATGTAAATATAAGCATAATCTCACTATGTCACAATAACCTTATAAAATAGATGTTATTATTATCTTCATTTTACAGGTGGAGAAAATGCACCTGAATGAAATTAAATGTCTTGTCCACACAACTAGTAAGTGTCTGAAGCTGAATTTGAACCATGGTCTTCCTAACCCCAGATCAAGGACTCTTTCCATTATACTTCCTAACTATCATATCCACATGACATGTGGATATACACATCTGAATATCCACACACCAAGAGAGTGTCCATGTGACCAGAAGGATTCAGTAAAGGAAGAGAAAGATGCCAATGAGAAAGTACGGCACATTATCCAGACACTATAATTGATTTTCAAGGACCTTCTTAATATTTTCAAGCTTCTGGGAGATAAAATATATATTTAGCACACCTGATGTCTTTGTCAACATGCTGATATTCAATGTCTAGGCAGACAAATGTATTAGAAGTAGGGAATATGCCTACTTTTTTTTTCTTTTTATTTTTCCATGGTTATAGGATCCATATTCTTTCCCTCACCTTTTTCCTCCCTACTCCTATAACCAATGAGCAATTCAACCAGGTTTTACATGTATCATTATCAAGACCTATTTCCATATTACTAATATTTGCAATAGAGTGATCATTTAGAGTCTACATCCCCAATTATGTACCATCGAGCCATGTGGTCAAGAAAATATTTTTCTTCTGTGTTTCTACTCCCACAGTTCTTTCTCTAGATGTGGATAGTATTCTTTCTCATAAGTCCTTCAGAATTGTCCTGGGTCATTACATTGCTGCTAGTAGAGAAGTCCATTACATTCGATTGTAATTGTAACAGTGTATCAGTCTCTATGTACAATGTTCTTCTGGTTCTGCTCCTTTCGCTCTGCACCCTGGAGGTCTTTCCAGTTCACGTGGAATTCCTCCAGTTCATTATTCCTTTGAGCACAATAGTATTCCATCACCACCAGATACCACAATTTATTCAGCCATTCCCCAATTGATGGAAACCTCCTCATTTTCCAATTTTTCACCACAAAGAGTGCAGCTATAAATATTTTTGTATATATGTTTTCCTTATTATCTCTTTTATACAGACCCAGCAGTGGTATGATTGGAGGGTATGCCTAATTTTGAAATAAAACCCAAGAATGAGCCTTGGAGATAATCTATAAATCTCATTAATCTATCTATAGTCTCTTTCATTAAAGGCATCCTCCGTATAGCATGGACTTTGAAAGGCAAATTCTAACCAAGCTGAAAAAGCTTTGTATACTATGAGTAATATATATCTTCTTTTAAAAACTGTCAAACATGGAAATACATATTTCATGATAGCACCTGTACAATCTATATCATATTACCTGCCATCTTAGGAAGGGGAAAGGAAAGGAAGGGATGGATAGGAGATAGATCACAAAATGTCAGAAAACAATCATCATAAATTGTATTGATACAAAAATATAAACTGCCTAGATTAACAGAAGAGGAAATAGAATACTTAAATAATCCCATATCAGAAATAGAAATCAAACAAGCCATCAAGGAACCCCCTAAGAAAAAATCCTCAGGACCAGATAGATTCACAAGTTTATTCAATCAAACATTTAAAGAACAATGAATCCCAATACTATACAAACTATTTGACAAAATAAACAAAGGAGTTTTACCAAATTCCTTTTATGACATAAATATGGTACTGATTCCAAAGCCAGGAAGATGGAAAAAAAAGAAAGAAAATTATAGATCAATCTTCTTAATGAACATAGATGCAAAAATCTTAAATAGAATAGCAAAAATATAAACTAGCAAAAAGACTTCAGCAAGTGATCACAAGGATTATTCACTATGAACAGGTGGGATTTATACCAGGAATGCAAGGATGGTTTAATATTAGAAAAACCATACACATAATTGACTATATCAATAATCTAACCAACAGAAATCACATGATTATCTCAATAGATGCAGAAAAAGCCTTTGACAAAATACAAAACTTATTCCTGTTGAAAACACTAGAAAGTATAGGAATAGAAGGGCCTTTCCTAAAAATAATAAACAGTATATATTTAAAACCATCAGCAAACATCATCTGCAATGGGGATAAATTAGAAGCCTTCCCAATAAGATCAGGAGTAATGCAAGGATGCCCATTATCATCTCTATTATTTAACAATGTATTAGAAACGCTAGCAGTAGCAATTAGAGAAGAAAAAGAAATTGAAAGTATTAAAACGGCAATGAGGAGACTAAACTATCACTATTTGCAGATGATATGAGTTTGTAATAATAAAGAGACCCAAGTAACCAATGTTATGATAGAAGGGAGAGAAAGAGAGAGAGTCTATGAGGTGAGACTCTTTTCTAGCTCTCCCCTCATGCAGAATATACACTGGCAGACTTTGAGGGGGTGTCACCCCAAAACTGGGTGACCTGGATGGTTGTGCTGCCCCACAGGAGTTGGGGGGGAGGCTTCCCTATTAGATGAGGTATGTGGTACCCAAATCCAATTCTGAATGAGGGCAAGGTTCACACAAGCCTCCCCTGTGGTCAGTCAACTTCATAGCGGGTGGTCTGGCTCCAAGATGGAGGCAGCCAGACCAAGCTGTGGTTCCCCTTTCCCTTGATGTCTCTCAGGCACTCTGGAATGCTATCTGACTAATGAATGGCTTTTATTATTTGCAATTCAAGGATTGGGGAAAGGGGTGAAGGGCAGAGAGATTTTGGGGTGCCTTCTTCTCTATTTATAAGGGGTCTCTCACTCAGGAGGGAACCTTTGGTGTTCCCACTCCCAAGCTTCTCCCCTCACCTCTTCTCCTTCTGTTTCTGTTTCTATTTCTATCCTTTATATAATTGTAAGTTAGACCGGAAAGGGTCTCTCAGCAAGACTGAGTAATGGGGGAAGGAGAATAAGAGATTGCTTTCAAAATGGAGTCCAAAACATATCTGACTCTATGGTTGAAGTCTTGATGGGTAAGATGCAATGGAATCTTTGACCAGGGAATCAGGGTTTCAATGTCCAAAGAAAGATCCTCAGGAAGCCCTCAGGACTGGATCTGAACTGGGATGTCCTCCTCCTCTCTCCTCCCAGTCCTCCTCTGGAAGCCCTCTCTTCCTCCTCCTTCCTCTGGAGCCTTACCCAGAACTCTCTCTGGCCTCTCAACTGTCACCAACTGTCAGCCACTCCTTCTCTGGTTCCTTTTGTCCCATCCCCCTTGCACAAATCCCATCCTTACATAATCTACTTAAAGAATCCCAGAGAATCAACTCAAAAGCTAGTGGAAATAATCAACAACTTTAGCAAAGTTGCAAAATACAAAATAAACCCACATAAATCATCAGCATCCCTATATATTTCCAACACAACTCAGCAACAAGAGTTAGAAAGAGAAATTTCATTTAAAATCACTCTAGACAATATAAAATATTTAGGAATCTATTTGCCAAGACAAACACAGAAATTATATGAACACAACTACAAAACACTTTCCACACAATTAAAACTAGGTCTAAACAATTGGAAAAACATTGAGTGCTCATGGGTAGGATGAGCTAACATAATAAAAATGACCATTATACCCAAATTAATTTACCTATTTAGTGCCATACCTATCAAACTACCAAAAAATTTTTTTACTAAATTAGAAAAAACTATAACAAAGTTCATTTGGAAGAACAAAAGATCAAGAATATCAAGGGAAATAATGAAAAAAAAGTGAAGGGAGGTGGCCTAGCAGTACCAGATATTAAAGCAGCGGTCATCAAAACAATATGGTACTGGCTAAGAGACAGAAGGGAGGATCAGTGGAATAGACTTGGGGTAAGTGATGTCAGCAAGACAGTGTATGATAAAACCAAAGAGCCCAATTTTGGGGACAAAAATTCATTATTTGACAAAAATTGCTGGGAAAACTGTAAAGTAGTATGGGAGAGATTAGGTCTAGATCAACATCTCACACCCTATACCAAGATAAATTCAGAATGGGAAAACAACTTAAATATAAAGAAGGAATCTATAAGCAAATTAGGTGAACATAGAATAGTATACCTGTCAGATCTATGGGAAATAAAAGAATTTAAGACCAAGCTAGAAATAGAGAATATCACAAAATGTAAAATGAATAATTTTTATTACATTAAATTAAAAAGGGTTTGTACAAACAAAACCAATGCATCCAAAATTAGAAGGGAAGCAACAAATTGGAAAAAAAAATCTTTATAACAAAAACCTCTGACAAAGGTCTAATTACTCAAATATATAAGGAACTAAATCAATTGTACAAAAAAATTAAACCATGCCCCAACTGAAAAATGGGCAAGGGACATGAATAGGCACTTTCCCGATAAAGAAATCAAAAATATCAATAAGCACATGAAAAAAGTGTTCTAAATCTCTTATAATTAGAGAAAGGCAAATCAAAACAACTCTGAGGTACCCCCTCACACCCAGCACACTGACTAATATGACAGCAAAAGAAAGTAATAAATGTTGGAGAGAATGTGGCAAAACTGGGAAACTAATGCACTGCTGGTAGAGCTGTGAATTGATCCAACCATTCTGGAAGGCAATTTGGAACTATGCCCAAAGGGCTTTAAATGCCTGCCTGCCCTTTGACCCAGCCATACCACTGCTGGGTTTGTACCCTAAAGAGATAATAAGGAAAAATACTTGTACAAAACTATAGCCATGCCCTTTGTGGTGGCAAAAAATTGGAAAATGAGGGGATGCCCTTTGATTGGGGAATGGCTGAACAAATTGTGGTATATGTTGGTGATGGAATACTGTTGTGCTAAAAGGAATAATGAACTGGAGGAATTCCATGTGAACTGGAACGACCTCTAGGAAGTGATGCAAAGTGAAACGAGCAGAACCAGGAGAACATTTTACACAGAGACTAATACACTGTGGCACAGTCAAGCATAACGGACTTCTCTACTAGCAACGATGCAAGGATCCAGAGCAAGGCTGAGGGACTTATGAGAAAAAAAACTAGCCACATTCAGAGGAAGAACTGTGGGAGTAAAAACACAGAAGAAAAACATTTCCTTGATACATGGTTCAATAGGGATATGATTGGGGATGTAGACTCTAAATGATCACTCTATTGCAAATATTAATAATATGGAAATAGGTCTTGATCAATGATACATGTAAAACCCAGTTGAATAGCTCTTTGGCTGCGGGAGAGGGGAGGGAGAAGGGGAGGGAAAGAATATGAATCATGTAATCATGGAAAAATATTCTAAATTAGTTAAATAAATTGTATTGACAAGTAATTTTCAAAAAATATATAATATTTTTTAAAAACTTTGTAAAATCCCCAGCAGTAAAAAGTGTGTCTCATTGTCCAGGCTAAGTTCAGAGAGGGTCACATCAAGTAGTAAAACTGTCCACTATGAAATGGCAGATCTATAATTTTCATCAGTAGAGATAGTACATTCTTAGATAAAATCATTGATCTCCAAAGGTTTGAAGATCAAGATCTATACTATTTATAAGTAGGCGATATTGTGGTATAATAGATATATATGCCAGCCTTGGAATTGGAGAAACCTGAGTTCAAGACCTATTGTGCTAGCCACAGGATTATGGGGAAATCATTTAACATATCAGTATTCCAGGCAACAATTTAAAACTCTGTTAAAGAATTGAGGATCTGTGTCAGAGTTCCCCATGCAAATGAAATCACAGGAATAGACTCAAAATTATTATCTAAATGTATTTCATGAATCATTATTGTTATGTAGAGATTGCAGCATGGAATCCCTGCAAAATACAGGGTCAGCCTCACCCAGAATTCCAGGGGACGCCCCCTTGAAGAACTTTGGGTGAGGGGACAGTTGAGAAGAGTTTAGACAGTTGCTTTCTGGGGGTTGAGGTGAGCGGATCACTGCTTATTGCTCCTGACTTGGGGGGTTCACCTGAGTGGCCATTGTGGCAAAAGCCATCGTGGTTTTTACTCAGGAATTAGCCTGTTTAATAGGGTTAGTCCTTACCAACATCAATACAACAATTATTTAGTGATTTAGAGATTAGATATATTCACTATTAGCAAGAGAGCCAGTTTAGCCAAGTGCCCTTTACCCCCTCCTGTGGGGGGGGGGGGGAAGGGCAGTTTCAACCTAACAGATCAGGGTTACCCTTTTCCTCATCCGAAACCTAATTACCCCCTCAGCCAGTTTTAAGAAGATCAGATCCATCTCAGTCCTCAACATTTAGATAACTAGCTTCTACTTATTCCTCTATCAGACCTGTGGGGAATATAAGTTAAAGAAGGGGAAATATCATTGGAGTTCAGCCACAAAGGAAACTTGCCAGAAGTATCTCAATCAGTCTCTATTTTCCAACTGAAAACCCAACTGCTTGGGGGGAGGGGTTTGAGAGCCAGGAGTGTCTAACCCCCTCCCTTCTCACTGAAGCCTGTCAGTCAGTGTCTGTGTCTTGGAGGTCACTAGCCCAGACATAATTATCTGCTTCCCCAAAATATCTGTTACTATCAACATAACATTATCTATAGCAAGGATGCTTAACTTGGGGTCCATGAACTAATATTAATATCTTTGTATTTAATCATCATTTGTTTCCTTTGTAATCCTTCGTACTTTATTTTATGCATTTGAAAACATTCTGAGAAGGGATCAGTAGGCTTTACCAAACTGCCAAAGGGGTATGTGACAAATAGATTTAGAACCTCTGGTCCAGTGGGATATAGAAAAATATATTTGTCTCAAATATCAAATAAACTTAGTGTCTGCTTGCTCAAATCTTTGTTCATTTTTCAAGTGTCGCATGCATGGTGAATTGTTGAAGCAAGCTCCATCACACCTTTAGATTCTATTCTTTCATCGTCCTCATTCATGGTATGGCTCCTCAAAATACACAATAATCTAAGCTATGTTATGAATTTGGCCAATCAATTGCTCAGTCAACAAATAAAGAGCATTTATTAAGCTCTTACTATGTGCCAGGCACTATGTGAGATGGTGGAGATTTAAAAACAAAAATGAAAGTCTTTGCCCTCAAGAAGCTTACACTCACTGAGGTCCTCTTTTCAATTACGTATACATAAATACAGGTTTAATTTTTCCAATATTTTTGCTTTGTTTCCAAAAATCAACTGTAGACTTCTTGGAATGAGGGACCAAGTCTCATCCTTCTTTGCATTTTTTCATAGGACCATGCCTAGGAGCCTTGTACACAAAAAGCTTTCAATGAACATTTGTGATTGGTTTTAGTTATTTAAAAAAAAAAAAAGGAAATTTGGGGACAGGAAGACATCCAGGACTGTGTTTATTTAAAAAAATAAAAACTAATTCTGGTAGATGACTCCCATTCATTTGACAAAGAACTATTTATTAAATGCCTACTTTGGGAATCCAAGGGAAAAAAAATGACAGAGATCTGAAGAGGAACTTATCATTTAGTGAGGGGAGAGAAAGGAGACACAGACACAAATAACTCTGATATCTTCCCAAAATGAAGAAAAATGACCCCAGCCCCGTTCCTGAACTTTTGATAACTTCAGGCCAGACTAACCAAACAATTCCATGTCCCATTTCTGGGAGGAAATTAATTCTCTGATGAATGCACTGTTAGGCAGAGAGCCACCAAAAATACTCCAACTTTTATTGCTGTTTGAGCTGACCCGGCCCAAGGCAGCGATAGAGCAGGTAAAATCCAGTCACCGGAAAAGCCGCCAGGCAGGGAGAGGTCGGCACAGATGGCAACAATTAGAAGGCTGGGTGACATGGGTGAACACTGCTGTTTACATTCTCAGCATCCTCTGATGCTATCTGAAGTAACCACAAGTAAATTGCATCTAACGAATGCTTTTCAAAGGGTTTATGAGTGTTCAAAGTTCCTTCCCCTGGGCTATGATTTCAGCATCTTGAATATCCATATTAATAAGGATCCCTGGCTTTAATTCTACTGGATTAACCACATAATGTTTCCTGTGCACAGACCAGCTGAACGCCATGTACAAGAACTTGGAATGAGGTTCTGGCTTTTCCTAAACAAAAGGTCTTATGTGCTGCCTGACCTGCCCCAGTTGATCAATTCAAAGCTGAAAATCCCCCCTTTCCAATAGACATAAAACTTTTCAAAACACACAAATGTGATGATCAGAGGACCAGACTGCGAATTCCTCTAATGACTTTCTGGTGAATCGTAGGAAACAATATTCCAAGTTGGTTACACTCTCTACTCTTAGTTACATAGTTTTCCTTTAGAAGGCAGGGAAGCTTGGTGAAACAGTGAATAGAGCACTGAGCTTAGATTCAGAAGTTCTGAATTTAAATGTGATCCTTAGTAGCTGTGTGACCCTAGACAAGTCACCTAACTTCAGTCAGCCTCAATTTCCTCAATTGTAAAATTTGGATAATAATAGCACCTGCCACCTGGAGTTTTTTTCAAGGATCAAATGAGATAATATCTTGTAAAGGTGCTGTGTTATAATTTAGATATACATATGATATAGCTATATATAGTTATAATAGGTGTTTAATAAATGCTTTTTCCTTTCCCTTCCTCCTACCTGAGAGCTGGAAGACCCCCATAGAGATCACCTAGTACAACTCTCTGACTTGACATATGAGAGATTCACTAAAATGTGCTTGAAGAACAGCTAAATATTAGGCATTCTTTTTTTTTAGTTTCAAATTTCTACTGATCTTCCTCTCTGAAATTTTTCCAAATGACTCTTGTACAATGTAAGCTGATGTTCTAATATCCATGCTGAAGAAACTCAAGAATACCCGAGTTTCTGTTTAAAGCTTCTGATCCCTGAGGTTGTGTAATTAGAATTTTGTACCCAAGGACTCCGTTTCCCAGAACCCCACTTTCATCCTTATGTTACATTCTTACATTTTAGAGATAAAGTTTCAGTAACCCTGCCCTCTCGCCCTCACTCTTTTCCCATTATCACGGTTGGGAAAACTTCTCTTTACTCAGGTTCTTTCTATTTCTTCTATTTCAAGTGATTATTAATAAATCTCATAAGATATAATACTTGGAGTTATCGGATATTAATTTTAATTTTACAAGGTCGATCTATAGTTTTGTGATTAAAAAGTTAACTGCACAAGTACAAGATTGGGGGACATCGCCCTATTTTTAGGGTTTTTGTGGACTGCCTGCTCAATGTGATTCAAAATAATTGCATATGGCAGCCAAAAAAGCTGGTGCATTCTTAGACTGAATTCGGAGGCATAGTGCGCAGGATCAGATTGGTGATACTTCCACTCTACTCTGCCCTGGTCAGACGATATCTGGAGAAATGTATTTAATTTCAGCTGCCACATTTTAGGAAATGCATTGATAAGTGGAAGCTAGATGGCTCAAGGCATAGAGAGTCAGTTGTGGAGATGAGAGGTCCTGGGTTCAAATCTGACCTGAGACACTTCCTTGTTGTGTGAATGACCTTAGGCAAGTCATTTAACTTCAATTCGTTTAACTTCAATTGCCTAGCCTTTGCTACTCTTCTACTTTGGAATTATATTTAGTGTTGATTCTAAGACAGAAGGTATGGGTTTAAAAAAAAAAGAAAAGAAAAGACATTGATATAAGCTAAGGAACCTTCAAGAAAGGCAACCAGGCTGGTGAAGAGCTCCAAGAATATACCCTATAAGGGAAAGTTGAAGTGGCAATGTTTCATTTGAAGAAAAGATGGTTTTGGTGGGGATGGTAAAGAATGAAAGTTAAGGGGGGCAGCTGGGTAGCTCAGTGGATTGAGAGTCAGGCCTAGAGAAGGGAGGTCCTAGGTTCAAATGCAGCCTCAGACACTTCCCAGCTGTGTGACCCTGGGCAAGTCACTTGACCCCCATTGCCTACCCTTACCAATCTTCCACCTATGAGTCAATACACAGAAGTTAAGGGTTTAAAATTTAAAAAAAAATGAGAGTTATAATAATGCCTTAAAGTATTAGAAGGGCTGTAATATGAAAAATCTGCCCTTTTTGATTCTTCTTTTCCTCTTAGTGAGTAAGAACTAAGAACATGCTAGAAATTACCACAAAAAAAATCTTATTTAGGTTTGGTGTAAGAGATTTTTTTTAAATCTCAATGCTTAGCACTATCCAAAAGTGCCTCAGACAGTAGAGGGTCCCCCCTTCATTGGAGATTTCTAAGAGAAGGCTAGATAGATGCCAACCTCATGTGGTAAAACAAACTCTTGTTCCTATATAGGTTGTATTAGATGGTCTCTGAGTACCTTTTCAATTCTGAAATCCTATGATTCTGTGAAGCAGCTACGACAAGTATTAGCATTTTCATTTTATGATGGAAAAAAAATCAGCTCAGAGAAATTGTGACTTTCCCATGGTCACACAGCAACAGAGCCACAGCTTAAAATGTCGTATGAAAGCTCTCTATGCACAATGTCCTCCAATACCATGATTCCAAACTCAGTGTTTTTTTTCCCTCCACATAAAACAAAGATAACTCTTACATCTTTTTCAAAAGGTAAACTCATTTTAAGTAGGAGTCCTTCCATTTTTTTTATTTGTATCCCCAGCACCTAGCGCTGTGCCTGGCACATAGTAGAAATTTAATAAATACCCATTGATTAATTAATAAGAAACAGCCTTGTAAAGTAGCATTTTGATGAACTAACAGGTGGCATAATGAGTCAAACAAGCCCAAGTACGCCATGAAAAGATGCTCCTTGTACAGACATTGACATTCACAGAATTGCAAATCATGATAAATTCCAAAATGGCATTTTCTCCTGTTTATTTAAATGTTTGCCCATTTGGCATTTCCACCACAGCAATTATGAATGGTTTTAAACATTCTTTACTGAAGAGAAAGTCCAAACTAGAGGTAAGAGAAAGGGATAATAGAGCAAAAGATAGACCCAGAAGAGACCACAGTAGTTATATAATTTTATAGCCTCATTTTACAGTTATGGAGATTGAGGCTTACAGAGGTTAAGTGATTTGCCTAAGATAATACAGGTAGTAAGTCATGCGGTAGGATTTGAACCCAGGTTGTTTGAGTGTAAATCTAAGATGGAAGAGAAAGATAAAAAGACTCGATTCCAAAACATAGTCAATCCACCATAGCAACACTGTTCAGTTCCAGATTCAATCTGACCCCTTAAGCTCTTTCTGTTACCCTTTTTATAGAAACCCTGATAGAAAAAGAGGGATTATATTAGGTTAAATGGCTTTGGGGGAAAAAAAGATAAATGAAGTCTGCCTGGAATAATATTTATGCTTCAACTTTATGCCCTAGAGTCAATAAGCAATTAAAAGGCAAGTGACCAGGGGCAGCTGGGTAGCTCAGTGGATTGAGAGTCAGGCCTAGAGAGGGGAGGTCCTAGGTTCAAATGCAGCCTCAGACACTTCCCAGCTGTGTGACCCTGGGCAAGTCACTTAACCCCCATTGCCCACCCTTACCACTCTTCCACCTAGGAGCCAATACACAGAAGTTAAGGGTTTTAAAAAAATTTTAAAAAGGCAAGTAACCAAAAATCCCCACAAGCATTTTGAAACTGCAATGCTATAACCTGCCTGGGTCAAAAGCTATCTGTGGCCACAGTCAACTTTGACCCCAGCCAGTCAGTCTCCCTACAGCTGCCACAGAATGTCTGGACCCAGGAGGATTTCAACTTTAGAAGAATGAGAAAACAAAGCCATTTTTTTCCTTATAGCTATGTGTCCTCCCTTCCCCTCAGCCAGAGGGAAAACAGTCAAACAATCGACCTGACCAAGGCCACGGAAAACATCCATCATTTCCAGTGCACTGCACTTTTAATTAAAAACTCTGTGTCTGGCAGAGAGGCCCTTTAAGTTCTTTAAAGAACCAGGGATATTTGAAAGCAGGTCTCAGTGGCATTTACATTGAATATTATGCAGGGTCATAAAGTTTAAATAAAGGCCAACAGTTAATAAAACACATACTGTACTACCAAGCAAGACGAAAAAGCGGGCGTCTACCTCATCTGTAATCCAATGTTAATAAAGCCAGAGGGAAAAGACGAATACCGCCTCCAAAAAAATGTTGATCCCCTGACGCAGCAAATAACTCTGAAAATAGATTACTGGGTTATTTTTAATGGCAAATTATACCTCTTATCTTTAACTCTCTTCCACTTCAGGCATTCTCTGAAGCCTCATTATGGTATAGAGGTGGTATGGAGGTTCTAGAAAGCTGTCTCAATGAAGTGCACATTTTTTTCAGTTCTTTCCATTCTGGAAAAGTTTTGGGAAAGCAGTAAAGAAAAACTGTGTGGTCTGAGAATCTGTGAAGCTATTACCCAGAAGTTTATCACTAGGTTGGGCACAGGGCAATGAATTTTTTAGCCATAGGGCCTCTTGAAGATTGTGGACCAAGTCATAGAGGGGAAACAATCTGTATTGGTGAAAGGGGCACACATGTTAATTAAAGCACTGATGCTTAGATTGGTGAAATGACCCTGAGATCGGGAATAATGAAGCAGTGGCTTTGAAAGCTACACTGAATATTCCACAGAAAAACATCTGACCC
>NC_058130.1:114052920-114061357 GCF_016433145.1 Gracilinanus agilis | reverse complement strand
AGAGGAGAGGAGAGGAGAGGAGAGGAGAGGAGAGGAGAGGAGAGGAGAGGAGAGGAGAGGAGAGAAAAAGAAAATGGGACTGGCATTGGCACTACCTATATCACAGAGTGGTTGTGATGAAAGCGCTTTGTAGCCATAGCACACTCTGTGACTGGGTGCTTTTATTGTTTCCGCTGGAAATTTCCTTCACCTCCTAAGCAAGGGCACAATCCTTTGAGAGAACAAAAATTTTAATGGCAACTGTGATTTTTATATCTCTCTCGTTAGATTGTTTTAACGATAATGACTGACAAGACACAAACCTAAGGCATTCTGTGTCTGAGGTCTTCACTGCACCCATCATACCGTACTGCCTCTCAATCAATGTTATAGCAATTCTCTAAGATAACAAGCCAATATGAGGAGCTGGTCTTCATTAATAGAGTTTCCTTATCAGTGAAATCATGGGTCTAGGACAAAAGTCATAATGACCATTTCTATAGTTTTAAGGTTTGCAAAGCACTTTAAAGACAGAATCTCATTTTTTCCTTATAATAGCCCTATGATAGAGATTGTTGTTGTTGTTAAGTCATTTCGCTCATGTCCAACTCTTCGTGATCTCATTCGGGGTTTTCTTTGTTAAGATATGGAGTGGTTTGCCATTTCCTTCTCCAGCTCATTTTACAGAAAAGGAGGCAAATCGGGTTAAGTGATTGGCCCAGGGTCACACAACGGGTAAGATTTAAACTTAGGTCTTCCTGACTCCAGGCCCAGCACTCTATCCACTGGAGCACCTATCTGTCATGTTATAGATACTCTAGTTAATATTTGGCAGATAAGGAAACAGGCTCAGAAAAGTCATTACTTGTTGAGGGTAAATGACTGGTAGAATTTGAACCTTGGTCTTCCTGCCACCAACAGGCAGATAAGCAAAGGAGCCCTGGAACTGAAAGTATCTCCCATCCCACCAATCCCATTTTCCAGGCCAGCTCTCAGAACTGAGAGAGTAAATCCTACAGAGAAGAGACCAGTCATTCCCACCAACTGCCAATCAAAGGCCACCATGGAACAGACAAGCCAGCTTGGCTGAATCAGCCAAGCATCAAAGAGAAGTACTCAGAGAAGAAAGTGTGCAGCAAGTAGGTCAGACCTCCACCATCTTGATCACCATCTCCTCCTGTCAGACTCCAGTGAAGACAGCCCAGGATCCTGAATCCAACAGCCCTGGAGATGGCTATGCTTCCAGCCTCGTGTCATCATCCTGGGAAGCATCCGCTTGGAGAGACATCTTGGCAACTGCTCCTGCAGATGCTACAGACACATCTGTCTATTAGAGTGCCAGAAAAGAAAGTTCTTGTCACCAAAGTCCTTGGCTTTGTCTAAGGAGTCAATATCAGAAACATCAGAAACGGATAGGATTTTATCAGTAGAAATGACATTAAAGAAGGGGCATTACCATCTGTTTTTACCCCTCCACGCTAAGGACGGTAGGACCTTTCCATCCAACTTGCAGCTGAAACCTTCCATGTGGGTTACCTCCTCCATTCAAATGTCAGCTCCTTGAGAGCAGGGACTGTTATTTCTGTGTAATCCCAGGGCTTATCACAAGGGCTTACAGTTGAATGCTTCATTCTTTCATTCATTCTTGACTCTAAGACTAGTATTCTATCTACTGTCTGACATTCCTCTTCTAGGATATCTTAGAACATAATATCGTCTAGCATTTTATAATATTTATCTATAATCTCATTCTAAAGGTCAGAAGACTCATGGGTAAGAAGCTTGAAATATATTCCCAATGACTTCACTGACACCTTTGAAGTCATGCATAATTCAACTACCTAACCTCCTGAAGCTTTATAAAACTAGCCACTTGCAAAGTTCTTTGAGCTCCCTTAATGGAAGTCTCACAGATGAGGAAAAGAATTCTGTCTTTATGGAGTTACAAATAAGGCAACTTTAACAGTGTTTCAAGATGTTTTCAATAAAGGAGTCTTTGGTGAATGCACAAGCTCTTTTCACATCAGAAAAGCCCTCTATAAGAATCATTACACTGTTCAAGGATGCTTCTTTTTTTCCTTCTCATGTATTAGAGCTTTGTGTTTTTGCTTTTGTTGATTTAGTGTGTCACCATGACTACAAAATTCATCATTTGATGACCTACCTATTTATTGGTGGTGAACCTCTCCATACTTACTCAGGATGATTTTCAAACTAAAAGCCAAAGACCCTGATGAGCTTCTCCTCAAAGTCTTTAAAGATTGGTAGCACCTATCAGAACTGGTACTCCACTGACATAACCTTGTAGAAGCCAGAAGCACTAGAGGATGTCATAAAAAAATGCTAAAATATAAAAAATTAGGCAACACTTTCTCTGATTTACTTAACCTTGGCAGTGTAGAAGTTTCTTAAGTGTTTCCAAGAAAGTTGACAACTACCCTCTCACTGTAATACCTTGACTTTAAAAAAAACTAGCTGGAATGGGCATAAAATCAAAAGAAGAAGAAAAAGCTTTAGTCCACATTTCTGAGCCTTCACCAGCAGTACGTGCCGTCCTATAGTAAAGAGGTGGAGAAGTATTGGAAGGGAGACACTCACATTTGAATAAAATCTATTATCCTGTCAGGTTTTCTGCTGAGAGAGCTCAGTGAAAACTTCAGGATAATGATACCCAAAGCAAAACAGAGCAGCTGCTATGAGGATCACATTGAGTCCAATTATTCTAATTGCTTCCAGGTCTGGCCTAGCAAACAGTTTTCCCAGTCTCAGGATGGATGAGTGCTGGAAAGAAAGCTCCAATAAATGAGAAGGAAAAAAGAAGCATCCTTGAACAGTGTAATGATTCTTATAGGCAGCAAGGAGGCCCATTGGATAGAGCACTGGACCAGGAATCAAGAAGACTAAGTTCAAATTTAGACTCACATACTAGCTATATGAACCTAGGCTAGTCGCTTAAACACCGCCTCAGTTTCCCCAACTGTAAAATAGTCATCATATTAGCACCTACTCATAGGGTTGTTGTAAGGATCAAATAAAATTATATTAATAGCATGCTCAGCATATTGCCTGGAAATAGAAGTACTGAATAAATTCTTGTTCCCTTTCCCATTCCCCTTTTAAGTCTCAAGTCTCAGAAGTGGGATGAACCTCAGGGATAATTTCATGCAGCACCCATCCTGATCATGAATCCCATCAGAGAAACCAATCCAAGGACTGTTACATTTTCTTTTTATTCAGAACTAGCCGAAACGTGTGCCTTTTAATTCAGTTTAAGTCAATAAATATGTTTTAAATACCTACAGTACTTTGTGCTGGTCATTAGAGGTCAGAGTTGAGAAGAGTCCCTCACACAGTTCCTGTCTTCAGGGAACTTGGGAATGTGTCACGTTCTACCTAGGTGATGTGCAAAATATACAAGATACTTAAGCATGTTCAGGGTAATATAACATCATAATTAAGAAGCAGAATGCACAGATAACTGGTGGGATCAAGGAAGGTCTCCTAATATGGGAGGTAGTACCTGATCTTTGAGAAGTGTGCAGAAGGGATACTGGTAACAACCATCTTTAGTCCAGGAAAATAAATGAGAAAATGCCCCCCTCTCCTTTCTTTCTCTAAGGTATGAGAAATGCCTGGGCAGTAGAATTCACTGTCATTTGGTTTTGTTTAACTGTTTTTCTTTGTTTTATGCAGAGGCTCCATGGGTGGGTTTGTGGTAGGGAGGGAAAGAGGGCAATAGGGAATATCCAAAAATGACTATGATATAAAAACAAAAAGTATTCATAAAAATTTTTTCAATTAAATTAGAGACACAGAGACATAAATATGGCAATTTGAGTTTTCCTGTCCAGTTATTCTCACTGCTGGAGGGTACCCTCACCTTATGAGGTCTTGAATGCTACATCCCTAAATAATGCAGTCAGAAGCTCCTGTGGCACCAGGTGCCTTTCATGAACCAAGAATGAGCCTTCAGATATTTTGGAGTCATGGCACAGAGAATATTCAAGAAGGGTTTTAACTGTTAATGCCATGAGAAGCCAGACCTGATCCTACTCAACTAAGCTCAGAGTTGACTAGAAAGGCTCCTGTCACTGAAGAAGACTGCTTAAGGTGGACATTTTCATGATCCAGATTTACACATGCCCATCCAAAACAGATAGTTGCAGAGCATTTATTCATTCATCCAACAAACATTTATTAAGAGCCTATCTTTGGATACAGAAATAAAAAGGATGCTCTTTGAGTTCAATGAACTTACGTTCTACCAGAGGAGTAGAACACCTAAACAGATGGTTAGAATTTAAAACAGAATATAGTGCACACAAAGGACAGCCAAACCAGGTATGGGGATGTGGTGGCATGGTTTGGAGATTTCAGAAAGTGACCCAGATGCTAGGTTCCAAATAAGATTAGTTGAAAGCTCACCTATCAGAACCCAGGGTGGTTCCAGGGACAGAGACCTAGGTGTGAGTGGGAGAGGAATGAGATGAATGGCAGTAGGGCAGGCAGCATGGTTTGGAAATGAAACAATGGATAGTTAAAAAGAAACAAACATCCAAAGGGCTATCCAACTGTACATATCCTATGATGCACCAATACTACCTCTAGATCTGTAACCCAAAGAGGTCAAAGAAAAGGGAGAAAGACCTATCTGACCAAAAAATATAAATATTTTTATTTATTAGCAGTTCTTTTTGTGGTAGAAAAGAACTGGAAATTTAGGGGATGCCCATCAAATGGAGAATGGCTGAGCAAGTTATGGTATATGATTGTGAAAAAATACTATTGTGATATAAGAAATGACGAGCGGGATGGTTTCAGAAAATCCTGGGAACACATATCAACTGATACAAAGTGAAATGAGTAAAACCAGGAAAACATTGTATACAATAACAACAATATTATAGGGATGATCAACTCTGAAAGATTTAACTACTTCCATCAAACCAATAATCCAAGATGATTCCAAAGGATCCATGATGAAAAGTACTATATACCTCTAGAAAGAGAACTAATTAACTCAGTGCAAATTGAAGCATGCATTTCTTTCTTTATTTTTCTTGTTGTTTGTATGTTTTCTTTTGTAACATAAATAATATGGAAATATGTTTTCCGTGACTTTGTACATATAATTGATATCAGATTGTTTTGCCTTCTCAAAAGATGGGAAAAATTAAGACAAGGGAGACAGAGAATTTGGTACTCAATTGTTTTTAACAAATGTTAAAACATTTTTACATGTAATTTGGAAATATCTAATAAAATAAAAATGTTTTAAAAAACAAAATATAATAACTTTAAAATAGTGGCATAACGATCATATTATACAATAAAATGACCTCTAAAATGAATTAGCTTCATTCTTTTAGGTCAAGGCCCTTTTCTTCTCTGTAAAGCATGGAATCTGTGAGTGAACTGATGTTTCTCAAGGAGTCACAAGGTTGTGACTCAGAAAACAGTTGTTTTGTTTTATTTTGTTTTAAATAGGTCTTTGCTCCAGGGAGCAACTAAAGCAGGAATGATGTAGGAGGTTCCATCCCTATCTCTATTCCTTCCAAAGCAGTGAGTGGGAAAGCAATTTGTTCTGACAGGGAAATCATCTCATGGCCTAGGATCTATGAAGGACCCTGGGCATCATTTTTATTTATTCCTGAAGGGATGAAGTTGACATATCTTCCCTGTTCTGCCCTTTCCATGGACTAATTGGTAAATTCCAGAGTTAACTCCCCAACTGGACCTGCTGGAAATCATACTGTAAGAGCTTTAAAGTAATGAGGGGGAAAAAAAAGCCAACAAAAAGTAAACAAGAACAGAGAGGTCTTCAGAGGCCCCCAGCACAAATGTTTCTCCAGAGTAGTGCCCAGGAGAGGGAAGAGTCAGTGTGTGCCTCAGGCCTCTTGGCAAGACTATCAGCTGACTGTCTTTTCCATGACAAAAGCCAGGCAGTACTCAGCATGGAAATGTCTATGAAAGCAGCAGCAGGAGACTAAAGTGCTCCTAGCCACTGAAAAGTTAGGAGGATGGGGGCCATGAACAGGGAGCTTGACAGTTTGAAATATTGAAATAGGAGATAAAATTTAATTCTGGATCAGCTCAAGCTGGGCATTGTGGCACAACTGTAGATAAATAAAACCCGACTCTGGCAGCGGGGAGTCCAAAGGGAGGGAAAAGCCTAATGCTTCCAAATGATGGACGGTAATCATCATAATAGTTTAATTTATAGAGCTCACCAATATTTTCAAGGCTCTTTGCATCTATTATCTTATTCACATCTCGAAAAAAGCAACCCTGGGAAAGAAACAGGTCTTTCAAATATTGTCCCTATTTTACCGATTAAGAGACTGAGGCAGGGAAAGGTTAACAATTCAACAGGAACACAGGGAGAATAAAAAGCAGAGCCCATCCTGAGGCAAAATTGTGAAGTAAGCAAAGTCTGTTCTTTGTAAATTTTTAGACTGGGTGGACTCTGGATGCCTAATCATAGGCAAATCCCTACATCAGCAGTTGCTCTGAAAAAAGGGACTGATGTACTGCAAACTTTTGTGCAACTCATAAGGCTTAATGTATTACCCTTCTTAAGGGTACTTACCTAATAACCAAGAAGCAATTAAATTAAAGGATTAATCATCTCTAGTTTGAGGGTAGGGATCTGGTTTTGGGTTTCTTTTTAATGCCAGGCATCAGCAAACAGATGGGTGAAGAGAACTATGGAACTGTGACTGAGTTGGAAGAAGTTAGAGTTGGGAGAAGAGTAGGACCTTCCTAGGAACTCTATTTTAGGACCTTCCTGAGGGTAATCATGATGTTTGAGGTTGAAGTTGAAAGATGGAGAAGAGAATAGGAGTTCCCTTGTCCCACATCAGGGAAGAGAAAATGAAAGAAGTTTAGAGGAAATTAAGAGGCAAAGAGGGATAGAAATTGAAATTTTAGGGTAGGATGCCATTCCATACAACATATTATTATATAATACTTCCATGAATCTTTTGTCTTTTCCATTATCAATTTGTATATTCCTCCCATAAGTACAGATATAAATGTATTCATGCCTTCTTAGCCTATGTAATTGTTTTTCATATTTTTTTTGAAAATCCTAGTTAAGAAGACACCTTCCTGCAGGGTCTTTTTGCATTTCTTAGGTACCAATATAGCATTATTATTCTAGCTCTCTCTGAGTGAGGAGCCCACATGCTTTTCCCACCACGTACTTTCCTCTCTATTGTCACCTACAACAATTCTTGTACATAAGTCATCATGAGAAATATGGCAGTCTTCTTGTGCCCCCTGTGGGTCTTTTCATTGTCCTGTGAGTCACTGACAACCTTGATTCATTAGAGAAAATGCTCTTAAGAAGATTTATAGCCAAACATTAGGACAATAATTCCCAAAGTGGGCGCCACTGCCCCCTGGTGGATGCTGCAGCGATCTAGGGAGGCGGTGATGGCCACAGGTTGTAATGATGAGTAAGATGGTAAAAGGAGTCACTAGAATCCTGGGTAACCAGTCTAGCAGGAGATTGGGGTTAGTTGATGACTAAGGTGAGCAGCCTCAGCTGGGAATGAATTTGGTATAAGAATAAATTCCAACCCTGATTACTTGATACCCAGTGTATCTTCACTGCTAGCTGTTGGCTCCTTTAAGATGTTAGTTGAGGTGGCCCCTCCCTGCAGAGGTAACTGCCTTCCTATTGGATGAGAGCAGAACCCAGCAGGAAGCCAAGACCTTAAACTTCCTGGCTAACAATGGAGGCTCAGATTCAACCTCGACAGTAACTCCACCTACTCTGTAATCTCTCTTCCCCTAGACCCCTTAGCCTTGATGGTGTTGGAATAATCACAGGAATCTCAGATTAAGGCTAAGGGATTTATTTGAAACTGGGGAAGGGAAAACCAAGGTAAGAGGGTTTAGGTGTTATTAAACTGTTGCTATGGGCAACTGACTGGTGCTGGCAAAGGACCTTAGAAGGTCTTGGCAGGCTGAGGGCTGGCTGCCCTCAGCCAGAGTAAATAGTCTCTGACCAGATATTATTTGAACTGCTAGCTACACAAAGATGTTGTTGGGTTGATCTTGAAGATGGCCTAACCACTAGACTATCCTATCCTAAATTCCTACCCACAATCCACCACCCTTCTCCCTTCACCACCTGGGGCCCCAGGGGGAAGGTCAGGGATAGCAAGTTTTCTGGGTGAGGTTAGGAGAAATCAGAACCCAGGGTTGGGTTTGCAGGGCTTTTTATAGCCACAGCCCAACTGCCAGTTGGCACTTGGCACATGGCACATGCCATGCCAGCATTCCATTCTGATAACTGGCAGGTATACCTGAGCCAATATTGCATGCAAAATCCCTGCACTACAAGGTGCATTTATCTTTCCGATTGATTGCTATTAAAATTTTAAAAAATTAATTTCCAGGGGGCTAAGTAATATTTTTTCTGGAAAGGGGGCAATAGGCCAAAAAAGTT
>NC_058130.1:114038791-114050440 GCF_016433145.1 Gracilinanus agilis | reverse complement strand
TAGTCTCTGACCAGATATTATTTGAACTGCTAGCTACACAAAGATGTTGTTGGGTTGATCTTGAAGATGGCCTAACCACTAGACTATCCTATCCTAAATTCCTACCCACAATCCACCACCCTTCTCCCTTCACCACCTGGGGCCCCAGGGGGAAGGTCAGGGATAGCAAGTTTTCTGGGTGAGGTTAGGAGAAATCAGAACCCAGGGTTGGGTTTGCAGGGCTTTTTATAGCCACAGCCCAACTGCCAGTTGGCACTTGGCACATGGCACATGCCATGCCAGCATTCCATTCTGATAACTGGCAGGTATACCTGAGCCAATATTGCATGCAAAATCCCTGCACTACAAGGTGCATTTATCTTTCCGATTAATTGCTATTAAAATTTTAAAAAATTAATTTCCAGGGGGCTAAGTAATATTTTTTCTGGAAAGGGGGCAGTAGGCCAAAAAAGTTTGGGAACCACTGCATTAGAAGAATAGTTTTACATATATATAAATATATATATATATATATACATATATATTTTTTTAATGGATCTTAGGTCCAGGGAGTACTTTGGGAATTAAACTGATTCCCAAATGAAATCCAACCTACTTTCTTCCTATTATTTCTGGGCTCAACTCAGTGTCTAATTTCATGATCTGGTGTATCCTCAGCAACTTACACAGTTTTGCACATGGTAAGACTTTGTTGAATAGAATTGAATTTGACAAACTGATACCTAAAATGTGTATTACAGTCTGTGTAATAGATTTTTTCCATCCATTTAGTTTTTCCAATATGCTTATTAGACAAATCTCTTCTGAATAATCTTGAATTTCATGGAGGAGGACTGATTATCTTATGGTGCTCCACTCAGTCAGCACAAATCATCTTCAAACAGTTGCATATTGAAGGCTTTACCATAGTAAGAAGTCTCTCTTCCATCATACTGTGTAATAAACAAAATGCATCATACTATGTTCAAATTATCCTCCTATTTAACACCTCATTTGATGTTAATAATCAGAAACTTGTTGATTCAGAGTTATCTTTATACTTTCATCTATTAAGAAAAAAGACATATTCCTTTATATTCCTGTATGATTCTTTCCAGATACCTATGGTATCTATAATATCTAGCTTATCCAAGATTTTATTTATCTCAATTTCTTTTTTTACTTTTTGATTAGATTTATCCAGTTCTAGGTGGTAAAGGTTTAAATCTCCCACTATTAAATTATTGTTATCTATTATCACCTGTAACTCCTTTAATTTTTCCTTTAAAATTTTAGCTTCTATAACATTTGGTATATATATATATGTTTAGTAATGATAATTGGTTAAAACAATAAAAGACAAAATGTTAGAGGTTGTGTAGAAAAATAAGGACACTAATACATTGCTGGTTGAACTGCAAACTGATCTGATTATCTGGAGTTTTTTAATTATTTTAAATTATTTTATTTTTTCAATTACATGTAAAAATTATTTTTGGCAATTATTTTCTGACCTTTTGTGACTTGGATTTTCTCCCTTTTCTGCTCCCCAAGGCAGTAAATAGTCTGCTAAAGGTTACATCGGTGCTTTCATGCAATACCTCTTTTCATAGTCCTCATGTTGTGACTGAAGACACATTATCACATATACAATAAAAAGCTAATGGAGGAAATAAAGTGATGAAAGGAATAGTTTGACCTGCAGTCAGATTCCAATGGTTCCTTCTTTGGCTACAGATAGCATTTTTATGAGTCCTTTGGGGTTATCTTGGAACCTTATTTTGCTTTAAATAGTTTAATCCTTCACAATTGGTCTTCAGACAAAATTTCTGTTACTATATATACTTTTCTCCTGGTTCTGCTCACTTTACTTTATATTAGTTTATATAAGTCATTCTTCATTTTTCTGAGCTATCCTGTTCAGCGTTTCTTATGGTGCAATAGTTTCTATTACAACCATATACCACAGCTTGTTCAGCCATTTCCCAATTGATGGATTACCATCCTCAGTTTCCAAATCTTTGCCACTAAAAAAGAGCTGCTAAAATATTTTTGTACAAGTGGGTCTTCTTCCCTTATCTCTGATCTCTTTGGGATACAAGCCCAGTAGCAGTATTGCTAAGTCAAAAGGTATCCATAGTTTTATGGTCCTTTGGGCAGGGTATCATATTGCTCTCCAGAATGGTTGCATCAGTTCACAATTCCACCAACCATATATTAGTGTCCCAAATTTCCCACATTCCTTCCAACATTTATAAATTTCCTTTTTGGTCATATTAGCCCTTCTGATATCTATGAGGTTGATACAGCCATTTTGGAGGCCAATCTGGAATTATACTCAGAGAGTTATAAAACTCTATACTTTTTGACCCAGTCATACTATTATTAGATTAATTTCATAAGGTGATGAAGGAAAAAGGAAAAGAAACTACATGTTCTAAAATATTTATAGCAGCAGTTTTGGTAGTGGTAAAAAATTGGACACAAGAGATGTCCATCAATTGGGGAATGACTGAGCAAGTTGCAGTATATGATTGTATATTATGCCATAAGAAAAGACAATTAAGATGATCACATGGAATATTATTGTGCTAAAAGGAATAACGAACTGAAAGAATTCCATGTGAACTGGAATGACCTCCAGGAATTGATGCAGAGTGAAAGGAGCAGAACTAGGAGAATATTGTACACAGAGACTGATACACTGTGGCACAATCTAATATAATAGATTTTTCTACTAGCAGCAATGCAATGACCCAGGACAATCCAGAGGAACTTATGAGAAAGAACTGTGGGAGCAGAAACGCAGAAGAAAAACATATGATTGATCATGTACTTCAATGGGGATATGATTAGGGTTTTGATGTTAAAAGATCACTCTATTGCCAATATGAATAACACGGAAATAGGTTTTGAACAATAATACATGTATAACCCATGGAAATTGTTTGTCAGCTTCAGGATGGGGAAGAGAAGAGGGGTGGGAAAAATCATGAATCATGTAACCATGGAAAAATATTCTCAATTAAAAAAAAAGATGATCACAAAAAAAAAACCTAGAGAGATTTATATGAAGTGATACAAAGCAAAGTGA
The DNA here is from genome assembly GCF_016433145.1 of Gracilinanus agilis. Lineage (NCBI taxonomy): Eukaryota > Metazoa > Chordata > Mammalia > Didelphimorphia > Didelphidae > Gracilinanus > Gracilinanus agilis. Next base: position 114,047,367 of record NC_058130.1, on the reverse strand, counting down.
GCAGAACCAGGAGAATATGGTACACAGAAACAATAATGTATGATGATCAATTGAGAATTACTTAACTATTATCAATAAGGCAAGGATCTAGGGCAACCCCAAAGAACTCATGACAAAAAAAGAATATCCACCACCAAAGAAGGAGCAGATGGAGACCAAATGCAGATCCTTCACTTTATTTCCTACATGAATTTTTCTCTAGTGTAAGCAATATGTGTCTTGTTTCACAACATGACAAACAGGGAAATATATATTATATGATAATCACATTACCTGCCTTCTTAGGTAGGGGGAAGAAATGGGAAGGAGGGAGAAAAAAGAATGAGACAGATTTGGTGGCATAGCTAATGTTAGAATTTATTTCTCTTAGACAAGCATATTTATCTAGTTTATTACATACTTGTAACAAATCATATGTATGATATTACTTTTATGTTACACATATTATGTTATATGTTTTAAACATATAAAAATAAATGGCAACCCCCCCTAAAAAAAGAAATTGTTCTGGGTCAGCAAGCTGATGAGACTAGGGGGGCCCAATTTAAATCCCCTCCCCTCTCTTAGCCCCCAAACAAACATGTTTCCTTAGGCCCCAGGATTGTTGAGACAAGAGAAATTACAGTCCAGATCTAGGGCAGTCTGAGTTAACTTTGCCCCCAAATGGATTGATCTGGGACCCAGTCTTGAGTCATTTGGTCCAGATGAATATAAAATTGGTTACTAGGACTTTGGTGGTGAGCCCCTGGGATTCTAGGGAGCCTCTTAGTCAGTCACTTCAAATTTCTTTGCCTGCAGCTTAGCCCTGCTTTTACTTTCATGAACTTCTCTTTAATTCTCTGGGGAACTGATTTTGCCTGAGGCTGTGTGTTTATATTTTATTAAAGAGATTGATTATTTGGCTCTGAGTGATCCATTGTGCCAGATGCATAATCTACTATCTGGACCAGAAATCTTAAATAATGTTAGTATATTTAGAAGCCATTAAGTTTTCATTTTGCCCTCCCAAGTCAAGTTTGGTTTGTTTTTTGAGGTAAGGATGCATTTATTAGTCAAAAAAAAAGTGAGATCTTATATTCTCTGCACCTTTCAATCTATTTTATGGCTGTAAAGATGTCTTCCATTAGAGAATTTTTTAATGAGAACTTGTCTATGTCTTTCTCATATTTCCATAACGGAATACACACTTTTAATACATATGTAAATAATTCTCACAAAGATTTTTATAAAAATATATGAGGTGGCAGTAAGCTATATTCTTTAGATTATATTTTAGGGCAAGTGATATCATCCATCATTTTTTTCCTCTTTTCTTCTTATTTTCTCCTCCCTGAGGTATCTTGTGAATACTTCCAAGATTGTGTTATTTCTAGCACATATTCTTTCAATGTGTAAGTGATCTTATTTAGTCATTTGGTCCAACATAGACACAAAACTATATAGGAAAGATGTAACTAGTATCTTCTTTGAATTTTCAGTAAAAGGTTAATACGGGTAAAAATAAAATATTCAGGAATAATTTTTTAAATAACTGGGATGTTTAACATCATTGGTTTAGGGAATTCCTGATGAAAACCACTCTTATCTTCTCTATCATTTAAAGTCTTAGAGATTTCTGAGAGATGAGAGCAGTAAGAGAGTCTATCCATTGCCAGACACATAAAGCCAGTTTGTATCTTAGCCATGTCTTGATCTTAAGGCATCCTCATTCAGAGGTCAGTTTTCTATCTACTACACTATACTTCCTTCCAATAAATTAATTTTTAAAATAAACTTTAATTTTTTACTAAAAATTTTTTTAATTTACAAGTATAGAAATGGCTGAACAACAACCTATTATCATAAGATTATTATAAGAGGAAAATGAGATAATATATTTAAAATGCTTTGCATTTTTGTGGTAGCAAAAAATTGGATACAAGTAGATGTCCCTCAATTGGGGAATGGCTGAACAAACTGTGGTATATGATGGTGATGGAATACTACTGTGTTGTAAGGAATGATGAAATAATTGATTTCTATAAGAACTGAAAAGACCTATACAAACTGATGTGGAATGAAATAAGTAGAACCAGGAGAACATTGTACACAGTAACCAAAACATTATGGGAAGATCAAAGCTAATTGACTTTGCTACTAAAAGTAATGCAATGATGCAGGACAATTCTGAGGAACTTATGAGAAAGAATGCTATCCACACTGTAGGATTAGGGAAACTGTAAGATTAGAAGCCAGATGGCAATGAAGTCTCCCCTGTCCAGATCAGAAGAGAAGCAGGTAAACTTGACTGGATGAGAGGGGCAGGAGCCCATGGAGTACTCCTTCACCTTCCCCAACCCTGTAAGCAGTTGGAAATCAGTTAACTGTCTGGTCATGGAGGTTATACAAGCTTGATAAATTCTGGGCCAAGATGGCAAGTGGATAGAGACTAAACCCCTAGTGATAACTTTCTTTGTTTGAATTACTCTCTCACAGGATGGAAATATATGAGGTTAAAGTCTTCTACAGAACTGACCACAGGCCCCAGGGCAGAGGCAATTATAACTCCTGCTTAGATGAAATATTTGGCTTGGTGAAAGGAAGGTAGTAAGTATAATCCAAGTTAACTGAATACCTGCTCTATCTTTCACAAACTAAATGTATTTAATGATTTCAGGGAACAGGAGAAGGATATCAATTTAAGGAAAGAGGAGGGAAGGTAATCTGGCTAAACTCTTAACTGCAGGCTAACAACACATCCCCTGAGGAGGTGAATATAACTTGAATGGTGGAACTCTAATCTAAGCCCCTAAATAATCTTTCTTCTATCACCTAAACTGCTAACCTGAAGGTAGATTGTGATCTTGCTTGAAGGTCTATCTTTGAGGTTGCTGTCAAGGTAAAGCAGCCCTGGCTGTCAGTGACTGAATGTCCCAGCCCCAGAGCTACACAGAGTGACCCTGTGCTCAGAACCAAGAGCCAAGAGTCAGGACCCCTTGCAAGAGGGATGGCCTGGCTTTTATACCAGGACTCCAACTGCCTTTAACTGCCCCCTCTCTTAGAGTTCTGGGGGGTACTATGGAATTCTATGATGCAGCTTGAATCCATCTCAGAAATATGGATGTCACAACACCTAGAGAAAGAACTATGGGAGTAGAAATGCAGAAGAAAACATGATTTTTCACTTGTTTATATGGGTACAGGCTTTGGGGGTTTGATTCTAAAAGATTACTCTATTTCAAAAATGAACAATATGGAAATAAGTTTTGAATGATAATACATGTAAAACCCAGTGGAATTGCTTGTCAACTACAGGAGAGGGGAGGGAAAAAGGGAGAGAGACAACATGAAAATGTAACCTTGGAAAACTTACATGTATATTTGTTACTAGAATAAAATAAATAAAATTTTAAAAAATAAAGTGCTTTGCAAACCTTAAAAACTGGCAGTTATTAATTTTTGTCTAGGTCCATGATTTCATTGGTGAGGAAGAGTCAAACATGATGGAAACAAGTGAACGACAATAACAGATATTATTATATAGCATGTCAATCACTTGCATTTGAAGATTAGGTAGAAGTTACTCATCTGAAAGGTGAAATGAGTTTCGAAAAAATGGAGATTTCTTTTGCGCTTGCAATCAAGATCTAAAAACTCTATTGCAACTATAGTTTCAGCTCACAAAATATATTGGTTGCAAACTTGTGTGGATATGGAAATGATGCTTATTTTAATTTTCAACAGCATGGAAAATGTGTAAAACAGTTTGCTATTATTTGTGATTCAAACAACATTAGCTGTTGGATTTACTTTACTGAAATATGTTTTGCATATAAACACAGTATTGCTTATAATTTTAGGTTGAATTCATTAAAAACCATTATCAAGTCTGCACCCATAGCTAATTTCCAAAACCATTCAGTGTTCAATAATAGTGTCTGACAACTTTTCACTCAGAAAAAATTGCAATCTGATCCCAGAACTCTTTTTTTAAACATTTATTAATATTTATTTTTTTTAAAAGTTACATAATTCGTGCTCTTACTTTCCCCTCCACCCCCGAGTTCCCCACCCATGGCTGATGCGTATTTCCACTGGTTTTAACATGTGTCATTGATCAAGATCTATTTCTAAATTGTTGATAGTTGCATTGGTGTGGTAGTTTCGAGTCTACATCCCCAATCATGTCCACCCCGACCCATGTGTTCAAGCAGTTGTTTTTCTTCTGTTTCCACTCCTGTAGTTCTTCCTCTGAATGTGGGTAGCGTTCTTTACCATAAGTCCCTCAGAATTGTCCTGGGTCATTGCATTACTGCTAGTACAGAAGTCCATTACATTCTATTTTACCACAGTGTATTGATCTTTGTGTACAATGTTCTTCTGGCTCTGCTCCTTTTGCGCTGCATCAATTCCTGGAGGTCTTTCCAGTTCACATGGAATTCCTCCAGTTTATTATTCCTTTGAGCACAGTAGTATTCCATCACCAGCATATACCACAATTTGTTCAGCCATTCCCCAATTGAAAGACATACCCTCCTTTTCCAGTTTTTTGCCACCACAAAAAGCGCAGCTATAAATATTTTCATACAAGTCTGTTTATCTATGATCTCTTTGGGGGTACAAACCCAACAATGGTATGGCTGGATCAAAGGGCAGGCATTCTTTTATAGTCCTTTGAGCATAGTTCCAAATTGCCATCCAGAATGGCTGGATCAATTCACAACTCCACCAGCAGTGCATTAATGTCCCAATTTTGCCACATCCCCTCCAATATTCATTACTCTCCCCTGCTATCATTTTAGCCAATATGCTAGGTGTGAGGTGATACCTCAGAGTTCTTTTAATTTGCATTTCTCTAATTATTAGAGATTTAGAACACTTTCTCATGTACTTATTGATACTTTTGATTTCTTTATCTGAAAATTGCCTATTCATGTCTCTTGCCCATTTATCACTTGGGGAATGGCTTAAGTTTTATACAATTGGTTTAACTCCTTGTATATTTGAGTAATTAGACCCCTGTCAGAGTTTTTTGTTATAAAAGATTTTTTCCCAATTTGTTGTTTCCCTTCTCATTTTGGCTACATTGTTTTTGTTTGTACAAAAGCTTTTTAGTTTGATATAATCAAAATCATTTATTTTACATTTTGTAATTTTCTCTAACTCTTGCTTGGTTTTAAAATCTTTCCTTTCCCAGAGATCTGACAAGTAAACTTATGTTCACTTAACTTATTTATAGTTTCACTCTTTATATTCAAGTCATTCATGCATTCTGAATTTATCTTGGTGTAGGGTGTGAGATTTTGATCTAAACACAATCTCTCCCATATTGTTTTCCAAATTTCCCAGCAGTTTTTGTCAAATAGTGGATTCATGTCCCCAAAGTTGGGCTTTTTGGGTTTATCATACACTGTCTTGCTGATGTCACTTACCCCAAGTCTATTCCACTGATCCTCCCTTCTGTCTCTGTACTATACCATTTTGATGACCACTGCTTTATAGTACAGTTTAATATCTGGTACTGCTAGGCCCCCTTCCTTCACTTTTTTTTTCATTATTTCCCTTGATATTCTTGATCTTTTGTTATTCCAAATGAAATTTGTTATAGTTTTTCCTAATGCAGTAAAATAGTTTTTTGGTAGTTTGATAGGTATGGCGCTAAGTAGGTAAATTAATTTGGGTAGAATGGTCATTTTTATTATATTAGCTTGTCCTACCCATGAGCAATCAATGTTTTTCCAATTGTTTAGATCTAGTTTTAATTGTTTGGAAACTGTTTTGTAGTTGTTTTCGTATAATTCCTGTGTTTGTTTTGGCAGATAGATTCCTAAGTATTTTATATTGTCTAGGGTGATTTTAAATGGTATTTCTCTTTCTACTTCTTGCTGCTCTAGTGTGTTGGAAATATATAGAAATGCTGATGATTTATGGGCATTTATTTTGTATCATGCAACTTTGCTAAAGTTGTTGATTATTTCTACAAGCTTCTTAGTTGATTCCCTAGGATTTTTAAGTAGACCATCATATCATCTGCAAAGAGTGATAGCTTAGTCTCTTCATTGCCTATTTTGATACCTTCAATTTCTTTTTCTTCTCTAATTGCTACTGCTAGTGTTTCTAGCACAATGTTAAATAATAGAGGAGATAATGGGCATCCTTGTTTCACTCCTGATCTTATTGGAAAGGCTTCTAATTTATCTCTATTGCATGTGATGCTTGTTGATGGTTTTAGGTATATACTGTTTATTATTTTTAGGAAAGGTCCTTCTATTCCTACACTTTCCAGGGTTTTCAATAGGAATGGGTGCTGTATTTTGTCAAAGGCTTTTTCAGCATCTATTGAGATAATCATGTGATTTTTGTTTGTTAGTTTGTTGATATGGTCAATTATGTGGATGGTTTTCCTAATGAGGAACCATCCTTGCATTCCTGGTATAAATCCCACCTGATCATGGTGGATGATCCTCTTGATCACTTGCTGGAATCTCTTTGCTAATATTCTATTTAAAATTTTTTTATCTATGTTCATTAGGGAGATTGGTCTGTAGTTTTCTTTCTCTGTTTTTGATCTCCCTGACTTTGGAATCAGTACCATATTTGTGTCATAAAAGGAATTTGGTAGGACTCCTTCTTTGCTTATTATATCAAATAATTTGTATAGTATTGGGATTAGTTGCTCTTTGAATGTCTGATAGAATTCACTTGTGAGTCCATCAGGCACTGGCAATTTTTTCTTAGGGAGTTCTTTGATGTCTTGTTCAATTTCTTTTTATGATATGGGATTATTTAGGTATTCTATTTCTTCTGCTGTTAATCTAGGCAATTTGTATTTTTGTAAATATTCATCCATTTGGCCTAGATTGCTATATTTATTGCCATATAATTGGGTGAAATAGTTTTTAATGATTGCCTTAATTTCCCCTTCATTAGAGGTGAGGTCTCCCTTTTCATCTTTGATACTGTCGATTTGGTTTTCTTCTTTCCTTTTTTTTTATTAGATTGACCAGTACTTTGTCTATTTTATCTGTTTTTTTCAAAATACCAGCTTCTAGTCTTATTTATTAATTCAATAGTTCTTTTACTTTCAATTTTGTTAATTTCTCCCTTGATTTTTAGTATTTCTAATTTAGTTTTCATCTGGGAGATTTTTAATTTGCTCACTTCCTAATTTTTTAAGTTGCATGCCCAATTCATTAATATCTGCCCTCCCTAATTTGTTAATATATGCACTCAAGTATATAAATTTCCCCCTCAGTACTGCTTTGGCTGCATCCCACAGATTTTGGTAGGATGTCTCATCATTGTCATTCTCTTCAATGAAATTGTTGATTGTTTCCATGATTTCTTCTTTGAGCTGGTTTTGGAGAATTGTATTATTTAATTTCCAATTAGTTTTTGATTTGCCTGTCCAGATGCCCTTACTAATTATTATTTTTATTGCATTATGATCTGAGAAGGTTACATTTATTATATCTGCTCTTTTCCATTTGTTTGCAATGTTTCTATGCCCTATTACATGGTCAATCTTTGTGAATGTACCATGTGAGGCTGAAAAGAAGGTGTATTCCTTTTTGTTCCTATTTATTTTTCTTCACATATCTATTAAATCTAATTTTTCTAGGACTTCATTCATCTCTCTTACTTCTTTCTTATTTATTTTTTGGTTTGATTTAACTAGATCTGAAAGAGGGATATTTAGATATCCCACTAGTATGGTTTTACTATCTATTTCCTTCTTGAGATCTGCCAGTTTCTCCTTTACAAATCCGGTTGCTATGCCATTTGGTCCATACATATTGAGCAATGTTATTTCCTCATTGTTCATCCCTGAACTCTTAAAAAAATCATCTGAGAACTTTTTTTCATCTTCTTTCTGATTTTTATCTGATAGGTATGCTTTAGTAATTTTTTTAAAAGTGATAGTAGAGGGACAGGTATTACATTGAAAATATTGTCATGTTATAACTTCATCACTGCAGTGTTTGGGCAATGATGTAAATTGATGACAGTGGCCTGTAGGGTCTCAGTTCCAACTACTTGGTTCTGCTATTATAGCATGAAAGCTGCCACAGATGACATATAAATGAATGAGCATGGCTTTATGCAAAAAATTTTAATTTAAATTTAATTCTAATTTTAAATATGGACATTGAAATTTAGATTTCATATAATTTTCATGTGTCATAGAATTTTATTTTTAATTTTGATTTTTTTCAACAATTTAAAAAGATAAAAACTGTTTTTAGTTTTCAAACAGCCCCAAAACAGATGGTGGAATGGATTTAGCCTGCCCACCAGATCTGGCATGCCCCATAGTTTGCTGACCCCTAGTCTAGGTTTCTTCCAATTCTGGACAATGATCAAGGACAGATAGGATTAAAGTTGACAGATACCAGAGTATCAGATCTTTGCCCCACAAAAACTAGGACAAGCAAAGAGCTAATATTATATAAATTCCGACCCAGCCCCTAGTTCTCCTATGTCATTCCCTCTACCCTTCAGCAAGCCACAGAGTAATCATGATTAAAAAATAACAACTATTTTTAATATAATTCTCCTCTGCAACCCCTCCCAGAATTATTCTTTGTGGCGAAGGG
>NC_058130.1:113983791-114033791 GCF_016433145.1 Gracilinanus agilis | reverse complement strand
GTTTTTGGACTTTTTCAATGTATTGATCAGTTATGCTGGTTTTTTCCCATCTCCAAAAAACACCATTTGTAATATGAGATGACTTTTGGGAGATTGAGGAAGGAAAAGAGGTATTCTTGGGATAACTATGATGATGTAAGAAACAGAAGATATCAATAAAAGTTTATTAAAAAGAAAGAAATTTCGCGGATACCCATGGAGCACATAAGCCACCCATCTGTTACTCATTGTTCTCATTCTATGATTGCACTCTTTCTTTTCTAGTCATATATCTCTTTCATGACATCCTTTAATCCACTTCTTCTGTACAGTTTGTCTCAGATGATATGTCAGATACCATGAGCCTTTCTATTATTTTTCAGAGTGACCTGAACTTTAATTCTTCAGGGACTGTGATTTGCAACCATAAAGCATCATCAGAAAAATATCCATGTTAAAAGGATAGGTCTTTGTTAGAGGAAAAATCTTGGGATCACTAAGAGCTCTGCATTTTCCAAAGTCAATCCAGCCCATCTCCTTTCTCCTCATTCTATTCTGGGCCCCACTCATTTTTCATCTTCAGAGTCTATTTCAAGGTATATGAGTTGATGGGTCAAAATAGAAAAAAATAATGAAATTAGTGGTTGATCATTATTCCTTATACCCCTTCAGTAAGTCAGGAAGGTGTCAGAAAATTAAAGGGGCATTTTTTCCTTTTCTCTATTCAGATCACAAGATGTAGAGATGAAAGGGAACTTAAGAAATCAGCCAATTTGGTCAAGAGGATAGAATGAAGGACTTGAAATCAGTAAGAAATTCTACCCATGTGAAACCCTAGACAAATCATTTAAACACTCTGAAAATCAGTTTCCCCATCTATAAAAATAGCACCAACCTCACAAAGCCAACTATAACTATAATAACTATAAAGTGCTCAGCTCAGTGCCTTATATATAAAATATGAAGATGTTTATATATATATATATTATACATAAATTTATTATTTTTAGAATAAAATAAGATAATGTTCATTAGCATTTAGATAGTACTTTACAAACATTTTTTCATTTGATCTTCACATATGTTAAAGGGATTTTCATAATCTCTCCCTCTGTCTCAGAAGCAGAAGGATTTCTAAGTAAAGGGAACTGACAGGTGTCTGTGAGAGAGAGCTAAAGATTCTGTTACCTAGGAGATGAGGAAGATATATAAGGAAGGAATGAGTTGACAGTTGTTTTTTTTGCCTCTGGACCTTGAGGGAGTAGAAGTGTGTCTCTGAGGCACCGGGGACTAGCAGTTTTTACTACTGACAGTTGGAACAGAGAAATGGATTTAAGGAATTTGTAGGTGATGAATATTTATTTATTAGAATAGGTAGTTAGTGAATAAATTTCTAGGTAGGCAGTGTAGGTAGTTAGGCCTGGTTTTCCAGGCAGAAGAAACTGTCCTCAAAGACAGTTAAAGTAGGGTTTTTTAGAAATTTTAGGTAGGATTAGGAATTTAGGTATAGTTATAAGGTATTAGAGTAATAATCTCTCTTTCCTCCTATTTTCTATTTGTACTTCTAAAATCAAACTAAATGTTTTATCAAACTGTTCTCCTAACTTTTGTCAAACTCCTACCAAATTAACCCTTAACACAACAACCTTTGGAGGTAAATCGTATTATTGTTATTTAATAGATGAGGGAAATGAAGCTGACAGAAGCTGTAACTTTCCTACAGGCATATTGCTAGTAAATGCCTAAAATTGGATTTGCGCTTAAGTCATCCTAACTATTGTATAGATCCAGTGCACTTTCTACCCTGCCACCTTGAGATAAGGTATGTAATTCACTTTACAGACTTTGATAGCATGACATAAATGTGAAGTTATTTTATATTGGAGGAAATTGAAGATCAGGTAATTCAGTGGCAACCTCCGACCTTTTCTAAACATTTTAGGTCAGGATCTCTAAGTTCCTAGTCCCATTCAAACAATCAAATAAGTATTACTGACAATTACTAAGGTTACTTCAAAGAAAGTAAGACACTAAATACTCCAAAGTCAATGTAGTAGTTTAGTGTATGCCAGTAGGATTTCTGACAATTTCAGCCAGAACAAATTAAAGACATGCTGACTTCGGAAAGTCTGATTCACTTCAATGTTGTAAAAACACCATATTTGGCTCAATCACAGTCATTAACTTGTAAGTTTTAGCCAGAGACTTCTATGGTTTGGAGCACAAAATTGATTTTATTCATGCTTTCAGTTAGTAATGACCACCTCCAAGAAAAATTACTGACCAGCCTTAAACAGGGAAAACTAAGCAGCTTCTCACAATTCAGTGGGAGCTATATTGGCTGCTTCTGGTTCCTTTGACCTGTAAAAGGAGAGGTAACCTTGACCAGTGGAAAAATAATTATATCCAGAGACAGAGGATCTGTGCTCAGGACCCTATATCTGCTATTTGCTTCCTGGGTAGCCTTGGATGTATTATTTAACTCTCTACATCTTTTCTCTAAAATATCAACTGAGAGGATTAGACCAGATAACTGTAGCATAATGGATAGACTATTGGATTTAGAGGCAGGAAGACCTGGATTCAACTCTTCCACCAGGCATTTACTAACAACAAATCCAAAGGCAGAGGAGAGGGAGCATTCTAGCCAAACTCTCCCAACATTCCCTTCCAGATATTTAGTAATTATATGACCCAGAACAAGAGTCTTAAATTCTCTGAATCTCAGAAAAGAAATTTCCTCATCCATGAAAAGAGGAGAATGGATTGTAAAGTCTCTTCCAGGGCCAAATCAATGGTCCTATGAACGATGCAAGAACTGCTGGAGGAGGGAAGTACCAAGAGAAATTGACTTTATCACTGAGGCGGTACTGAATTAGGTGGATAGTTAATGTGTATTTTTATAAAGAAGCTTTTGGAGCAGAAATGGCATCTCATTTCTTTGGAAGGTAAATAGTGCTTTTAATCATTGTATTCCAAGCTTTACCCTGAAATAAAATTTAATGTTTTTAATACCAATATTCTTTAGGCAATGCTGTACATCTGCAAAGCACAGAATATATGGAATTCAAATAATTAAAGTTGTGGTCACCCAAAGGTCAATGAAGAAATGCATAGTTGATATGAGTAGGCCCTTGATGTATTAACAACAAGAAACTATGAATTAATAGTAGAATAAAAGGGGAAAATATCAAAGAAATATCAAATCAAGAAAGGAGATAGATTAGCCATGTGGAAAGGAAAGCATGACTTGTAGACAGCCTATATGTTCATTGGTATCCAGGCCACAATGAGAGATCTAAAGAGATAAAAAATTAAGTGGATCCCCTGTTGAGGACAGAAGGACATGGACAAGAAATGTAAGTAGTAAGATTTGGGTTCCTGCGTGTCTCAGTTAGGAATTTCTTCTTTTCTGAGGGTGAATAAAATTCCCCCAAAAGAAATTCCACATCATCAAAGCTGGGATTGAACAAAGTGAAGACCCTTTTTAATTCTTTTATTGACTTGAAAGGTGATGTATAGAATTTGGGAAAACATCTTCTGAGTACTTCCAAGTTGTTTGGGGTAAAAGCCTTGTAAGATTTTACATGCACAATACCCTCCCCAGATTGTAAGATAGTCCTATTGACTATAGGGAGAACAGAGATGATGGTTTCAGTTGCAGTTTCCTTATTTTGAGTTTGGGTGTCATTATCAGAATGAGTGTCCTTAGTTGAGCAGCCTTTCCTAAATATTTAGTCTCCACAATCTCCAATTGGAGAATTGTGTGAGCATCAAGTTCCTTCCCCTCTCTAATTTGTTTCAGCACCTGGAATAACAATTTCGTTTGCTCCAGGAGTTCTTGGGAAACTGAGTCAGGTTTGACAGTGGAAGCATTGGCAAAAAGCAGCCAGAGATGGGATATGACTTTCCTAAGGACTATTAGACTTTGGAAAACTGCAAAAACTAGTGCCATAGCCATTAGAATGAAACAAATGAATTCTGCTAGTGTGATTGCACACCACTTGTAGTAGTCGTATAGCTCAAGGACCTGATGGATGAACTGAGGGACCTTTATAAACCAGAAGTCAATGGTTCCCTGCATTAATGACCAAAGGAGGAGTGTGAAACTGGTGACAATAAATGCCATCCTAGCAATAGTCATTTTAAATTGTTGTTCACTTGTAGGTCTTTTAGCCTAAACTGTGCTTGCCAAATGTTATGAGGGAGGTTATTGAACACTGCGAAGGAATAGGCAAGGTAAGAGGGCTTGGTGATACTAAGCTGTTGCTAAGGTCAAGCTGGGTGATGCTGCCAAAGGTCCTAAGCAGGTCTCGAGAGGCCAAGGGCTGGCTGCCCTTGGCTAGAACTAATGTGTCTCTGGTCAAGAGATTGATCAGATCTTCTGGCTAATTTAGTTGATAACAAAATAGTTATTGTTGAGTTGCTCTTAAAGAAGGTCCTAATATCTAGGCTATTCTAATTTCCTACCCATGATCCTCCTCCCTTCACCTCCCTGGTTCATAACCCTGGTTAGAATCATAGTACCCCTTGGATTCAGAATAACCTAAATTCAACTTCTTTTTCTGACATATACGAGTTATGTGACATTGGCCAAGTCATTTAACTTCTCAGCACCGTGAAAATTACTAGGATTTTATAAGTGGTAGAGGGTGCTTATTCTCCAGAAGTTCCCTATCACCAATGGAATTATAGTTCCCAACTTAAAGAAAAAGATACAGTACCTCCTATAATGCCTTCCCACGTCCCCCCAACAAATATCTGTAGATTGATCAAGGCTATAGGGAGAGGAAATGTAGCACAGTGGGGAAAACTCTCCCTCTAGAGCAGAAGATCTGGGTTCAAATCTCACCTCTGCCTTTCCTGCCTGTATGATGTTAGGTGAGTAATTAGAATCTGTTACCCTAAAAAAAAACTACCAGCAAAACTATGATTCCCAACACCCCATTCTCTTCCTGTTATTATGTGCTGACGTAGACAGGATATAAATTCTGTGGAGTTCCATGTCTGGCTCTCTTTTCCTTCTTGTGGAAGCTTTGGCAGAGCCGGCGTTTTTGAGCAGGTAGAAAACTTAGTCACATGGTTCTGTTTTGTTAGATAATAAACTATAAAATAATACCTGAAGTATTCAACATTAATTTTAATCTAACACAGGCCAGGCACATAGCTTCTTTGATCCTCTGTTTCCTCCTTGGCAAAATGAGAGCGTTTGACTACAGGGACTATGTAGTGCCTTCTAGCTCTCCCTCCCCAACCCTAGATATTAGGGCTCTCTTCAAAATCACCTCATAATTATTTTCTATTTACTTATCCATGTAGATGTTGTTTCCCCCAAGAAAATGTAAGCTCCTTTAAGTCAAGGACTATTTTTTTTCCTCTATATCTCCCATGCCTGGCAGAGAGTAGGCATTTAATAAATGCTGGTTGAATTGCATTGAATTAAGAAGCCAAATTGAATTAAACCTTTTATGATTTCAGTTTCCTAATCTGTAAAATGGAAGTACTAGATCTAGACAGGAAGACTTATCTTTCTGAGTTTGAAGCTGGCCTCAGACATTTACTAGCCCTGTAACCCTAGGCAAGTCACTTAATCCTGTTTGCCTCAGTTTCCTCATCTGTCAAATGAGTTGAAGACTGGAACTCCTATATCTTTGGCAAGAAAACCTCAAATGGGAGTCACAAAGAGCCAGATATGACTGAAATGACTGAAAGACAAGAAGTAAGGATAGGACTAAGATTCAAATCCAAATCTCCTAACTCTCCTAACTCTAAACCTAATACTATTTCTATCATATTGTGCTGTGTTCTTTTCTATAAAACTACATAAAAAGGGAAATAGGATCCAAAGGTCACAGAGCATAGATAGAGACTGAAGAGACAGGAAAGATACTTGTGTGAATTCCTGGATGATTACAAGGAAGGGCAACTCTAGTAGGAAAAGAATTGATTCATTTAGGAAACTTGTGGCTATGTTCAGGAATAGCATCATATGCCTGCAGTCTCCACTACTGGGAAAGCCAAGGCTGTTGGATCACTGGAGCTTAGCAGTTCTGAGTTGTAGTAAGGATTCACCAATCAGGTGTCTGCACTAGGACTGGTACCACTATGGTGAGCCCTTCTCTGCTGCCTAAGAGGGGGAGAGCAGACTCAAATTGGAAATGGAACAGAACAGAGCTCTCCTGGTGATCAGTCGTGGTATCTGGCCATGAGTGGCCATCTACTTTTAGCCTGTGCAAGATAGGAAGACCTGTCTCAAAAAAGAAGGGAAGAGAAAAGAGAAAAGAGAAAGGAGAAGAGAGAAGAAAAGGAGAGAAAAGAAGAATTGGGATGGGGGAGGAACAGGACAGGAGAAGACAGAGGAATAAGCAACTGAGATACCAGAGAAAAAGAAAAGAACATCCATGATGGGAAGTCAGAATTGTACAAGAGTGAACCAAGCATTCAATTTGGCATCAAAGGACCTGGAGTCTACTAATAGTAGCTCTATTATTTAATTCAAATGTGACTTTGGAAAGTTACTTAAATTTCTCTCAGCCAAAATGAGGGATCTGGACTAGATAAGTTTATTTTTTAATTAATTTTTTTCAGTTACATGTAGAAACAATTTTGGACAATATTTTTCTGATATTTTAGGATTCAGATTTTCTTGATGCTTCTCTTCCCCATCCCCATCCCCCAAAGTGGCAGATAGTCTGATAAAGAATTCTCTATCAGTATTCTCTACTATGCATATTTCCATATTGCTCATGTCATGAGAGAATATACATATCACACATGCAATAAAAATCTCTTGAAGGACATAAACTGGAAGATAGCATGTTTTGTTCTGCCTCGGACTCCAACACTTCCTTTTTTGGCTATGGATAGCATTTTCTTCATGAGGCCCTTGTGATTATGGTCTAGATAAGTTTAAAAGAGGCTGATGACCAATATGGTTGCTTCTACCTGTCAACCAGTGTAAGACTCTATAAAAAGTTTGAAAGGAGCTTGGGTTATTCATCTTGGGGGAGGACTCAACAGTGAACTTCAGGGAGGTCTCTTGCCCAGATGGTGCCAAGCTTTTTTCAAAACACAACCAAAGGCAGGGAGGAAATGAGCTCTAAACTGCGGCATAAAGAACTCAATTTAAGTAAAAGAAAGAATATCCTGAGAGTGGAAGTTGGTGGGCATGGGAATATGAGAGGTTGGAGATATTCCTTCTTGAGGGGAGGAGAAGGAAGAAGAAACCCATTTTGATCAATCTAATTCAAGTGCAGCCTGGAGGGTAGGGGAACTCTGTGATGCCTCCAAGTACCTAACCACTAAGACTTGTCTCTTATGAAGCACAGAGCAGGGCTGTGTTCCCACCATCTTTCATGTGCATCATGGAAAAAGATAGGAAGTTCACTAACTCTGCAGATCAAAGTTAAGAAATCCAAGAATTCCACAGAATTGCCAAGCTTATTAAGGAATGTTAAGGATGAATGAACAAGCTAGGAAGAGGGGAAAAAGAAAACAAGCTGGTCAAAAGCTTAACCATTTTTTTCAAAGAAAGTTCACTTCTCTCTCCATCGTACTTTCTTCTACTCTTCTTTCACCTGTTTCAACAGCATCTTGAGAAATCCGTGTCAATCATTTGTCTTTTTTGCCTTATCTCTCTCCTATTCTTTATTTCTACTGACACCACTCTAGCCACAGAGTTCCTTATTGTCACCCATGTAGACATTCTAACATTCTCTCTCCCTCTCTCTCCTCTCTCTATCTCTGTCTCTGTCTCTGTCTGTCTCTGTCTGTCTCTCTCTGTCTGTCTTTATTTCTGTCTGTCTGTCTCTCTCTCACTATCTCTCTCCTACCTCCCTCATTGCCTCTTCTCCAACTCTCCTCCCTACACAAGCTGTTCAGCTCCCTTTGAGTAATGTGTTCTCAAATAAAGTGTAAGCTTCTTGAGGGTGGGAGCTGTCTTGCCTGCTTGTATTTATAACCCACCAGTTTAGAAAATGACCAGCTCAAAGTAAGAGCTTAAATGATATTCATTCTCCATTTTCTCCCTCTCTGTTCCTCCTGCCTTATCTCCAGCTGTGTCTATCTGTCTGCCTCTGCCTCCTTGCTGCCTTTCCTTTCATGTGCTACTAGACAAATCTTCATGGTGAGGGCTGGCAATAGCACGCCTGTACTCAAAATCCTTCAAACTATCACTATTGTGGATGTCAAAGAGACTAGTTTTGCTCGGGGGTAGTTGGACTAAATGACATATTAGGTCCCATCCAATTCTGAGATCCTGTGAGTCTATGTGAATCTGTGAGAGTGGAGTGAGGAAAGGATGATTCTATTCATTAAGGCATGTTAGGGTGGACAGAGGGGAAAAGGAAAGAGGACATGCTTGAGGAGAGAACACGAATAGATAAAAGAAGAAAAGAAGATGAGAAAAAATGAGATGGGGAGAGAGAGGAATAGAAGCACATGCCCAGAGGGAAGACCTGAAGGAAATGGCTCTGGTGCTCCCTTAAATCCTTTCAGGTAGCTGTGCCCTAGACATTTCTGCCAATATATAATTCTATAAAAAGAAGTGATACTGTGTGCTGGGGCATCATGGATATCCATTCTTACCCAGCTTTAGGAATAGTAGGGTCTCTTAAACCACCAGATCAGTTTCCTTCCCAGTCCCAACTGCCATTATTGAGGGGAAAAGCATTGTGGAAATGAAACTACCACCCTTACCACTACCAGCCACAACTGCTAACCAACCACCACCAACAGGCAGTTGGGCACAAGAACCTGGGAGTGGCAGCTCTTCCTGACCACCAGTTCTATTTCCAGACCGGCATTAGCAATTGTCACCCAAACAAGCGACTGCTTTGGTGAAGGGGTTGGTCATCTCTACCAACTACCAACCAACTGCCACCACATAGGTGGTAAACCAGCCTAGATAAAGTGGCAAGGCACCCTGATGGAAAGACAAGAGGCAGCACGAACCAGGCAAGCTAAACCACTAGCGCCATATTGCCCATCACTTCCCTTTAGTCTCTGATAGAGACAGTCCAGGACCTTGAACCAAAAAGTCCTATCCTAGGAAGCAACCCCTTTGGATACTGCAGCCTCAAAACTACTTCTTCTGGTGCTTTAGCCATTCCTACTAAAGATCCAGAAAAGAAAGTTCTCACTAAAGTTCTAAAGTTCTTGGTACTGTCAAATGGTTTGGTCTAGTAGCACATGAAAGAGGCAATAAGTAGACAGAGGCAGACAGATAGATACTGATGGAAACAGGGCAGAAGGAAAAGGAAGGAAGGGGGAAAATGGAGAATGAACATTGTTTAATTGATATTTTGTCAGTGGAAATGGCATTAGAGCTATTACCATTTGCTTTGTTGTTATCCCCTATCGACCAAGGGAACTCTCCATCTGACTGGCACCTGAAACCTTCTTTATGCCTTGTTCTCCCCTATTAGAATGTGAACTCTTTGAGAACAGGAAATGTTTTCCTTTTTTGTATCCCAAATACATAGCATAGTGCTTTGTCTATAAGAAGTCAGTATAAAGTCATATTTTATTCATTCTTTCCAATTTTCCACCTGAGTTCACGGTAGGATGGTGGCATGGTACCCAAGAGAAAGAGAGAATTTTCCAACCTCCCTAAGTCTCCACAGGCAACTTCACAGATTTGTAGCACAGGAAATGGGCTTTCCAAAGCATAGTTTTAGTTGCTGTTGAATTGTCAGAAAGTCACCAGATGTTGCTATTACAGTGAATATAAAACACTTTATCTAAATGTGTGTGTGATTAGATCTGGGGGAAATACTCTATCATTACAGTAATGGGGAGGATTTTTTTCCCCTATAAAGTTGAGTTTTCTCTACTCAAAATCTTCTTTGAATGGAATAATTTCCCATGTGTAACCAAAATATTGTTGGTGTCATTGTGCTTGGAGCTATTTTTGTTCAAATTTACCCACATGGAAATTTCACCAAAAATGTTCCTTGAAAACAATTTCTGTGAGTGAGATAAAAGCACTTGTTTTAAATAGAACCACTCTTGCTCCTTCATCTCCAGCTCCATGAAGGAACCAAACAGGCATCCCCAGCTGCAAGATGTTTAAAGATATACTTCCGATGGAGGCTGGAATCCTTCTTTCATTCTGATGTAATGATCTAATAGTTATATTTTGTAATTTGAGGCAAACTAAAGTCCACCCCCCAGTCCCTAAACAACCTAGTGTTAAGGATTTTAAAAGAAATAAAAATGTAAATGCATTATATTATTTTGCATTTACTTGCCACTGTTTCTTATCCTACTTCTACTGGTATCCTACTACTTATTTCAGTTCGGTTTAGCAAACAATTATTAAACACCTACTGTATGCCGAGCACCATGCTAGACAATAAGGAAGATATAAAATCTGAACAAAATATAGTCATGGAGTTTCATCCAAAAGTGGGCAGGTCTAATAAAACGAATTTAATAGGATTCCAAAAAATAGGTTGAAAAAAATCTACTCCACAGGGGCAAACTGGAGGGAGTAGAATATTTTTTGTTTATTTATTTTTACATATTTTTCCAAGGTTACATGCTTCATGTTCTCTCCCTTCCCTCTGCCCTCCAGGAGCTGACAAGCAATTCCACTGGGTTATACATGTGTCATCACTCCATACTCATTTCCATATTATTCATTTGTATAATAGAGTAATCTTTTAAAACCAAAACCCCAAGTCCTCTACCCATATAAATAAGTGAGTAAATCACATGTTTTCTTCTGGATTTCTACTCCCACAGTTCTTTCCCTAGATGTGGATAGCATTCTTTCTCATAAATCAAAGTGGGTAGAATATGAAAAAAATATTTGGGAATTTTGGTGGACTGCAAGCTCAACACAAATCAACAGCATAATATGGAAACCAGAAAAAAGTACTAATACAATGTTTGCCTGCATTAAGAGAAGCACAGTTTCTACAAATAAAGTAGTGAGAGTAGTCCCACTATAATCTGCCTTAGTCAGACCACACTTAGAACTTTCTGTTGAACTATGAACACACATTTTAGGAAAGAAATTAATGTGCCTGAGATTGTCCAGAGGAAGGCAGCCAAGATGGTAGAGGGCCTTGA
This sequence comes from Gracilinanus agilis, assembly GCF_016433145.1. NCBI lineage: Eukaryota > Metazoa > Chordata > Mammalia > Didelphimorphia > Didelphidae > Gracilinanus > Gracilinanus agilis. Next base: position 114,022,736 of record NC_058130.1, on the reverse strand, counting down.
GATCATCAAAGAATTGGTTGATGGAATGAGATGTTTAGCAGAGAGGAGATGTAAAGGAACATTACAACTATATTTGAACAATTTTTACATGGTAAGGAAAAGAGCCTCATTCTGGTTGACCCCAGAAGGCATAAATAGGAGCAGTGTGTAGAAGCTTCAAAGAGGAAACTTTAGACAAGATATCAAGAAAAACTTCCTAATTATTGGAGCTGTCCCAAAGTGGAATGGGCCATACCTCAGGGGGTAGGAAGTTCCCTTTCACTGAAGAAAGATCTGCAAGCAACATCTGGATGAACACTTTGCTGTGCAGTAGAAGGGATTCTTTTTTAAGTCCAGGTTGGACCAGAGGGCCAATGAGGTTCCTTTCAACTCTGAAATTCTATGATTCTGATATTAACCAATCTCATTTTAAAGAAAAAAAAAAACCCATTACCTTCTGAAGCCTCCCACTCCACCTTGAGATAGCTCTAATAACTAAGAACTTCTTCCCCCTCATTTAAAACCAAAATCAATTTGTCTTCAGATTCTATCCATTAACACTAATTCTGTTTTCTGGGGCAAAGCCATATATACAATTCCAATCCTTATCCAACATGTCAGACCTTATACTTGAAGAAACCCTCAAATTTTATCTTCATCATGTAAAACATTCCCCGTCCTTTGAATTAATTCAGTCTAGTTCAACGAACATAGTTTCCAGACCTATCCTTCTCTGGTCTGCAACAGATATAGTTATCAATGTCCTTTCTAAAATTTGACCCCTAGAACTAAATAGTATACTCCAGATGCAGTCTGCCCAGAAGAGAGTACAATAAGCCCATCACCATCCATGTTCTCAATACTCTGCTCCTATTATTTACACTTATTAAATTTTATCTTATTCGATTCAGCACATTTTTCTAGCCCAACACCCTAATCTGTTATCCAATATGTTAACCATGTCTTCCAGCTTTGTGTCGGCCACAAAATAGTTCAGTATGACATCTGTGCTTTCATCCATGTGTAACGCGTATGTGATGCATGCCCAGACCACCTCAAATGGAGGCACCCATATGGGAGAGACAAGAGATGTGGTTCATCTGGAGTTAGTGACTTGAACTCACTGAGTGTTGCCTTACCAGCTCATTTACTCAGGGTTTCAATTCACCGTGAACCATTTTTATTATCTCTTTCCTAGACCCTGTATTAGCTATCTGTGTTTCTCAGTGCCTTTCCACAGTGCCTGGTACATATTAAGTGCTTACCAAATGCTTGAAGCCCTCCTGACTCTTGACAAGTCATTTAATGTCTCTGGTACTCAATTTCCTTATATATAAATTGGGTGGCTGGCACTAGATTATATTCCAGTTCTACAATCTGGGATTATTTAACAAATGACCTTTGGAATATTAGACTTTGGTGTCTTCAAATAGAGCAGAATATGAATGGAATTACTAATAGAGAACTAGTCTCTGGACCAGAAAGTCCTAGGTTTAAGTCCCATCTCTGACACATTCGAACTTTATCAACTTAATTTTTCAGTTCCCCAAGTAACTCTCTAAGACCATAAAGTATAAGTAGGTTGTCTGCCTGCCTTGTCAGGTATTTTCCTTGCCAAGAATTCTGTATGTCAGGAAAATCATCAGTCCAATACAAAAAAAGGAAGAGATAGAGGAAGAGGAAATGAAGGGAGGATAGAGGGGGAAAGAGAGGGAGATAGAAGAAGAAAGAGAGAAAGAAAAAAAGGAACAGAGAGTTAGATGAGTCCTCACTGATTCAGTTATGATTCGACCCAAAAGATAACTAGTGAGGCAGAGTTTTTTGATTGCTACTTTTTTTAGGTTTCATTAGAGTTTTTAGGTTGCTCTTTATCAATGAAACAGGTAGTAATGTGTGGCTAGCTATTATTTTAAACTTAATCCCATCCCAACATATTACAAAATCTTTAAGGTTCCAAGGTTGTTACACAAAAGGTAGGGTCTACCCAATTCTGTTTAATTAAATCCAGTGCACATTTACTATGTACCTATTATGTGTAAGGAAAGTACTGTACAAAATTCTAAGAATCCAAATACGAAAAATGCTGTCCTCCCTGCAAGGAGCTTATAATCAAATGTGGGAATGGTTAAGCCACAGTACATGTAATCCAGGACAAAATCAAAACCTTCATTTTACTCCTGCCAGAGTAGGTTTTAAAGAAGGCAGGATCATTTCTAGAGAAGGAGATGAGGAAAGGATCCATGGAGGAGATGGCTTTAAAGGGAGAGAATTTCAATAGGTAGAAATGTATGAAGAACATGCTCTTGTAGACAAGTATGCCATATGTAATAACAATAGCTAATATTTACAGTATTTATTATGGGCCTGGAACTAAAAGTTCCAGCTTGATAATTATCTCATTTGATCCTCACAACAAGCCTGGGAAACATATATATTATTATATCTTCATTTTACACATAAGGAAACTGAGGCAAACAGTGATTTAAGTGACTTGCCAGAGGTTAAGTATAAATATATGGATATGGAAGTAAGCAGAATTTAAAAAGGAAACTACTCAAACCAGTTTGGCTCAACCCTATATGTATGAAATGTTATAAAATAAAATAATTCTATATAAATAGATTAGAAAAAAAGATTGTAGAGACTCTTGAATGCCAAGCTAAAGAAATTATATTTTATTCATCAGACACTGGAGAACCACTGAAAATTTTTGTGTGACTTGGATAGATCTATACTTTAGGGAAAATGAACCAATGCCAAGGAATAATAGCAGAAGAAAGAAACTAAAGAAGGGAGATTGGTGAGGAAGTACTAAAAGTACAGGTCATTAAAGACTGTACTAGGATGGAGAATGGGTAAAGAAGGGAACAGGTATATGAGGATAAAATCAACATAATGGTGAAAAATGACTGAATGAAACCTCACACCCTAAAAAAAGATCTATCGTTCTGATGTCTCTTCTACACGTTATTTCCTAATATTTACATGCTCAGCATCATGGGCCCCAAAAATGCTGGGAATATGCTGAATTTCCACTTTTTATATGGATTTTCCATCCTTTATGCAGATGCAATCATAATCTTCCTTCTTTTCCCATTTATTTCGGAGGAGTCGATTTCTAATTTGCTAACTCTCAACTAATTAACCCATAAATAAACATGATTTCTTTTTGTCTATTTTAAGACAGTCCAAGGGATTTCTGATAATCTGAAACCATTGTGCAAGGATATTGAATATTCTTTGGCCTGACTTTAGCTAACTTTGTGTGCCTCGTGTGGAGGAGGAGGTGTGGTAATCCAATCAGGACCAGTGATTCTCAGGTATCATTTTTAAAGCCATTAGGGAGATAGGAAGTATTAACAGGATACCCCAAGCTTCTCATTGACATCACTTAGGCTTGACCCAGATTGCCCTAATGGTAAGGAGGGTAGGGATTTGAAGCATAGAAGAAAGGTGGGACCCAGACCTGCACTAAAAATTATATGAAACAAAGAACATCAGTATGTTTATGGAGTACCAGGGAGAATTGAGTTTGGACATAATTTTGATTTTCTTAAAACTTACCTAAAATTTCTCCTGAATATTTTTCTTTAGTGTGAATTCTACCCCCAACTATACATACACACACACACACACACACACATACACACACATGCAAATACACAGGCATGCCTTTTAAACCCTGTCATAGGGTTACTCTGAAGAACTAACAAGAAAGTTTGCCATGACCTATATACCAAGAAAGAAGCAAGTGCTCAGTTTTAAAATATATCTAGTTAGTGCCTTTTGGGGGACTCACAGATTTCACCACTCATTTTTTTTTAAACCCTTGTACTTCGGTGTATTATCTCATAGGTGGAAGATTGGTAAGGGTAGGCAATGGGGGTCAAGTGACTTGCCCAGGGTCACACAGCTGGGAAGTGGCTGAGGCCGGGTTTGAACCTAGGACCTCCTGTCTCTAGGCCTGACTCTCACTCCACTGAGCTACCCAGCTGCCCTCATTTATTTATTTTTACTTTTTTTTACTCATTTTATTCATTTTTTACTCATTCAATTAATAAATAAGGGGGTTGGACTAAATGTCCTCTCGAGTCCCTTCTAACTCTAAATCTATAACCCTGTAAGTCTATGATTACTCAATAAATATCCTTTGGCATAATTCAGAACATTAAACTGGACTCGCATGCTAGTGGGGACAGAGGAGAGCTTAGATCACATCTGCTCTGGGGACTTTGTAGAGGAGGTCAGTGATCCTTTCCTCCTCTCTGCTGAAAGAAACCAGAACTTTACAATGGTATTTCTTTCCAGGAGCTTTTCTTCTTGAGTCTCAATCCATAGAAAGAACACTTAGAGTCAGAAATCCTACATTTGGATTCTAGTTTTTGGTTTAGGATCAAGGAGTTCACATTCAAGTCCTGTTACTTACTACTTGGGCAATTCATTTTGCCTCTGTTTATTCATCTGCAAAATTATGGAATCGGACTAAATAGCCTCTTTGATTGCTTTGAGCTCTAAATCCATGATCCCACTTATTATCTCTGTGACCCAGGTATTATTTAACTGCTTTGGCCTCAGTTTCTTTATCTATAAAATTATGAAATTGAACTAAATGTCTCTGATCACTTTGAGCTCTAAAAATCCATGATCCCTCTTATTATCTCTGTGACCCAGGCATCATTTAACTGCTTTGGCCTCAGTTTCTTTATCTGTAAAATTATGAAATTGGACTAAATGTCTCTGATCACTTTGAGCTCTAAATCCATGATCCCACTTATTATCTCTGTGACCTATGGCATCTCTTAAGCTCTTTGGCCTCAGTTTCTTCATCTTATCCTTGTGGTATTAGGTGGTCTTTAAAGTCCTGTATAGCTCTAAACCTATAATCTTATTGATCAGGTTATCTAAAGAGAACCTTCAATAGTAATGTATGGTTAAGGAATATGTAAGTTCAGTTCTGACAATTCTTGCTTGGTACCCTCAGAAATGGACATTTTGGTAAACACAACTCAGTTTGACTAAAACAAAACGTTATTATGCTGCCTTTCAAAAAATGCAACGATAAACAGTATATCCCTTATATATGACAAATCTAAATAATGAAATGCTTTTGGGGTTGGGGGACAACAGTTCTGATGGCTTAGCAAGGACTCAAGGAAGCTACACCTGAAAGAGGTAGGTGAATCCACCAACTAGCATTAAAAAGTCTTGTAATCGGGGCAGCTGGGTAGCTCAGTGGAGTGAGAGCCAGGCCTAGAGACAGGAGGTCCTAGGTTCAAACCCGGCCTCAGCCACTTCCCAGCTGTGTGACCCTGGGCAAGTCACTTGACCCCCATTGCCCACCCTTACCNTAATTTGTATATAACTATGAAGGTATAATTTATATATAAATGTAATTTATATATAAATATAAAGGTATAATTTCTATATAAATGTAATTTGTATATAAATATAAAGGTATAATTTATATATAAATGTAATTTGTATATAACTATGAAGGTATAATTTTTATATAAATGTAATTTGTATATAAATTTAGTTTGTATATAAATATAAACACCTAATTTATCTATATAGTACAAATATATATAATTACAAAAGTATAAGTTTTGTAGAAATATAATTTATACAAATATAAAAGTATAATTCCTATATATAAATATAACCTTAATGTAGTGTTTTAAAGTGGACAACTTGCTTTTCATGCTCCTAGGAAACTGAGGCTGTGAGAAATTAAGTGTCATACCCAGAGTCATACTGCCTACAAGCATCATTCTAAGGCAAGATTTTGTCTCGGGTCCTCTTGCCTCCAAGACCAGCACCTTATCCACGGGGTCCCTTGTTATTATTAAATTGCACGCATCTCTAGGAGGACTCCGTTGTTTTTGAACCTTCCTATTTCTGGCCCCTAGCAAGGTCCTTACACATCTCAGGCACTCCATTATTTTTTTTAAAACTCAACAACAAACATTGGGTGCCAAGCGGAATTCCAATTCCTGGGAGGGTGGTCAGGTCAGGCAGGTAAAAGCACTCCAATAGCTAGAATACTATGTTACAGGAGAAGTACGTTAGAGACCTCGTTGAGGTTTTTTTTGAGGGGGAGACAAAAAAAAAGACAAAATGCTCCCCTCTCCCCCAACATTCACCCTCACTTCAAGATCTGTTTGGCTTGTGTTTTTTTTTTTTTAATTCAAGATTTTAAATGAAAGAAAACAGCTCGTCTTCTAAATGTTTAAGTTAGGATATAAATTACAGGTAACTCCCCCTCTAAACACAGCTGCAGCATCTCTTTGCATGACATTGAAGACAAACACTCCTGCTCTGGGCTCTCAGGAAATGCAGCAGATTCCTGCCTTTGTGAGAACGGAATTAAGCCTGTCCTTCTGCCACCCCCCACGCTCAGTTCTTTTTGAAGATGTGGGCAAACAAACTCCTTCCTCCCTTCCACCCACCCCCATCTCTCTTAGGGTGGGAGATAAGTGGGAACATTTCCTCTAAACAGTTTCTACATGAAAGGAAAGGGTTTCCAGCTGGAATGGGGACTGTATGTCAATTATAAACACATGAGCCGAATGGCAACAATACAACAAAAAGGAACGGGGCAGAAAGAGCCTGCCATGAGGCTGTGGAGTGCAATGGTGGTTGCTTGTGTTGTCGAAACATATTTACGCAGGTCACAGGGCACACGTTTTAGGGGCTGCATCCTAGACAAAGGAGGGTTGATCGATAGGGTCGCCGTAGGACACTAGCCTTTGTGGCTAGAAGCTAATAAATGGGGACAAAAAAAATCCACATTTGAAAAAAAGTAAATGATTTGTTATCCTAATGCACCGATGGATCGGTGATCTTTTTTTCACCGGTATTCTTGCCGGTGATATCGACTTCATCCCATTCATTCTTGCCCATCCTGCGTGACTCTTGTCCTTTGTCATCAACAAGAAGTTGGTGATTAGGCACTGTGTGCCAGGGGCTGGGCTAATAGGCACTTAGAATGGAAAACTTAAAGGCAAAAACAGTCACTATCTTCTTAGAGCTCATATTCTAATGAGGGAAATAATAAACAAACATGCAAACAAAAAAATATAAATGTGTGCCCTAAAATGGAGTCTATCTCCAAGGGCAAGGAATGTGTCCATGTGTTCCCATAAATTGGTTCGCAAACTTTGAAACAAATGATTTATTATAAATTTGAAATCAACCAATATGACTAATTAAACTTATTTTGTTACTACTACTTTTTTATTGTATTTAATTGTTTGTTTATTTATTATTTATTAGTATATTTAGTAGTAGTATAATATTAGCATATTTTATTATTTATTAGTATTAGTATATTTATATAGTATATTAGTATATTTATTTAGTTAGTTCATTTATAATACTTTTCCATGGTTACATGATTCATGTTCTTTCCCTCCTCTCCTCCCACCTCCACCTCCCAAAGCTAAGGAGTAGTTCCACTGGGTTTTACATGTATCATTGATCAAGCCCTATTTTCATATTACTAATATTTGTAATAAGAGTGATTGTTTATGGTCTACATCCCCAGTCATGTCCCCATTGAAGCATGTGATCAAGCAAATGTTTTTCTTCTATGTTTCTACTCCCACCATTCTTTCTCTGGATGTGGATAGCGTTCTTTCTCATAAGTCCCTCAGAATTGTCCTGGATTGTTGCATTGCTGCTAACTATTAATATTTAAATAAGTTAATTTCAACAGAAAATGCCAGATTTCAGGCACTCCCTCCAAATCTTTTTTGTCAATTAATCAGCTTTGGGTATTCTGTTTTTCTGGTTATGTTTTTTTGGTTTTGCATTATTTCCTAAAGGTCTTTCCAGATTTCATTGTATTCCTCATACTCAGCTATCTTCATTTCATTGAATATTCTATTTGCATTCATATACCATAATTTATTTAATCACTTTGTCACTATTGATTAAAAATAATGCTGCTATGAAAATATTTGAATAGATAGCTCCTTTTTTATCTTTTTAATAATTTCAGAGATTAGAACCTAATTATTAGAAAATAATAGATTTACTAGATCATAGGGTTCAACTGTTTTCCCAACTTGATGTTGGAATCTAATCGGGAGTGCTCCCTGATCAGCTTAATGATCTCATAGGAAGAAAAATTGTTTGGGACAGTGAGTTCCTATTCAACTGGGGATGAATTAGTTAACTCAGACTACCACCCTTTTGGGTAAGTTCTATAAAAGAGAGTCAAGAAAATAGCTACTCCTACTATCTTTTTTACCTTATTTTTACCCTGAAAGTGTATCTGGTCTGTGGGCAGTGCCCTTATCTTGGCATTACTCCCCCTGCCACACACACACACACACACACACACACACACACACACACACACACACACACAAACACACACCCTCCAAGGGACTGATTAATAATCCACATTAAACCCACTGGGGTGCCAACAGCTGGGATAATGCTGGAGTACTGAGAAACTCTGAGTGCCTGGGCTTATCCCTGAAAAGTCACAATCACTCAGGTTTTCATCTCTGTGTCCTCAGAAGAGGAAAACCAAGTTGAGCCACAGAAATGTTCTCATTCAGCCTTCTACCCTGAAAAGGAATGTTTCCCAGGAGGTATCGGCTACTTAGAGAGAAATGAGGTAGGTGCATGTGGCCCCCCCTAGAGGAAAGAATCAATAAGATACTAAAACCTCAAGAGGCTGGGGAGTGAGGGGTCAAGACAAAAGACCTGGAATTCGTCCTGTCCCATTTCTAAGTTGTTCAATAGTGCAGGTTCAGTGGGAAGGAGATCACCATGCCCAAGGTTATTTCCCTCCCAGGGAAAGTCCAAGTCCTCAAGATAGCAAATACCATGAGAGTGGCAACTTATATGAATCTCTAGGGCAGTGATTCCCAAAATGGGCACCACCGCCCCCTGGTGGGTGCTGCAGCGATCCAGGGAGGCAGTGATGGCCACAGGTGCATTTATGTTTCCTATTAATTGCTATTAAAATTTTTTAAAAATTAATTTTTTTCTGGAAAGGGGGTGGTAGGCCAAAAAAGTTTGGGAACCACTGCTCTAGGGTGAAAGTGAGACTCACCAGAATGTCAGGAGCTACCCTACTAACAACCCCGAATTTGTTTTTCATCTGAGAGGAGGCCAAACCACAGGATGGTACTATAAGAATGGAAGAATGTAGAGCTTTGCATGATGTTTAAATGCACTGAAGGAAGAGAAATATATTGATAGTTTATGGGTTACTGTGAGTTCCTGTTGTCTTTTCTGTATTTTTTCTGGAGTGAAAGCCTGTCCTGTACCCAAAATATTTTTTTAAACTGGTGTTTGTGTGGCAAATGGAAACACTTTCACTCATATTAATGAAGAGCTTGATACAAGCTTATTTTTGAGGTTTCCCAGAGTTAGCTATGGGAAAGGGCAAAGTGAATCAAAGATTCTACCCAGTTTATGTAAACTCAGAGGGGAACTGGGACACAAGTTACATTTATATCAAGCAGATTTTTTAATAAATCCACATGATCTTAATATCAATTAATTCCCTTCCATTAAATTTGAAATAAAAACAAGACAGAGTCATTAAATATGCTTCATATTACTGAAGAAATTAAATCTTTAGTATTTCAGAAGGAGTTAGCCAAGGAAATTATAACAGTAATAATAATAACTCTTAGAATTTGAGACTCAGAAGGGAACTCAACAATCATCTACTTCAACCCACAAACCAAAGGAATCCCTATTGTAACATATCCAACAAATGGTCATCCAACCACTGCTTGAAGATGTCTAAGGAAGGAAAACGCATCACCTCTGCTAGCAACCCATTTCACTTTTGGACTGCTTAGTTGAAGGAGGACTTTCTTGGCCTCAAGTCTAAATGGGTCTCTGAAACTTCCTCTTTCTGCTCCTGGTTCTGCCCTTTGGAGACAAATGGAAACAAATCTAATCCTTCCTCCACGTGGAATTGTCCTTCAATAAGTATCAAAGACAACTATAACCCCCCGATAGATCTCTCCCTTTAATCTTCTTTTCACCAGTCTAATAATGACCATTTCTTTCAACTCACTTTCACATATCATAAACTCAAAGACACCATCCTGGTTGCATCCTCTGGATACTCTTCAGCTTATCAATGTCCTCAACACCTAAGCCATGATGCCCAGCACTGGATGTTAGGGAGTTGTGTGTGAGACATCCCATAGGTACAGAGGGGAGAAAGGAGGCAATGGCAGAACAGATGACAAGATGCTCAGGTAGGTTCTGTTTTCCTGGTTGTGAACAGTCTGCCTCATTTATCTCTAAGCCATACAGCTGGTGAGGCTTCTGGGTAGCAGTGAAGAGGATCTTGACTGGGGGTGTCAGGACAACTAATGTGCTAAACAAGGTGATTGCCTCTGTGACCAGGAACAAGGTGGATTTCTTCTCTGAGTCTCAATTTCTTCTGTAAAATTAGGGGATGATACTAGATCATTTCCAAAGTTATGTCTAATACTGGCTTTACATAATTCTGTGTTTCCTTGGATCAATTCAGAGAACCACAATATATGGGGACATTCAAATTTGATATCCTAATCACATGTCAAAATCAATTAGGCTGAGGTTAGATAATAATCTTAATTTTGCTAGTATTCATTAATAGAATCATAGAATTTCAAAACTGAAGGACTTTAGTCTCCAGCCCCCTCATTTTACAGATGAGGAAATTAGGAGGAATCAAAACTTATTTAAGGAAATACAGCTATTTTTCTTAGAACTAGGATGAAAATCCCATCTATCTAAGATTCAACTAAGTTTTTTTTTCTTCTTACTATACCTACTTCTTTATATTTGGGGCCAGGGTAGGGAGATGCTAAGATAGTTTTTACTCTCTGGAGAGAAAGAGAACAAAACTACTCCATCATCAGATTTCTCAGAACACTTTGCTTCATCTCCTTTGTCCCTATCACATTCTCATTTTTATCTTATTAATTTGTGTACATTTCACACCATTTCCTTTACCGAGGAGATATAATTTCCTCGACATCAGAGACCATATCATTTTTCATCTTTGTCTTTCTATGGTCAAATCCAGGACATGGTATGTGGTAGTCACAATAAATGTTTCATGGAGTTAAGTTTCCAAATCAATTCTCATAGCTTTAAAGTCATATTTAATTTGATTGTCTCCTGACCACTTCTTAAAGAACCACAATAAGCCATACAGAGCAAAGTGAATGCAGCACCTTTATTGCAAACAAGACAGAGGATGCCTTTAAACATTGACCTTGACAAAAATGGGGAAGCCCAATCCAGAAACGAGCCTCCAGGGAATCCCTACATAATGGAATACGATTGATCGACAGAGCTGTGCACTGATTCGTACTATAGCACCTTCATTTGTCATACAAATTATAATGAATCCTTATTTCTTGATTTACATTTAGGTCTTCACACAATTTGCTGCTCCTGCCATGTTTACATGGACCATCTGGAAGAGCTAATGAGCCAAGCCTCGCTAGAAATTAGAGTTGCTTTGACCAAATCTAGAAGATTTTTACTGGCAGGAAATGGTTTGCTTTTCTCTGGAATTACAAAGAGTTTAAAACATGAGTTTCACTAAATACAGGGAGAGAATACACAAGCTGAACTCGGGATCAGCTGGCATCACCAATTAGCTTTCAATCCATTGGTCACGGCAAAGAACAAGTTCTGACATGAGAATTCATAGGCTGAACTGGAAAAGACCTTCATCCAGGCAGATAGGATTCAAATGGTCATTCATGTCCTTATTGTTAAATAAGTGACAGTGTCTCCTTCTACATTTATTTAGTCAAAACAATCCTAATTTAATCCAACCCCTTCATTTGACAGATGAGACAAATGAGATCCAGCGAAGTTAAGGAAGCTAATTCAAAATCACCAGGTAGTAAGGAGGAGAAATGGAATTTAAATACAGTTTTTCTGATTCAAAATCCAGGGTCCTTTCTGTTACTCTGTCTTTTCTCTTAGAGATTTAATAAGAAGGGCATGAATGACAATTTTGATACTTTCTGCTTTCCTAACTACTACCATGGCAACCATTTCTCCTACTGCCAGATTTTGGGGATAGGTAAACTGTCATTTTTTTAACCTTTCTCCTATTAATCTTTTAGTAGCTCCAAACATTGAAAAGTTTTGCAAGGTTTGAAAGGTTTAAAAAAGCCTTATAAAAATAATAATAATAATGCAAACTGAGGCAATAATAATGATGATGATGCAAAATGAGATGATAAAATTATTTGAATTTTTCATAATTTGAAGCCATGAGAATCAATTTGAAAATTTATTCAATAACCCATTTTGTATCTACCATGTACCATTTCCTGTGCTTGGCTTTAGGGAGAAAAAAAGATGAAAAAGGGTACAGGAACCATTGGTGCAGGAACTTTGATAAATGGCAATAAGATTTATTTTCAATTCTATTTTTCGAAGCATCATGGTATGCAAAAAAAGGGTGATAATTGTTATTTAAGAATCCTCAGTTCAAGTCCCAGCTCTGCTTTTAACATTCAATTCAATTCATCTCATTGAGTCTCGTTTTCTTTACCTGTAAAGTGCAGTTCAATTAGATTATCACAAAGGTCTCTTCAAGGTTTACTATTCTATGAATCTAAGACAAGGAGAGGAAGGAAGTTAACCCATGATGTTTAGAAGAAAGGTAGCTATGCTATTCCCTGATCACTGAGTGAAGTCTAGTCCATCTCTTCTTAGAGAAGAAAAATTCATAGTAGGGAAACTAGTAATGCTCATCTTCAATCTCTCCCTGTCTACTGGCTGCTTCCCCATGGTCTGCAAACACATCCAAGTTTCCCCCAACCTCAAAAAAGTCTTGATTCATCCTTGATAACCATCATCCTGTATCTCTCTTGCTTTTCATTGCTAAGTCCTTGAGAAGGCTATTTGTAATCTGCCTGTTTCTCTCTTCTTAACTCTCACCAATCTGACTTCCAACTTCATCATTTCAATGAAATTTCTCTCTCCAAAGTTACCAATGATCTCTTAAGTTCCAAACTTAATGACCTTTTTCTCAGTCCTTATCCTTCTTGACCTCTCTGCCACCTCTGACACTGTCAATCACCCTCTTCTCTTTAGTAATTCTCTTCTCTTTAGGTTCTAAAGACACTGTTCTCTCCTGGTTCTCCTCCTACTTGTCTGACCATCACTTCTCAGTCTTTTTGCTTGATCTTTATCCAGATCATGTCTGCTAACTATAAAGTATCCCCAGTGTTCTGTCTTAGGCTTTCCTCTATTTTCTCTAAGGACTTTTTAAAAATCCATACTTTCCATCTTAGAATGGTTGCTAAGTATTTGTTTTCAAGGCAGAAAAGCAGTAATGGTTAGGCAATTGGGGTTGACTTGCCCAAGGCTACACAGTTATAAAATATCTGAGGCCAAATTTGAACCATCTCTGACCTGGCTCTCTATCCACTGGGCTACCTAGCTGCCCTTCTAACATTTTTCGAAAACAGTCACTATTTAACATTTTTAATGTAAAGTCTTACAAATGGCTTAAAAATGAATTTCAAAAGCACAACATGGGAGGCCTATGATTAAAAAATTTTCTTTGGAAAAGATTTGAAGGTTTTACTGGATTGCCAGTCTCATTTCAACCTAAAAAACTTATGAAATCTTAGAATGCTTTGAGAGAAGCTTAGTTCCCAGGATTCAGGATGCAATATGATAGCCCTTCTATACTATGCTTGGTTATATTGGACATACTGAGCACTATATTCCATCCTAGGCATCTCAATTGAGGGAATACTTTGGCAAACTGGAGAGGGTACAAAGAAAGGCAACTAGGATGGTGAAGAACCTTGAGTTTGTGTCATTTAAGGATCTATTGAGGAAAATGGGAATATTTAGCTTAGAGGGAAAAAACTCAGGGAACACATAATAATTGTTTCAAGTATCTGAAGGACCATTATATGGAAGAGGGACTGAACTTGCTCAGCTTATCTGCAGACATCAAAGCCAGAAGCAAGGGGTGGAAATCTCAGAGATAAATATAGATTTGATATCAGAAAAGCTTCCTATTAGAGCTATTCCAAAATGGAATGCCATCTTGAAAAGGAATAGGTTCTTCTTGCAGGTCTACAAAAGGAGACTATATGACCAGTCTGGGATTATATTGCATTAGGGACTCGTTTTGGGGTATGAATTGGATGAGATGTCCATTGAGATCCCTTCTAACTCTTAAAATTCTGTGATTTATTCTGTTTGATTCTGTAGGATAGAACAAGGAAGAATGGGTGGAAGCTACAGGAGGGTAGTTTTGGTTTCAGTATGTAGGAGATTGCTAATAGTTTGCACTGCCCAAAAGCAGAATGGGTTGCCTCAGATGGTAGTATTCTCCCACTCACTGTACTGTTCTTCAAATAAGACACTTCCTCTCTCAGGTCTGGGCATTTTCACTGTCTGTCCCCCATGTCTGGAAGACTCTTCCTCTTCATCTCTCCTGGTTTCCTGCAAGTTCCAGTTAAAATCCCATCTTCTACAGAAAGTCTTTTCTAATCCCCCTTAATACTGGTGCCTTCCTTCTATTGATGATTTCCATTTCATCCCAAATATATCTTGTTTATATATAGTTGTTTGCATATTTTCTCTCCCATTTAGATTATGAACCTCTGGAGATTAGGGAATATCTCTTTTCCTTTTTTTCACATTCTTGGGGCTTAGTCCAATGCCTGGGACATGGTAGGTACTTAATAAATGTTTGTTTACTGGCCCTAGAAGTTAGTGTCAACTTGATGGGATCATCATAGAGAATTCCTGTTCAAGTCAAGATTAGACCTGCTAATCTCAGAGTCCCCTCCTAGGTCTCAGATTCTGAGACGTAATTAGAAGGATCGGTTATGCCACTTATTGTCCAGTGTCCCTTTGCTCATAAAAGCATATTTTGACTTTGTTAAATCCCATATAACCAACTCTAAATTACAAATAGTTTGTTTATGTAAAGGCTATAAAAGAGGACCCCAAAAATCAATATTTGGTTTCAAAGTGACTAATTATAGAATTAGAGCTGGGTGAGTCTGGGCAGATCACTTAAAAGTTTCTCCAGAGGACAGAGCAATGCCTAGAGATAGGAGGTCTTGTATACAAACCTGACCCTAGATAATTCCTAGCTGTCTGACCTTGGGCAAGTCACTTAACTAACCTCCATCACCTAGCCCTTACTGATCTTCTTTGGAACCAATATACAGTGCTCATTCTGAGACCAAAGGTAAGAGTTTAAAAAAAAAATTACTTTTTTCCACTTCAGTTCCAATTTGCATACCTTAAAGTGATATGTATAAATGCTGGCTGTTATTATTATTATTATAAACAAAATAGAATCATAAACCAATTGAGTACATGCTTTCCCAGTTTCCTTCTCAGCAAGCCTAAAAATGTGGTAATGCATTGCACAACACTTTTACTCTATATGCATAAGGCATAAAAATGAGGACTTTGTGTTAGTCATTCATTCCCAAAATGACGATGCTAATATGAGGAAATATCTCCCATTCACAAATGAGCTAATTATGTAAAGCTCTTTGCAAACTTTAAAGTGCTCTATAAATGCTAGCTGCAATTATTATCCAATGTGAACTTAGAATCAAAATGAGAACTGGTTGAAAGAACCAAGGGTGCTTAGGCTAGAGAAGAAAAGACTTGGGGATAATGGAATCATGAAACTGTCTTCAGATATTTGACAGTATGTCACATGGGGAGGAAAAGAAACTTGCTCTGCTTAGACTCAAGGGGAAGAAATAGAAATGTGTGAACAAATTTAGGCTTAAAGGGAAAAAATTCTTTTTTTTTAAGAAATAATCTTTTAAAAATAATTTTTCCGAATTGCATGTAAAAACAATTTTTAACATTTGTTTTTTCAAACTTTGAGTTTCAAATTCTCCCCTTTCCTCCCGTTACCCCTCCCTGAGATGGCAAGCAATTTGATATAGAATATATATGTGCAGTCATGGAAAACACATTTCCATATTAGTCATTTTGTGAAGGAAAACAGACCTTCCTTTCAAAAAAAAACACAAAAAAAGAAGGTGAGAAATAATATGTGTCGATCTTCTTTTAGATTCCATTAGTTCTTTTTCTGGAGGTAGATAATATTTTTCTAAGTCCTTTAAAACTGTCTTGAAACACTATACTGCTGAGAATAGCTAAGTCATCCATAGTTGATCATCATACAATATTGTTATATAATGTGTTCACTGCCCTCCTGGTTCTGCTCACTTCACTTTGCATCAGGTCATGTAAGTCTAAGGGAAAATTTTTCTAACTACTAAAGAGAGTAATCTAAAAGTGGAATGGGCTACCCCAGAACTAAAGGGGTTTCTCCTTGGAAGTTTTCCAGCAAAGGCTGGATGAACATCTGTCAGGTTTATTGTAGAGAGGATTCTTATTCATACATGCTGGAGATAGAGTGCTCACTAATATTCCTTCCCAATTCTGTAGCTGTATAATTTGTCCTAGGATCCAGGCTCAGCTCTGACACTGCCTCAGCTTTTTATCATGGATAATTTCTTTCTTCCTTCTGAGCCTCAGTTTTCACATCTGTAAAATAGGGATCTGCACTATTTGCTTCATATGATTGCTTTATCATAAACCCTGAAGCAATTTTCCTTCTCACTCTCTTCCTTATAAGATAATAATAATAATGATTTACAAAAATACAAAAAAGCATTTGTAAAGGATTTTTAGGTTTACAAAGTGCTTTACAAATATAAACTTATTTTAACCTCACAACAACCTAGGATGGTAGATGCTATTGTCATAGGATTGTAGATATAGAGCTGAAAGTCAGTCAAACTATAAGCATTAAGTGCCTACTATGTGCTGGGCATTGTACCAAGCACTGAGGTTACAAAGAATGACAGGAATCATTCTTGTCCTTGAGGAGCTTGCAGTCTAATCAGGGAGCCCACATATAAACAACTATGAACAAATAAGTTATACACAGGACAAATCGAAATGATTGCAGAGAGAAGGCGCTAGCAATAAGGAGGGCTAGGAATGTTTTCTTGCAGAACGTCAGGCTTAATCTGATATTTCAAGCCAGGAAATTTAGAGGAGCTGCGAGAGAGTTCTAGGCATTAGGGATAGCCAGTGAACATGTCTGGATTGGGAACATGGAGTATTGGGAAGAGAGGAGGCAGGCGGGAGAGCAAGGGGGCCAGTGTTAACAAGATAGCAGAAAGTGGAAATGAGGTAGAATACTGGAAATGTAGGACTGGGACAGGTTATCAAGGCTTTAAAAGCCAAACAAAGATTTTTATGTGTAATCTTGGTCGTGATGGGAGCCATGGAAATGTAGGGGAGTGGCATTTGCTTTAGAAAGACCATTTTCATAGCTGAGTGGAAGATGGATTGGAGTAGGAAGAGACATAAGGAAGGAAAAGACTTTTTAGATGAAAAAAAATGAGACTTAGGAAAGTTAAGTGACTGGCCCTAGATTACCAAGACAGTAAAGAGGCATGATCTGAACCCAGGTCCTCTGACTCCAGGGCCAATGCTCTTTCTACTGGATTCTCCTTCTCTCCCTCCTACATCCTTTCTTTTCTCTTTTCTTCTTCTTTATCCTCTCCCTTCCTTTTCATATTTCATTTTTACTACACACAACTTAGATTATAAAACAAAACACAAGAAACCAAGTGGAAATCTCAAAGAAAAAGAAAAATAAACAAACACCAAAAGAAGATCACATTTAAATGTTTTTTCCTTATCTCTTAGCAGCCTCCAGCCTGGCTGGGACCACTGGACTTCATAGGACTGAGTGGAGATACAACAAAAACATCTGGGTGGAACATTCCACAAACTTGGACTATGTTGGAGGAAGGGATGGGAATAACCTTGATAATTGAGTGCAGTGAGGAAGAGAATTCAGGTTTGCCTTGGGGCTTAGGCACTGTAAACAACCTCTCTGTGATAAGGCTTTCTCCGGGATGCCTCCCAGCTGAAGCCTGGACATATCTTCCAGACTTGGAATTCAGCAGAATTCTTTGCTTTCCCATATCTAACTACCCACTTTTCAGCCAGAGTCACTCCTGTCATCCTAAATTAGCATGACTTCCATTAGTGCCCCGCAGTCTGGAAAGCAACTGACTATCCAATAGCCCTGGACAACCTTCCCTGCACCCTACCTCTTTCTTTTTAATCTCTTACAGTCAATTTGGGGTCATAGATTTTGAGGTGGAAGTCACTCAGACTCTAATTGATATAGAGTTAATTAGAGACTACTCAGTCCGAGCCCTTTGTTTTGCAAAGGAAGAAAATTAAGCAGGGGGAGACTGAGTTATGGAAGGTCCCAGAAGTAGTTAAGAAGTAGAGCCAGGGGGCAGCTAGGTGGCTCAGTGGATAGAGAGCTAGAGCTGGAGACAGGAAATCCTGGATTCAAATTTGGTCTCACACACACACGCTAGGTGTCACTTAACCCTGGGCAAGTCACTTAACTCCAATTGCCTAGCCCTTACCACTCTTCTGCCTTGAAACCAATACTTGGTGTTGATTCTAAGGAAATAGGTATGGGTTTAAAAAAAATAAGTAAAGCCAGTATCTGAACCAGATGGTTAGACTCCAAAGTCCGGAACCATTGTCCCTGGAAAATGTTGCCCATGTTGATTTTTATGTTGTACAAAAGGCTAAATAATCAAAAACTTTTATGAAAAAAATCAATGTGTATAATTGCCAAATATGTCATCTCCATGTACTGTATGCACATATAAACATGGGAGGCTAATCGATTTATATAGATTGTTCCTTATATCTATTCTATTCATTCTGAGGTCTTTTCTATTAAAATATATGGATTTAAAAGTCAACATTTCCTAATAGTCAGACTCATAGATATATACACCAACGAGACTAAAAACAGGAAAAAAGAGCCCAATATATTGAAATATTTGTAACAAAATGAGGGGTTGGAGCAGGGGTATCAAAGAGCTAGAAAGAAAATGGGCAACTTGGAAATGACAGACTGTGATATATAAATGTTACAAAGCATTATTGTATAGTTTCATTTGTTGTTAATTCATTTTAGTCATGCCAACACTTTCTGATCCCATTTGAGGTTTACTTGGCAGAGATATTGGAATATTTTGCCATTTCCTTCTTCAACTCATTTTACAGATGAAGATACTGAGGCAAACGGAATTAAGTGACTTGCTAGTAAGAGTTTAAGGACAGATTTGAACTCAGGAAGAGGAATCTTCCTGACTCCAGACTCTGTACTCTATCCACTGTACTTCCTAACTGCTCTATTGTATAGTAAGAAATAACTAATAAGAGAAATTTAGAGAAAGCCGAGAAGAACTATATGAACTGAGGCAGAATGAAGCATGCAGAATCAAAAACAATAAACAATGTAAAATGAAAAGATCATGAAAAGGCAAAGCAGCCTGACTGAATAATTATGAAACCCATAACAATAGTAGAGAACAGATAATGAAGGGTACTCCCCTCCTTCCAGCAGAAGAGGCAAAGGACTACCAGGAGAGAGCAAATGGCACATGCCTTGCCAGATGTGGTCACTCACTTCATTGACTGTTTTTGCTAAACTTTTCCTTTTTTTTTCTTACAAAAGATAGTTCAATTCCAAGGTGAGAGGTGTGTATAACTGTGCTGTAAAAAAAAAAAAAAAGTCCCAATAAAAATATGATGTTTTAAGCTTTTTGTTTGTTTGTTTGCCAATACTTTCTCTTCACCTAGGGGTACTTGGAGGGTTTATTGAGAATCCATTTTAACTTGGCAGGCGAAAATGATAGTTTGCTTCACACACTTGATGACAAAGGGTAGCAAACAATACTGCCATAGCCTAATCTGCCTTGGTAGAAGAAGGGACCCTGTAAACATTTTCCAGTTTTCCTGGGGAGGGAAACAAAGAGCCAACACCCAAAAGCAAGCCCCTGTTCACTGTAAACATAGAGCCGTTGATCACAGCCTCTGAGTTCTTGTACTATTATACTCCAAGTATGTCAAGCACACCAAACATATTTAGCTTCGCCACCTGTTCTGGAAATGAAATATCCAGGCCAAAATCCCCCCAAAAGTGTATAGATATTTTCAGTGTGGATTCACTGGGAATCTTTTCAAGTACGTTCCATATTAGAGTTTGTAAATTGCATTAGCACTGCATGCCACATGGTAGCTGGGTAAGACTTTTTTCATGATTTTGGGTCTGGTCCTGAGAAAGAAGGGCCCTGGTTCTCCCCAGTTTTTAGATTTATTAAAACAATAAAATCTCTTGGCAAATCCCTCTCTCTTCCAAAAACAAAAAACTCAGCAACTGACAATGATTGATGCTCCTCCAGGCATTTAAAGCAGCATAGCAGAGTGGATAGAGTTTGGGATTTCTGAGTCAGGAAGGCCTGGGTTCTGATCCCACCTCCATCTATATCTCATTTGCACATAGTTGTTACTGACATGTTGTCTTCTTATGAGCTTCTTGGGAGTGGGAGCTGTCTTCTGACTTTCTTTGTATTCCCTAGAACTTAGCAAAGGGTCTGGCACATAGCAGGCACTTAACAAATGTTGGCTGACTGACTGACTGACCTCTCTCAGTTACTACCATGATAACAGGCAAAATGCTTAACCTAAAAAAATGAGGGAATTGGACTAGATGGCCTCCAAGATTCCTTTTAGCTCTAAATCTACGATCCTCAGATAAAAGACTTTATAGATCTTCGTGATTGGAGGATGTTGGCACACTGACCTCAATAAATCAGCCTTAGAATGGGAGAAAGGATTGTGAGAAATTCAAGAAAAGGAGAAGAAATGCTCAGCCTTCACAGAGCTTGCTGGGAAGTTGGGATGATGAGATAAGCATATATGAACAATAAGTAAAAGGCAGATAGTGGAGGTCTTTGAGCAACAGAAAGTAGATTGTTATTCTAGGCAATGGGAAACCACTTAAGGATTTCAAATAGAGAAGGGATATGCTCAAAGTTTTGCATTAAAATTCATCTGAAAGATTAATTAATAAATTAGGAGGAAAAGAGGAAAACTGCCTTCAAAACTAACTCTTGAAAAGTTTATCTCTGATCTTTCTAGTCGCCCCTAGGATCTGACTAAAAGTGGTGTCTAGCTCAGCTTTGTCACATGTCTGATTTACCAGGTTCTATTCCAAATGACTTTCACTGCTTCCAAAAACAAAATCTGTCTTCAAATGAGGAAGATTTGCCCACCACTGTGGATATTCAAAAGAATATGCTTCTAAAAATAATTCCAAAAGAGGAGATGGTCTTGAGTAAAGACAGTATCATGAAAATAGTGACTATTCAATAAGGAAAGGCAGCCCTCCAGTTTCTAGCCTTCCAAAGAGATTCCTTTGCAGGGGATGGTGGCCATTTGGATAGATGAGTTTTTGCAAAACTGTAACTAGCAGAGGGCAAATGGGGAATTGCTCCAAGGCAGCAAGGTCCTATGTATGTGATCTATTTCCCTTTTGTGAGTCTACATGTATAACATCTCTCTTCTGACCCCACTGCACTAATGGCCAGATTGTCCTCTGCAAGCTGGTTCAGAGAAAATACTCCTAATCACTGCTCTGAATCCCAACATACTCCTATAAAATGCCTACTTAGTGTTCCTTGCATAGAATATTCTACTTTCCACTTTCGTGCCTCTCCTTATACTATCTCCCATGGCTAGAACCCTCTCGGTCACCATTACTTCTTGGAATGCCTAGAAGCATTCCCTTTGAGGTTCAAATAAGGTACTATTTCCAAATGGTCTTCTCCAGTGGCTACTACTCCGACCCCCTAAAATTACTTGGCTTTTTCTTTTTATTTACTTTTCTGTTTGGATGTTGTATTCTCTTTCCCTGAGTAAGCACCTTCCTTTAGAACAGAGAATATTTCTTCTTTGTCTTTGTATCTCTTCCCACCCTCAACCAAGGACAGTGTCTTGCACTGAGTAGGCACAAAATAAATGCTTGTTGAAATCAATTTTAAAATCAGTCTGATTATCCTTGTAGTCACAATTCTCATACCCATGAAAGTGGAGGTGGGAAAATGAACAACAACAAAGGCTAGGGGAGGTTAGGACCTAGCTATGGTTAGCTTGTTTCTACTCTTGCTTCCAGAGCCAGCACCTCCAAAAAACCATACAATCACACATATCTCCCGGCTCACCCATTTATAAGTCATCCCTCATGGTTTAAAGAGAGGAAATGCATCTGCATCAGACGCTAGCTGCTACCATAGTCAAGGCACTGTCATGGGATGGCCATCATCTCTCCCCATCCCCCTTTTTTTTTAGGATTCATAAAATCCTAAAACTCTCTCTGTCAAAGTGGGTAGACCATCTCTCCCCTTCACCACCACTTCTGAGGGTCTAATCTCTTGTTAGTTCTTCTCTCCCAAACTGGAGAATACTACTACAAAGCCCAGGGATTTCTGTGGTCAGACAACCCATTGGCCAGGGTTGCTACTCATGGAGGAGGCTGATGGTGAACTATGTTCTAAAGGCTTGCATCAACACTGATTTGTGGCAAGGGAGAGTGGTGTCAATGCCTGAAGGAGTAAGAAGTCAAAAAGTTTTGTTGCTATAAGTGAAAGATTTGGCTTCTACCCCAAAGCAAAGGGATAATAGGCTAAAAAAAAATAGTCCGTAGGTTGGAAAATAAAAGTCAAATCTTGATTATTTATGCAAAAAGAGGGAAAGGGAGAAGGGAGGAGAGGAAGGGGGTACTGACATAAATAATATTTCAGGTCAGCATTATAAACCATTCTTCTCTTTTACAAATTGAGTTGCTCTGGTCTGTTTAATTGTTTTCCTTTATCACAAGTGAGGTTTGGAGGAATGTGGGAAGGGAAGAAATGACATATTTGCTTTCAGACCAAGAAATGACAAATATGCTTTCGAATATAGCTCTATCAATTTGCATTACTTAATTATGCTTCTTAAATAAAAGGGAGAGTCTTGCTGTATGTGCTAGATGTATAGGTGGGATGGGGAGGGGGAGGTAGGTGATCAAGTCCAGCCAACCAACATTTATGAAGACCCTACTATGTGCCCAATATTCTGCTAATAGATGGCTGTGGTAGATAAAAATCATGTGTATTTCCTCATTGATTAAGTGGAAGTCAAGAAATTCTAGCAGCAAAACATAGGTTATTTTTTTAACGCATCGGTAAAACAAAATACCCATGAGTCACTTAAATAAGACTTTTAAATGGTTCCTGCATATTAGTCATGGCTGAAACTAGCAATATTTGAGTCTGAGGCAATTGAGTTACTAGGAGAAATGGGAGACACTTCAAAACCCTGATGGGAGAGGAAGCAAAAGTGGGCAGAAGGACATGAAGGAGAACCCCTAGGGTGCATCTATGGCAAGAATTATTCTTTTTTTTTTTAAACCCTTAACTTCTGTGCATTGGTTCCTTGGTGGAAGAGTGGTAAGGGTGGGCAATGGGGGTCAAGTGACTTGCCCAGGGTCACACAGCTGGGAAGTGTCTGAGGCTGCATTTGAACCTAGGACCTCCCATCTCTAGGCCTGACTCTCAATCCACTGAGCTACCCAGCAGCCCCCGGCAGGAATTATTCTTGTTAAACTCGAGTTGTTTCTCCATTATATAAGGCATCCCAAATGCTGTCAATGGCCACTAAATTTGGGGGTCCTGGTATAACAAGACCTATCCTGGTTACAGCTCTAACTAGGTCAATATAAATGGCCAATATATAGTCCCCCCCCAAAAAAGGATTCTCTCTCAAACTGGATTCAATAAAACCAACTCCAACATTTTTACATATCTATTCCCCAACAGGAGCAAATGCTGTCAGAATTTCAGAATTCATCACTTGTTCCTAATTAAATAGGAAAAATATGTAACTTTTACCCACAAAAAAATTTTCAAGTAATTCTCTCGACTTCTGATATGTTAAATTTTAGTTCTGTCATAGAATAACTCAGTAAATGAAGCAGATTCAAATCTCACCTTCAACACTTTGCAGTTGTATGCCTGACCAGAGGCAAGTCTCCTTCTTCTCTGTCTCCATCCATTTGCAAAATGGAGATAACACCTCATTGGGTGTTATAAAAATCAAATAAGTAATTCAGGGAGTACTTTGTGACTTATTATAACTATCATCATTATTATTAACAAGTCACTTCATTTCTTTGGATCTCAGTTTCCTTATCTGTAAAATAAAGGTATTTAGGACTAAATTATTTAAGGGACCTCCCAATACTGATATCCTGTTCATCTACAAGTCCCTTTTTTGATATCTTCTGGTCTTTTCATCCCACAGGCCCTGGGGAATGGAAGGATTTGAAACACAGCCAAGGAAAGGATTTCAAAAACAGCATTATTTTTTTAATAATAAAAAGGAAAACAGCCAGATTTTTCCAGAGACAGAAAACAAAAATAATAATGGGAAAATTTTTTTGTGACTCCAAGGAAGCAAATGTTTCTGATTAGTAAACAAGATCAGCTGAGGTGGTTTGCCTGGCTGCATCTGTGGCTTCCATTATAGAAGCTGAATTATTGACATTCAAAACAGCGGGATGATGGTGGGATTGCTTGTGAAGGCTGCCATCTATTGAGAATTTGGAGGAAACACAGCCACTCAGAGTAGATAGGAAAAAGCCAGAGATTGGGAAGAGCATTAAGGCATTATTTAGGATTTAGGATTTTAAATTTGTAAAAAAAGATTTAGAGACTGAGGCAAAAGGGTCATTTTTGTTGTTGTTTGGCCAGTTGGTTATTTTTGTTTGACTTGTCAGTCTGAATTTCCACCCTGTGATTTGATCAGGATTGAGATGTCCCAGTAAAGAAATGTCTTCTTTGTAATTTAAACTTAGACTTGCCTCTGGCTGTGAGACTGGCCCAAGATCACACACCTAAAATGTGTCTAAAGATGGTTTGAACCCAAGTCTTCTTGACTCCAAATCCATTGTTTTATCCACTGATCCCACCCTGCTTAGGACAGATTTGGGTCCTAAAATGGCAGAATGAGAGAAAATCAACATGAACCAGATGGGGCAGAGAGAACAATGGATTTGAACTGGGAGATCCTGAGTTTGGGTTCTGCTACTTTCTACCTGCCTAGCTTGGGCAGGATCCATAAGATCTTAGGATTTAGACCCAGAAGGATCTTAAGAGATCATGTGGTTCAGCTCCCTCATTGTGTTGAGTAAACTTTGACTCATATAGAAATAGACCTCTCTAAGGTCAATTGGGAAGGGCATGGTGGCATCAGGACTAAATGGACAATAAGAGCCATGGAAGTACCTTTGCTTCTTATTTCAAAGTTACGTTCTTTCTCATGGATTCATAAGAAATTATAAAGTCTGAAATCCTGGCAACATTTATTCTTATGCTGGATAAGGTTGCTGGAGATGCTGGGGTAGGTAACATTGAAACTAATTAGGAAGAAAAGTCAAACTATTTTTTTAAACCGTTACCCACTCTGTATTTCAACAATAGCACCTACTTCCAAAGGTTGTTGTGGACCTTCAATGAGATAATAGTAAAGTGCTTTGCAAACCTTAAAACATTATATAAATGCTAACTATAGGAACTTTGAATATGTTTTATATTTACTTACAAGGGTTATGTATTTTCTCCCAATAGAACATAGTACTCCTGGAGGGCAAAGACTGTTTTGTTTTTGTATCCACAACACTTAAAACAGTGCTTTGCCCAAGGAAGATGCTTAATAAATGCAAATGGAATAGAAGAAGAAAGGCCGTTGAGTTAGACCTTGAAGGAACAGAGAGTTATTGGAAGAATGAACATCGAAGGGGCCTCCATTCCAGGCAATTTGAGCAAATGCAGGGATACAAGAGAGAGTAGAACAAGAATGGAGCACAGAATAGTTTCTTCATCTGTAAAAAAGAGAAAAATAAGTGCTGCCCCTCCTTCCCTTAAGGGTTGTTGTACAAATCAAATGAGATCATGTATTTAAAGTACTTAGTACATTTTGAAGATGCCAGATGTCATTCTTTGGTTGCCTTCTAAGGATTCTAGTCTCGATCCTTTTCTGCTGGTTAAGAAAACAGCAATTAAATACCCTTTTTTTCTGATTGGATTCTGTCCAGTTTTAAAATTATTTCTCTGATCTTCCTTTTCTTCTTCATGATGAAGGTTGTCTTCATTACCTCTCAAGATACTCCATTTCATAAATAAAAGGCCATATCCAAACTTAAAGCCTGCTGGTACAGCTCTGTGTCTGATAGCATTACCCAATCCTGTCCTGGGGGTGGCTTCCCTCCAATCAAATCTGTTTGATCCAAGTAAAGGCTGCCCTCAGAGGTTCTCTAGTCTCATAATTGGGTGCCACTGTGATTGGGGTTAAAAAAAAATAATCTATATGAAGTATACATTTCTTTATCATTTTTCCTTCCTAGTGAAGTTAAATTAAGAAGAAGCTTCTTTGCTTCCTGAGCATGTTTATAAACCTCTTCTAAAATTGGAAGTAATTTATGACTGAATGTTCTGTAAAATTCAGCTGTGTATCCATCTGGTCCTGGTGCTTTATTACCTGATATGTCTTGTAGGGCATGTTTTAATTTCTTTTCATCCAAAGAACTTATTTAATTTTCCCTTGCATCTAGCTTCAATAGTGCCAAAAGCTCTATTTCATTCTTTTCTCCAGCCCCTTTCTAATCACTCCCTCCATGCAAACACACCCCAAACAAAGTCATTCCATAATCCTGATATTCTGTCTGCCAGAGTTCCTATTTGGAAGTCATAAATTAACTAAGAGACAGATAGAGAGGGAGAGAGGCAGACAGACAGACAGAGACAGTTAGAGATTGAAGTGTAGTATTTGGATCAAACAGATCAAAAAGGCCCAACTGGTCTTGGGAAGGTCTGAGTTAAGTCTTGGTTCTGATGCTTAATAGTTATGTGACCATGACCAAATCAGGTCATCTCTAAGCTGGTTTCTTCTGTAAAATGAAGATTAAAAAAAAATTTTTTTTGAACTTCTCTTTATAGCAGGGTTCTAATACATACACATATATACATACATACATATATACACACATACATACATACATACATAAAATGTATAGTTACTATCTTGATAAATGTTATAGTTGAGAACTATGTGTAAGAAATGTCCACAATTTCTTATACATTCCTATTTGTTGTTCTTTATTTATGGATATGTTTGTGTCTGTTGATACTGTTGATACTGTTGATACTGTGAAGTTCATAAATTAAAATGAAGATTTTTAGAAACACCACTATCAGAATCAGATGGAATTCAAAAAATCTTACTATGTCTGCAAGAGTGACATCTGGTGGATTCTAAGGCATACTTCATCCTTATGAGGAAGGAGAGTTCAGGAGCATGAATTTTAAGCAAAAATGAAATGGCTGTACCAATAGCTCTCGCATGGATCTGGCCAAATCAGAGATAGCCAACATCTACAGATTAGTCAGATCCATGGAGCAAGACAGAGAGTTTGGGAACATGCAAGTGGTAATCAATGGGAAAAAAGCACAGACAGGTAGATGGAAGGAATCTGGCATCCTAAATTCAACAGGTTCCAAATTGCACTCATGATCTTCCTGCTCTGAAGTGATCCCTCCTCCAACCTTCCATTGCTGTTGAAGGCACTCCGATCTTTTCAGTAGTAACCAATGTTTGCAACCTCTGAGTTATCATTAACTCTTTAAAAGTTTCATTTTGTTCTTTCCATTTAAATCCTTTTCTAAATATTTGCAAATGATAATATGCACAGTAGAATTTTCTTGCTCTCTATAACTTGGGTAGATTTAATGATGTAGTCCACTAAACAGTACCATTTGCAAAAGCCTAAACATTCTCTTCGCATATTTACATCAAATACCTTAGTGCATATGTAGATGATTCTCATAAAATATTTTAGAAGTGAAAAAATAGACATATAGGTCAGTTGCTGATATTGTCTATTTTACAAAGTCCAAGGTTTTTATGATCTTTCCCTCTTTCAGATACTATGAGAATCAGTCCTTCAATACCTCAAAAATATATTGCTTCCAAGACAGCCATCTTTTTTTGTACACTTTGATTGAGTCTATTTTTTTTTCTGGATTTTTTTCCTTCAGTAGCATTTCTACTTCTTCTAAAAGCCCTTCTGAGACCATTGATGTTAACATGTAAATGGATTAGCTCTATTGTCCTTGATAGTGACAAGTGTTTTTATTATAATTGTTATAGATCTTTTCCATTTTCCATCTGTGAATTATCCTTCATCCATTTTCATTCCTAATTGTCTTTGGGATGACTTTATTAAGTTGGGTCTCTCCTCAGTTTCTCCTTAAATTTGTTTTTACCTCCACTAATTATTCTTGTTGTGTAGACATATTGTTTGGAATCTTCTACCATCCTTCTACATTAAACTTCACAATACAGTTTATATTCTAAACTTGTTTTGCCCTTGGCTGTCATATCTTTACTAGAAAAGAAGAAAAAGTGGTCTGAGGTGATTTCTAGGCTCTTTTACTTTCCTTGTTATGGCAAAGGATCCATTAAGCTTTTTAGGGAATGTTTATCAATGATAATGTCTATTCCTCCATCCATTTCCCCTTTTCTGTGTATCAATAGTTTGCTTAAACAAGTCATTTTGTAGTTCTTTTTGTTGCATGCATAGTCATTTCATATCATACTATAATATTCCATTATATTTGTGTATGACAATTTATTCTGTAATTTCCAGTTGATGGGCATCCACTCTTTCCCAGGTTTTTTTTTTTTGCTACCATGCTAGATAAAGTATTTTCTAATAAGTGCTGCTATTTCTTGGTAATTATAAGACCTTTCTTTCTAACTCTGAGTTACTTGGGACCCTTGACCCAAGAGCGTAAATAGTTTGGAAATTTTTCTTTTAAACTGTTTTTCAGAATAGCTTAACTAATTCAAAGACCTACCAAAAGTGTTCTACAACCCTATACACTATATCTACCTTTCAACATTTTGCCAGTTTGATGGGCATGAAATGAAACCTCAGAGTTGCTTAAATTTTTAATTCTATTATTAGTGAGTTGAAGAGTTTTCATATGGTTGTTGCTGATATCTAATTTTTTAACTTATTAATATCCTTTCACCACTCATTATGTTTATATCAATTTCCTATATACTTTAGACATCAGACTTTTTGTTGGAATGTCTGTAACAAGGTGGTAGTGGTTTTTTTTTCTTTTTTACTAGTGTCTGCCTCCATGTCTTTATGTGGTTTTAAATTTTTTAAAGCCTAACACCATGTCTAAAAATCATCCTTATTTGAATCATATAATCTCAAAGTTGGAAGGGATCTGAGTTCATTTAGTCCAACTTCCTTCCTGATTCATGAATTCCCTCTATGAGAAATGGAAGCTCCTATTTTCACAGTTCTCATGAAATGCCCAAATAATAACCATCACAAGTAATAACAACTACAGTATCTGTTCCATATTATTGTCCAGAAGCCCAGGATCACATGCCAAATGCCAGCTCACTCAGTCTTGCTGTGAACTATCCATCTCTTTCTGTAACTAGTCCTGCCAGAGTACCAAAGGAAGATGCTAAACTGTAACAAGCTTCAGCTTTGTCTCCAGGTCCTCACCAACGCTCCTCTGGCAATAACACGTTCTAAGATACAAAGGGACATGGGGCCAGGCACAGAGACGCTGGTGAGTCTAGGAATGTTAGCAGCATTCAAGGAGAAGCCAACACAAAGCAGCAATAAGGAGACAGTTAGTAGCTGGCTAGGCTCTAGAAGCCATCTGGAGTAAGAAATCTGTTAACAGCCTTGGAGTGGGAGAGTTTGGGGTTTGGAACAAGCTACACTGCCCCTCCCTTAACGAGTGGATTATTTTTCAAATACATCAAGAGGCAGAGGAGTACAATGAAGAAAGTGCCATCCTTAAAGTCAGGAGAAAGAAGGGTTCAAATCCCACCTCTGATACTATTTAGTAAGCATCCTCCTGCATAGAAAGACCAGGCAACTTGAAGTCAGAGAGCCTGGATTTAAATCTTAGCTCTTTCACCTACTATCTCTGTCACCTTACCTATCTCAGCCTCAATTTCCTCAACTGTAAGAAATGAAAAAGTTGGACAAAATGACCTGATAAGATCCTTTCCATCTCTAAATCTATGCTCAGACTATCAAAGAATTCTATGACTGTGGACACATCAAAATTTTTCTAACTCAAGGTTCCTCATTTTTAGGACAGTTGTAGTAATACCTAAATCACTTGCTTCAGAATTGGTGAAGCCAAATGGGAAAATATACATAAGTACTCTCAAAACTTTAAAGGTGTGTGTTGTAATGATAAATTGAATAGCCATGTTGAAGTCAAGATGATGGACAGTTACCTGCTTAGAATGTAGAATGAACGGAGCCTGGCAGGAGCTTGGCAGGTGCCAAGGGCAGTTAAGGCTTGGGTATAAAAGCCAGGATTTTGAACTGACAAGGATCTCAGACATGAGACTGGGTTGGAAAGGGTGGTTTTGGGTAGGCCTTAGGTGAGCTTGTTCAACCATCAACCAATTTCAAACTACTTCATCAATCCCTAATCCTGAATTTACTATCAAGAAGAAACATCAACACCTTAATCAGCAGAGTAACCTTGTTTTAGTTTGGGCCTATCTAGCCCAACCAGGCTGACATCTATTATACCTGATTAACATTATTTCAAAGATCATCATTAACATCATTAGCCTTAATTAGTTAAGGACTTCCTGTACCCTTCTTCCCAGTCATTACCCTGCTTTCCCTTCCCCAAGCCTGTTAGTAATAAATCTTCATAAATTTATATCAGACTTGGTTTCATCAAGAATCCTAAGGCATCAGTAAGTCATATCCTTGGGATAATTGGAGGGAAGAGGACTATTATATCATGGAGAAGCAGGGTTTAATTCATAGTCAATCTAAGCGTTATCCTATAGTACAGAGCTTCAGTTAGACATAGGTAACTGTACAATTCTAATTGCAGATTCTTTGCCTGGCTCTGGGATACTGTTATACCTGGAGTTTAGGTTTAGCAAATTCATCATATTAACAACATCTACTGCAGTGGTGATCCTTTGAGATAATTAGTGATAATTATATCTTAAGTGTATCACTTAGAATTTACTTCACCTTACCCTGCTCTAGATCCCATTACAACTATCAATTTTTATAAAAGTGTGTGTGTGTGTGTGTGTGTGTGTGTGTGTGTGTGTGTGTGTTATCAAAGGCATCACTTTACACTGATAAGAAAGGAGAATGAACTACTGAAACAGTATAGCCATCTGGGCAGGGCACTTCATGTGATAGGTTTTTTTTAACCTCTACCTTTTGTCTTAGAATCAATACCAAGTATGATTCCAAGGCAAAAGAGTAATAAGGGCTAGGCAATGGGGGTTAAGTGGCTTGTCCAAAGTCACATAGCTAAGAAGTATTTGAGGTCAGTCGAATTTTAAATGTTCTGACTTCTTAAATAAGAATCTTGTTTTTAATATAAGGAAATTCCATAGAAGAGCTGAACTATGTTCAGTGGACAGGAGCATAAGGAAATGTTCATTTGACAGCTACAGAAATATAACCACTTTCCATAATGGCCCCTTGTTACTTCCTATACCTCTTTCTCCATCTATTAGCATGTACCACTAATTTCTTTCATACCAAAGATGAGAGAAGGGACCAGGGGGATTGCAAGTAATAAAAGGAAAATACTTTACAAATGCTTGTGGAGTCCCTGGAGGTCAGTCAGTGATGTCTGTCAATATACACTTGTTAAGAGTTTATATTATGTGCCAGACACTGTGTTAAATGCCAGCCATACAAAGAAATGCAAATGGTCTCTTTCTTCAAGGAGTTCTCATTCTAATGGGAAAGGCAACATGCAAAAAAACTGGACCTATAATGGTGAACTAGAAGGTAATCTCTAACGGTAGGTACTAGTAGTGGAGAAGGCCTCCTATAGGGGGTGACTTTTGAAGTAAGCCAGGGAGGTCAGTAAGAATTGATAAAGAGTGAAGGCATTCCAGATAAGTGGAATAGCCAATGAAAAGGCATGGAGTTGGAAGATGTAATGTTATATGTAAGAAATCACTAGAAGATCAATGTCACTGGACCATATAGTACATAGAGGGAAATAAAATATAAAAAGTCCAGGAAAGATAGGAAAGGGAAAAATCAAGATGGACTTTTAAAGCAAAACAAATTACTTTCTATTTCTTCCTAAAGTAATAAGAAGCTATTGTAGTTTATTGAGTGAGGGAGTAATATGGTGCAGAACTGTACTTTAGGGAATTCTTTTTGACAGCTGGGTAAAGGATGGATTAGAGAAGGGAGAGACTTGAGGAACAGCAACCAGAAGGTTATTTCAAAAATCCAAGCATAAGAAGATGAGAACCTGCAACAAGGTGTGATTGTGTGAATGAAGAGGGGAGGACATATGTAAGCAATGTCATAAAGGTGAAAATGACAAGATGTGGCCCCCAAAGCCTAAATGGCTTGTCCATAGTCAAGTAACAGGCTGAGATTCACCAGATTTCTTACTATATTCTGTAAATAAATTTTACTTCCTGGAGCAATTAGATCAGGTATACCCTATAAGGTATCTCTATAGGTTGTATCTATATGAGATTTGATTATCAGTATTTCAGAGAGAAACTGGGTTGATGTTTGCAGTTTTATTTTGTTTCAGTGTATTGTTTTGATCAATGTCCCATAAGAAAGTTTGCTTCTAGAATTGTACCTTTCCAAAGGGGAATTATGTTCCACCATGAGTTCAGAATAAACAAAATTGCAGGTAATCTGTGATGGATGGATGGAAGGAAGGAAGGGAAGAAAGGAAAGGAGGGAGGGAGGGAGGAAGGAAGAAACTTTTTGTGGTAGCAAAGAATTGGGAACAAAGCAGATGCCCATTGATTGAGGAGAGGCTAAATAAGTAGTGGCACATGAATATAATGGAATATCACTGTTCTGTAAGAAATAATGAATACTAATAAGTATCAGAAGATTTCCACAAACTGATATTGATTATAGTGCCAGACTCTTGGTAAACATTTGTAGACTGGATACAAAGTGAAGTAAGCAGAACTAGGAAGAAAATAAACACTATGACTACAACAATGTAAATAGAAAGAACCACAACAAACCAATTGAAAGTGAATATTGTGAAATTTTAATGACCACGCTTGGCTACAAAGAAGAGATTATGAACCTTCTTCCCTTTTTCCAGGATTCTGGGGACTGTGGGTGCAGACCCCTGGAGACTTTTTCAATGTGTTGTTTACTTTTGCTAAACTGGTTTTAAAGCATCTTTTTAAAAAAATCTTTATTATAAGGGATGGCTCTCTGAGAGAGGGTTGGGGAGGGTTACATTGAGAAATATCAGTGATCTAAAACAAAAGATGTCAATGTTTTTTTAAACTTGATTAAAGGTAAAAACAAACTGTTAGGTGAACCAGAGGGTAATGGAAAACTATATGATCAATGCAATGATAACTTAAAAGACACCATCAAAGATATGTATGATCAGGGGGAAAATGTGATTAGTCATGTATCAAAGAATCTAGAATTAGAAGGGACCTTAGTGTCTATCTAGGCGAACCCATACCTGAAAAGGAATCCTATCTACAACATATCTGACAGGTAGCCATTTAGCCACTGCTTGAACACCTGCAGCGTGGTGGAACTCTAGCCTCAAAATAGCTATTTTCTCTTTTGGATAATTCTAATTGTTTAGCAATTTTTTTCTTACCTTAAGTATAATTTGGCCCCTTTACAACTTCCACCCACTAGATCTTCACTCTGGGGCCAAGTAGAACAACAGAATAATCCCTCTTCCATGAAGCACCCTTAGAATATCAGCAGCAGCTCCTTCACCTGATCTATTCTTCAGGCTTTTCATCATTCTGGATGCCAGCCTCTGGAAGTCCTCATAGTTTCTCAGTGTGTTTCCTAAAATGCTCTTTCTACTACACTATCCTGCCTCCTATATACCTGTGTGGGGAAGAAGAAATGTGAGAGATGATCTATGCTCTGGTAGTTCCATGAATCATAGGATTGCTCAATAAATATTCAAAATGTTAAAATGAAGAATCATGAATCATTTGGTTTCCTATATTGGGCTTAAAAGGTACATAGTACTTTTTTTTAAGGCCACGGCTATGTAATAAATTACATCCATTCTGCCTGATGAAAGACTTTTAGAAAATCTCCTAAAACTAACAGGTATTCCAGTAAACATTTTGCCTAATAAGCAAATAATAATAATAATAATAATAATAATAATAATAATAATAATAATAAGCAAAAACAGAAAGAAAAAAGATTCAGACAAAATCTCAAATCTTATTTCCTACCCCAAATGACAGTGGAGAAAACATGATCTACTACCAACCCATGTGCCTATATACTGAGACTGAAAGGTGCCTTGTCTAGAATTATACAGCTAATATTTAAGGCAAGATTCAAGCTCATCTCTTCCTGATTCCCAGAGAATACTCTATCTATGGTACCACCTACTGGTTACCTTAAAGGATTGGCCAACAAAGTTTCTCCCATACATATGAAAATTTTATTGCTTAGATGATATAATAGAGATAAATTTTGTTCATAATCCTCTAATCATTAAAACCAAAACATTCACCAAAGGTATCAGCAATTGTCATGGAGGAGATCTAATACAAAAGTCCAAGTAGAAGAGGGATTCTTTGTAGAATGAATTTATTCAAATGTTACTGTTTACAGAATATATTGTGCTGATTGCAATAAGCCTTGAAATACTGCAACCTCCTGAATGAAAACCATGCCCTTTTCCCGGTCCAAGAGTTTGAGTTAACTATCCACATGGAAGATATCTATCGTACAGACTATCATAATGTGCAGTTGAATGGAAAACTTATAGAATTTGCCCACCAGCATATATCTTGAAAAGCCACTGCAAATTATTGAGCCCAAAATTTAATAAAATGACAATGAGTCAGATTGCTTTGGGAGAACTATAAGTTCTTTTGGTGACCTCAGACTTGTCCTGGTCACAAAGTTCCATTTTTAACACCAGTATTCCACTGGTAGGATTGTAGAGCAGTTAGCCATTGAACATTATTGGCCCCAAAAATTTGAAAATAATGATCACTTTGATCCTCAAAGAATTGAAAATAAAGGTCACAGAGAGCAATGAAGAATATAAGAAGACTGCCATGCATAAAAACAAGGAATTAAGAAGCAGAAACAGAATAAAGGATGTCCAAAAAATGTGAAAAGGGACCAAGAAAGTCTGCTCAGACAGAAAGAGTGAAGCATAATCAATACAGTTCCAACTGGTATCCTTGCAACTGGAAGCAGAAGCAAGAGGAAGCCCCAGAAAGTCAGACAGATTCCTTTGTCATGAATTAACAGTAGGACATGGATGAGAATGACACAAGATGGGTAGGCAAGGATGGCTTGAAATCTGCATGAGAACACAGATCCAATTTGAGTGTTTAAATAAGGAAATGGGTAGTATAAACAAAAGACAGAAGAATCAGAGAAAAGAAGAAATAAACTGGTTTGAATGTTGGTGAGTTTTGGTTTTTATAAATTATTGAATATCTTGGTTGATATGGAATAAGGAAAAATCTTAACAAATTATAAATTTATTTATAAAAAGGATAAGTATCCCAGCTATTGTGTGGCTAATATGTAGAACTATAGATATGACTGATCTAGTTAATTCAAATTCAAAGCATCTGAGGTGTCCTAAATTTCTTGTGCCTTGACTTTAAGTAAAAGTAATTTAAGGTGTCTCTTCTATCTTCTTACAGTTCTTCCAGTGCTGTTCACTCCTGCTTTAAAAAGATAAACTTCCACTACTCAGCACACTTCCTAACTGAACACCTAAACTATTCATAGGTAGAAAGTTTTTTATCTAATTAGACTCTTTAATAGCCATGGAAATTAGTTTTCTGACATGTTCAAGTTATGAAATGTCTAAGATACATTCTAAAATATAACCTCTCCCTCCCTGCACCAAGAAAAATGTCTAAAATACAGGAATGTCTTTACTAAAGAGAATAATGTGGTATAGTAGAGAGAGTAGTAGACTTGAAATCAAGGGAGACCTGGATTCGAATACCACTACCTCCGACACTGTGTGATCATGGGCAAAAAATATCACTTAACTTTTCTGACCCTTTTTCCTTAACTCTAAAATGGGGACAATAATCTCTTAGTATTTTCTTCATAAGGATGTTGCAAGAATTAAATAGTACAGGGGCAGCTGGGTAGCTCAGTGGAGTGAGAGTCAGGCCTAGAGACAGGAGGTCCTAGGTACAAACCCGGCCTCAGCCACTTCCCAGCTGTGTGACCCTGGGCAAGTCACTTGACCCCCATTGCCCACCCTTACCAATCTCCCACCTATGAGACAATACACCGAAGTACAAGGGTTAAAAAAAAATAAATAAAAATAAATAAATAAATAAAAAAGAATTGAATAGTACAATTTCTGCAAAGCCCTTCTCATGCCTCAAAACTTATCTTTACAGGAATCATGCCAGTGACATTAAATTAGAAAAAATAAACATGAAAATAACAAATGTCTAAAAGGAATTTAGGAAAGGGGAAAAGTGTTACTGATATATACATTTCAGAATCCACATCCGTTCTTCCTTTTTAGAGTAATGAGCAAAAATTTCACAGGATCAATATGAAAAATGTTCTTTGTATATTTGTGACCTAATTCTTTCTGGGTGGTAGGGACAATGGGAACTATACTACTTTGCAGAAAAGAATGTAAACGCCATGATCATCAGAAGATCTGCAAATGACACTATCTTTCCAGAGAAGCTATTTTATTAACAAAATAAGGATAATGTTTGATCAGTTCATCTTCCTTGCCATCCATTTCTATTTTTATTCTCAAACTCACTGCATACAATCTGGATTTTTCCTCCCTCCTGATTAAGACCTGAGTTTTGTTTGGTTTGGTTTGGGGACCTGATGGTGGTGGAGGAGGTCAATCTCCTATCTCTGGACAAACCTTTGCAGTATGCTTCTAGAGACTTTGATGAATCAATGTTTTTACCTTGAAAGATGCATGATCTCATTCTTCTGTGTAGTTAGTTACTCTACCAGCAGATTGTAGCCTATTCATACCTTCTCATTCTGTGCCATTCTTACACAGAATTTATGTTCTCCATAGAGCATGCACCTAACACACTAGATGTATTCTTTGGGTTCATTGACATTTTATGAATACTATTGAGACACTTAGTGTCCCATCTTAGTCTGCTATGTGGCCAGTTAAGTTCCTCTTCATCATGTGCATTATTGATGTCTTCATGTCACTTCTCATGAACAATGTTTTTAACACCCCCCCTAAATTTGGAAGATACAAGAAAACTCTACTTATCTGTTAGCAAGACAAATGAAAACCACATACTCAATTGTTTTACCATCCTTGTTCAAGACAACTATCAATTTCAAAATTTTTAAAAATATATTAATATTGTTTTAAATGAAGAAAAGTTTCTGGATCTAAAATACTTTAGTGCAAAGTTTATGGACTGCATAGTACTCAGTTTATCTGGGAAATTTCCTCTCTTCTGTAGATTATTTTGCTAGAAACAATCCTTGGAGATGATTGCAAATGCAATAATTACTGAGTTAAATGAAAATAGATTTTTGAGCTAATTCCTTTTCGTGTTATTTTTGGCATGCTTGCTGGAGCAGTGGCATGGTGTAATGTTGACATAACTGGTTTCTTGGAAAACAAAATTTGTGACAATTTGCTCTATTCTGTTCCAGAGACAATCTGAGGCTTTTAAAGTGGGGCTAAAAATGCACATAAATCTGCCCACACACAGCTGCTTCTTGTTTGACATTGTCAAATTTTCTTAATTAAAATTTGAGGTTTTATGCTCAGCCTTTTTTTTTCTTTTGTAAATTCCAAATGATGATAAGCTTCTTTTAGATCTCTGGAAGCCTGTGAAAAGTCAGATTACAAAGGTCTTAATTGTTTTATCTGAACTCCTGATTCTTAAGTTTATATTTAGTGCAGTTATGTAAATTTTCCCCCCACCCCACCCCATTCCATCTGAGCCTGAAGAGGCTCAACTAATCCTCTGTAGGGAAGAGGACATAATTCATAATATAGACAATGGAGTGCTGGACCTAGAGTCAGAAAGACCGAGGTTTAAATACTATCTCAGACACTCACTAACTGTATTATCCTGGGCAAGTCACAACCTATTTGAGCCTTCATTTCCTCACCTATAAAATGGGGATAATAGCACCTCCCTTGGAGCATTATTTGTAAGATTTAAATGAGGTAATACCCATAAAACACTTTGCAAACCTTAAAGTGATATGTAAATATGAGTCATTATTAAACCTTAAAAAGGTTTCAAGTTTGTTGAATATTATGCTATATAAATTTTATAATAATATGGCATTATACTACATAAAGTATCTATTCCTAAGAATAAAATGTGGTTTAATGGTAAAGGTACTGAAATGAATCCAAATTTAGAACTCCTGAATTATTTTGCATATGGCCCTATTCACCTAATTAGCATGGAATAAAGATAAAAACTAAAATTTGCTTCACAACTCAATGTATCAAGTCCTTGATAACTGAGTCACAGAGGAATCTTATAATGGACTATTTCTTGGTTACTATAAGAGACAGACTATTACTTTATAGATAAAAGAGTCTTTTATATAACTGAGCAGTGTGGTTTGTAACTGTGATACTTCCTCTCACACATTTTTTCAGCCCTTTGTAATCTTATTTCCAGCCTCATCCCTCAACTGAAATGCTCTCCCAAGTTATGATGATTCTTAATTACAAACTGTCTTTTTTCTCAGGCCACAACCATTTCAACCTCACTGCCAAATTTGACACTGTTGAGGATAATCTCTCCTCTTTGGGTTATTGGATATGACCAACCTTAGCAATATCTTTTGCTGGATTAGTATCCATATTGTGCCCCATAACTGGGGGTGGACTTAAAGGTTCTATCCTGGTCCTACTTCTAATCCTCTCTCTCTCTCTCTCTCTCTCTCTCTCTCTCTCTCTCTCTCT